>NW_020209268.1:6092-410482 GCF_003025095.1 Trichoderma harzianum CBS 226.95
ATGTAGTAAATGTAGTAAATGTAGTAAATGTAGTAAATGTAGTAAATGTAGTAAATAGATATAGAGGTAGTAGCTAGAAATAAATGTGGTAGCTAGAGGTAGACGTAGTAGCTGGAGGTAGATCTAGTAGCGCTTCTATCAAGTTGCTCCTAGCCGAAAAAGAAAAGCAGCCATAATAACAGGCGGCAAAGCAACAATAAGAGCCCCGAGCCCCATACCGCCCTGGATATCGCCCTTTAACGTGCTCCACAAAACACTCGCTATTATACTAATCGAGATGGTAACCATAACGATCCAAAATACAGCCGCACGATTCGGGCCTTCAATGACGTGGATGCCCCAACCGTCTGTTGCTTCTCCACAGTCTACGACCTTGTGGTTCCGCCTCTTCGGGAGCCGTGGCAGCCAGGTATACCGGTTCGGGCTAAGGTCGCCGTCGCCGTGCTCGAGGTAGTGCACGAAGACTTCGGGCGGCATTGGCGGCGGGATGAACTCGTAGTCGATGCAGGTGTTGGGCGGCATTGAATTGGGCCTGTCACACACAGAGACGTAGCCGTGGCGTAAATTCCAGAGTGTGAACTGGCAGGCGTCATGTCACTCATGTTAGCTAAAAGTCTTCATCCATAATGACATTCCTCTCGCTGTTTTCGGACAAGGAGTAGTCAAAACTTACGCGGACAAACTCGACGGTTACCGGCTTCACTAGGAAATGCAGGCGGGAGCGTACGCCCCGGTACTGGAGATAGGCCTTCTTCATCTGCGAAAAGGCCTCTCCGTCCGAGTTTATACGTGACATGTCTAATTCGGCTAGTGTCTTGTACATACCCCCAGTATTGACACAGAGGGCGAGGAACTTGGGAGGGATTGCATCGACACTAGATGCGTCAGTGCTGTCAGTTGACAAAGATGTCCTGGTCGAATTTGCCCTGCTTGATGTTGTCCTGCTCGAACTTGACGATCTTGAGGTCATGTGATGCGGATTGGTCTGAGACTGCTCCGAATCACTCGTGCTATTTGTAGATCTCTCATCAGCAGACGTGTCTAATGACGATTTCAGGTCATCTAGATCAGACGTCTTGGTTTCGAGAAAGTCACCATACAAGTCCACGCCACAGTCCTAGCATACAAATTAGCTACTGCTCTATATCAAATTTACCAGCATACACAGTGACTTACGCAAGTCCATTCTATTCTTCTATAGCCCGGATTAAGCCTAGGTCTAGTTATCTTCCTTATCCAGGGAAATAAGCGCATATGTGATAGGCGGTTTGCTCTGGTTGGCGGCTTTATAGGTGTGGGTGTGCCTGAGGCTTGGCCGCCGCGCAAGTCTCTCGATGGCTGTCTGTCATTCACACGAGGCGGAATAGTATTTTCTCCGTGTTTTCCCTTACCAGCTAGATCGTACATTGGCTTCCAATATGGACGATTTTGCTTCCGTGCAGTTGAGATCAGGTCGTTCTGCAAGACCTGTGACTGTTGTTTATCGTTCATGTAAGGCGCCGCGGTGTCTTCTTCCCACATTCCTTGATTAGATGGATACCGCGGGGATCCATGATACAGCAGTGATTCGACTTCCTGATCGGGAGAGTTGTGTTGTAATTGTCTAAGCTCCCTTTGCGCTTTCAGCCGTTTCAACTTTTCGCGCTTCTCGAGCAATTCGGCGGTTCTTTTGAGGAGGTTGAGTCCCTTGGACATACACTAGATTTATATGCAAGTGGTATTAGCAATATAGTATACCTCACTTAGAATTACAAGGTTATGTGTAGATGCATAAGCATACACCGTGGAGATACATCTTTTAAGAGGGAAAGACCGAAAATAAAGGAGGCCTACCTTTTCTTCGACCACGCTCCACTCCTCTTCGATTCGAGCTGCCAAGCCGCTCCAGACCTCCTTACGCATGCTCAGATACTCTTTTATCACGCCTTCACGTCCATCAATTGCTTTAGCATTCTCAGAGCTTTGAGAGCTGCTAGGCATACACTAGATAGCGTGAGATGCGGTATTAGAATACATATGTAGTATATTGTTACATACCTTTTCTTCAACAGCTCTCCAATTCTCTCCAATCCGAGCTGCCAACCCGCTCCAAATCTCCTCATGCATGCTCATATATTCCTTGGCTAGGTTATGCATTTTGGGAGGACCCCAGCTGTCGACGACCGCCCTTTCTGCCAATAGCCACTCATGGCGTATGAAGCAGGCCTCAGGCGTCTTGAATTGGAGGTATTGACCGATTTCTTTCCAAGTGAGGCCTAGCATGCGGGTTACCAACAACAACTGGTCATCTTCCGGGCTCCAGTCTGCAGGGTTAGGCTTCTGTTGCTGCCATTCCTCGGATTCCAGTCTGTAAACTGAAGTGACATCCCAATCTAGACGGCCAGAGCCAATAACATGTTAGCGGCAGTTATGGAAAACACTTAGTTGTTCACCATACCAGGGTTATCAGACAAAGGTTGGTTGACATCTTCACTCTGTTCTGGTCCAGCGCGGCGTTCAAGATCCTCTAGACGACGTTTAAGCTTTTTGCCTGCAAATGAGTGTTAGTGAAAGGGGAAGAAAAAGAGAGAAAAAATTGCATTCATAATTCGAAAGAGAGTGTGAGAGAGACATACGGTAGTTGCGCTGAGCGATGCGGTTTTGTATTCTCCTGCGCTCGGCAAGATCTGAGATTCTGGTCCAATCCTCGTCAGGGTTAGCAGAGCTGCTAAAAGCGCTGCTGGTCTCTTGATTCGAGGAGTGTCTCGAAGGAGAGGGCAACTCTTCAGTAGGTAGTCCAAAGCCAGCGCTGCTAAAGGCGCTGCTTAAAGCGCTGCTAAAAATGCTGCTAAAAGTGCTGCTTTCGCTGTGACTTGAGGGGGGCCGAGGAGGAGAGGGCAACTCCCAACCAGGTAGTCCAAGGCCAAAGCTGCTGAAATCCCTGCTTTCGCCGTGATTCGATGAATGCCGGGGACGAGAGGGCAACTCTTCATCAGGTAGTCTGAAGTGAGCCAAGCTGATATCGTCGGGCGGGGTGTCGGCCATGGTTGTCAATTAGACAGACATGGTAGTTTCCTCCTGGAATAAGGTGCTAAACCTGGTATACATGGAGAAGGCTGCAAGCATAAATTACGAGAGATTTGCGGCTCTGCCCTGCAGAATGCCTATTGGAGGTTGAATGCATGTCAATTAGCCACCTGGATAATTACGGAGTACATGGTGAGGGGGATGCATTGGGGATGAAGAGTGCCTTGCAGCGAGCCTTGCGGGAAGCATTTGGATTGGTCTGGACAAGTGACAATTTGCCTGCATTGCATTGAAGAGATGTAGCAAATACTTTGGTTGCTGATACTAATTGGATGTTGACTACATCAACAGTCTGCATATAGATGTTGCTATTAATGTCTCATATGATATGGATGTTATGGATGTTACTGGCTGACCTCGCATTCGCTTCTGCTATTACCGGCCCAATCGCTGTTGAGTTGAGATGTTAAAATTGGCTTCCCCACAACCTTATAATAGGTACGAGGTCTGCGCCTCCACCCCTTCATATAGACGTTGAGATAGGATTGACTACTTTATTTATGAGGCTATAGGGGTTTTATGGAGTTTTGTTATTTTACTGTCATGCAGCGCCCCAGTTTCAGCACACAGACGCTGTTTCAAAGTAAGAGTGTTTGATGATGGTTTGACATTGACTGCGCCCGCCCGTGTCCACGTTGTTAGTCGCGCTCAAAAGCTTCCATATTGCATCTAGCGCAGGTTGCCGGAAGAAGCTGTCGATTCGATTCGAGCTTGGCGCTTGCGCAAGCAGCCCAACAGCCGCGTCATTTCACACACGGGATGTCAGCAATTGAGAATGGAGAATGGGGAATGCCTGCAAAGACTACGACTACATCGGTATCCTCTTCGTCGAATGCATAGGCTAAAGCGGCCCTAAATTAGAAACCGAGGGGACGCGGATCTAGGCACAGCACAATAGGCAGAATGAAACTGGAGAGTACGAGTAAATACGGAATACGGAGGTTTGCTGTCGCGGCCGTTGGAAGCCAATGCACATCCGGCATTGCGTCTTTTGGCCGATTGCCCCATAAGGCAGCTGTGGACACCCTCTTCTCGGCTAGTCGGCCGAGGAATTATTGGAATGCAGCTGGATGGAGGTGGTGTTGGTTAGGTGAGAGTGATTTTCATGTTGGGGGGGGAAGAGAGGGAACGGGGAGTTGGAGCTGTGAAGTCATTGACATCATTGAAAGGGGATCAGATGCCGGGAACGATGAGCGAGGGACAAAAAGTGGCGAATTACTTGCATATTTTCAGGGCTGGAGTAAAATCATACCCTGCAGGTATCAGTACTTTCAGAAGAGATGATCTCTGACTGTAAAATAGTTGCCATTAATACCTCGCATCTCGTATGATGGAAGAAATCGCCGAACATGCATGTCGTATCACTCGCTCTCGCTCAACTTTTGACACTTTTTCAGGGTCAGCGGGCCTTGGCGGGGAGGAAATGATCGGACCGAGGCAGTGCGCATACAACGCTGGACGTGGAAATTTTTAGTCCGAAGTTGCACTGAAGAAAGCCGTTGCTCTCATCCACTAGAAATCCGGCCTTTACGCGTATTGTTGGGGGTCGGAGTCGAATGCATGCAAGGCATCAGAGAAAAGATGCAGCCGGATGGATCGTGCAGAAAAGTGACAAGTTGAGGTTGAGGTTGATGTATTCTGTACTGTAGAAGTTACTGAGTGAGACATTCTGAACAGAGTCAAAACGGTGTGCAACTCCAAAAAGGCTCACCTTCAATCCAGGTCGCCGTTCTAGAAATCCTTCACAATGCCAATGGATGCCAATGCACGCAGCTACAGGGCATCGCAGGGGATGACATGAAGTACCGGTACCGCCAGGCCAAGGCATCCTTGGATCCTCCACGAGGCGCAAACGCGGGCCACTGCGTCATCATGCGACGAGCGACACGTACTGGGTACTTGCGTGCTCTTGGCAGCGGGTACAGGCACTAATAGCGCTAACGAATCGAGATTTTGGGTGAGAAAAAACGGAACGGCTCTCGCGTGCGCTGCAGCTTCTTGCTACATTTTTTCGTACTCGGATTTGGGGGAAGCTCTAGTACAGAAGGCTGGGCTGTCCGGAAGTGGCTTTTTTTTTTTCTTCTGTCAGGTTTTTATTTTTTAGAGTCCTTCAATATCATCCTCTTCTTCTTCTTCTCTCTCTCACCAGCTGATTGTTATCATATGCCATATTACTACTTCTCACTTCTCCCACCCCCAGCAGCTGCATCTCCAATCCTTCCATCCTCCAATATCTCAGCTTGCCAGGATCCTTCACTTCATCCCCCTGGCGCCTCTCCTCTGCTCCACAGCTGCTATATCCGTCCATACTTTCATCTCGAATCCTCGGGCTGCGCGCGCTGCCGTTCGACTAATCCAGCAAATTAGGCGCGCAAACCCGCCAAGCCCTATTCCAGCAATTCTCGCATCAAATTCTCTGCCCTGACCAGGTATCCGGAGCCTGCGGATTGGATTGGCGATTTCTAGGGGCGCTATAAGCCTTCCGCTTATAAAGAAGCTTAGTCGGCCCACTCGGGGCCTGACGTTGTCCGTAGTCCGTTTGGTTTGCCCTCATTGAGCTGCTTTGCTTCCGGTTTTGCATCTGCTGTTCTGTTTACTATCTGGCCGGTCAGCTCGTGACTCGACTCGCTTCGATTTTTGCCGCAAGGCTCGGTCAGATCCTGTCAGCCTCTCGTTCCGCTTCCTCCTCTCTTGTCTGCTCTTCTCCTCTTCGCATCGCATCGCATCACCGCCTTGTTTCTCCCTTCCCGCTCGGATCCTACCATCTTTGCGACTCTCGCCTCGGGCTGTTACGACTCTCCGTCGAGTTGTCGCCTGTCATAGAGTCGTATTGTACTCACAGCATGGAATATGCCTCCTCCAATACCATCGCCGGTGGACGTGGGCGACAGCCAATTGGCCCCGAGAAAGGACGGTAGCACCAAGAATCCCACCAACGGATCATCCGGGAACGCAGAGTCCCAGCCTCTGCCTATCGCAAAGCGATCCACGACTCTGCTGTCCCGGACTCCGACTCAGCAACTACAAAATGGAAAGGAAAAGGAAGTCAAGGGTGTGTCGGTTAGAACCATGTCTTCGACCCCGCCAGCCGCAACCGCCCTAGACCCGTTGAGCAATGTATGTATTTCAGCCTCGCCTCTCTCTTGATGTGGTTGGATGAAGTCCACGTGAGATACTGACAGAGACATGATTCAAGCAAATCTTTCTTAGGACGAATAGCGGCACCCTCGAAACATCCCTCGCGCAGCGTCTGCGTGGCTCTACCAAGCCCGATAGCCCAACGACGGAAAGCTTCCCTAAGAAGAGCATTAGTATTGAGAATACAGCCCGCTTGGCAAATGGCCTCGCTGATTTCCCCAGAGAGCGAAAGTAGGTTTGTGCCTGGCGCTATCTTTGCTCGCCTGCTAACATTCTTGGCTGTAGGAAGGGAACATCTTTCTTGAGCCGGCTTGCTATGCGAAGCGCCTTCAAGAAGAACGACGACGATGCGCCCGATTCCGACTCCGAGCTGGGCGAGCTGCGCACCGAGGGGAGCAGCGCTCGCGCCCCAATGTCCGTCATGAGCGATGGCGGTGGTTACATCCCGCTTTACAAAGAACCTCCCCGCTATATCCGCGTGCGATCGCACAACAGCAAGCGCCGAGACTTTAATCGACTCTTTTTAGCCCAGGAACTGCTGGGGCCCAAGCCAGAGAAGGATGACGAGCCGTCGCAAGGTCGTGTACCTGCCACTGCGGTGGGCACGCGGCTTCTGAAAGCTGGCGATGCGATATGGGCTGCTGAGTTTAGCATTGACGGTCGATACCTTGCTGTGGCCGGCAAGGACCAGATTGTTCGGGTCTTTGCCGTCCTGTCGACGGAAGAGGAGCGCAAGGCGCACGAGGAAGAAGAGGAGGCTGAAAGAGACGCCCAGGGAAAGAGTCGGGGAGAGCGTTTGAGCGCACCCGTATTTCGAAATAAGCCGGTCCGCGAATTCGAGGCTCACACTGGAGAAGTGCTGGCCCTCTGTTGGAGCAAAAACAATTTCCTCCTGTCGACCTCAATGGACAAGACGGTGAGGCTCTGGCACGTTAGTAGACAAGAATGCCTCGCCACGTTTACACACCACGATCTGGTCACGTCGATTGCGTTCCATCCTACCGACGACCGATTCTTTCTTGCCGGCTCCCTGGATGCTCAGCTCCGGCTTTGGAATATACCAGACAAGTCGGTGGCCTTTTCGGCCTCGACAAATGAATTTATTACGGCCGTGGCGTTTTCGCCCGACGGCAAAATGGCTATCTGCGGGGTACTGAATGGCATGTGCTCGTTCTTCGAGACGGAGGGGCTCAAGCAAAAGTTCCAGATCCACGTACGCTCGTCACGAGGAAAAAACGCCAAAGGCAGCAAAATTACGGGCATCAAGACGGCTACGGTGGCTGGAACTGGCGAAGTAAAAGTGTTGATCTCATCCAACGACTCCCGCGTTCGAATCTACAGCTTAAAGACTCGGATGCTGGATGTTAAGTTTAAAGGCCTCGAGAACCAGTCTAGCCAGATTCACGCTCGTTTCAGCGACGATGGAACCTATGTCATCTGTGGCAGTGAGGATAGGAAGGCATACATCTGGAACACGAATACGACGGAAGTCGAGATGAAGGATCGCCAGCCGTACGAGTGTTTTGATGCTCATCCAGAAGTCGTCACCACCGCTCTGTTGGCACCAACACGGACCAGGCAACTGTTGAGCGCGTCGGGGGACCCAATCTTTGACCTGTGCAACCCGCCGCCTGTTTTGCTTCGAAGCCTGGACGAGGCTGCTCTAAGCCAAACCGAGGTGTCGGAAACGGGCACCGAGATTCATAATCCCCCGCCGAGCGTCAGCATCAAGAAGCCAGAAGAGAGCCCGGCCTATCTGAACCGCTGTAAGCATATGGACGGCAACATTATCGTCACAACCGACAGGACCGGTACGATTAAGGTGTTCCGACAAGATTGCGCATTTGCCAAGCGCCAGCAGAACATGTGGGAGATTGGCTCCAAATTCTCCAGCAAGGTCGGCGGGTTGGGACGAAGCGGAAGCATCATCACCAGAACTAGCGGAAGTCTGTCTAGGCGAACCTCGCTCAATCTGAGTGCTGGCCAGGCTCAGCACCCGTCTGACCGAATTATGAGCTGGCGTCAAGACGTCGATGACCAAGGACGAGCAAGCCTCAACGTGGCGCCGATTAGGACGGAGCGATCTGCCTCGCCGAGGAAAACCCCCGTACCGCCGGCCAATATCTCGACAATCAATCCCTCAGCAGTAGCTAGGAAGCCTGTTGCCTCAGGAGGCTCACCTGTACGGGCCCCGAGGAATGGCCTCGCAAGCCCCACGGGCAGCGTACGGAACAGGGCATCGATAGGAACATTGGACGGGGGGTCGCAGCCGCCAACGCCTAGTTTCAATTTCATCAGCGTGGCAGAAAGCGACGAAAACGACACGAATGGCAGCTTCTGGAACCTCGCCCGGTGGAGAGGAAGTCTTTCGGGGCTGAGATATTCTGTCAGCGCAAGCTCTCCCACCGAACCTACCCACGATGCTGCTGCTGCTGCGACGGCGGCGGCGGATGATCGGAAATCCGGTGACATTTTGAAGCCACCAAATAAGGCAGCCGCTCGGAGGAGCATTGGAGTCACGGACCTCAACAGGCCCAAGATTGTGGAAGACCAGACGAACCGCAGGAGATCAATGGGGCCTGCCATTCGATCAAGCAAGTCGCAAGAATCGACGACTGTGGGAATGGCCATTATTGATGAACACAAGTCTGACCAGTCCTTGCCCAAGAAGCGGGCTGATTCCGGAGTGGGGAGGATGAGTGACGATACAGCTGAATGATGAAGAGGAGGGGGGGGAAGACAATTGTCGCGCGTCAGTTGAAGCTGATGCGAGTGTAGATGTCTTTTTGGTTATTTTTCATTTCTTATCTGGTGACTGCTTTGGCCGGCCCATGTTTCATGCCTTTGACGGTAGCTTTCCTTTCCTTTTTCTCTTGTTGTTATTTTTTCATTATAACGGCTGCATACCAAGCGTGGAGTTTTTATTCTTTTGTCTACATTTCTTTGCTATACCAATTGTTGTGGTGCGGTCATGGGAGGGAAGGGCTACGTGTGTGGCTTTCTTTGGGAACACGGAACAAGGCTGGTGTGTGGAAGGGGGCTTCTTTTGGGTGTATTGTTGGGCGCAAGTATGTAGAATAGGAGGGGATCAAGTATTGATATCATGGGAGATTTGACACACGCGAGATGGAACAATGAAAGTGCGAATAGAGCGGGATTTTACAGCGATACAGTTTTTGAACGTGGACGTGAAAATGTGCCTTTTGTTATGATTATATTTGCAGACTAGAGATGACTTGTATGTCTGTCTACTCGTCCGTTGTAGATTGTGGTATCCCTCTTTCCAACACCATGCATTGTAGGTATCTTGTTTGCATGTGCTCTTCTTTTTTTCCTTTAGTATCTTATTTCATGTATCCTCCTCCTCTGCAGCGATCCTCGTTTTCGTCCCGCACGTATTTAAAAGTCCTCGGTGGTGTTGAGCTACAAAATCACCCACCAACAATCAGCAAAAACTCTCTCTCTCTCTCCTCGTCCCCCTCGGTTCACAATTTACTCACCTCACCAGCAGCCTTGCTCTTCTCCGCAACCGCCGCCGTCAACTTCTGCAGCGCAGGCGGGTTCGCGCCCGTCAAGGTATCAGCCTTATCCCCATTCTCGAAGATGAAAAACGCCGGAATGCTGCGAATGCCGAGCTCAAACGCCAAGTCAGGCACCTCGTCGGTATCGAAGCGGGCGAAAGTGTATTTGTCGTTGGAGAAGGCTTCGGCGTGCTTGTTGAACATGGGGGAGATGGCCTTGCAGGGGCCGCACCAGGTTGCGTGGGCTTGGAGGGCGACGTAGGGAGTTGCCTTGGTGAGTTCGTCGAACTGGGCTTTGGTCTTGATGTCGATGACGGCCATTTTGGTGGTGTGTGTTTTGTTTGTGTGGTTGATGGGGAGAGGAGGGTTTGTTTGAGGTTGTGGAGGTGTTGGAATGAGAGTTTTTTTTTCCTTGGTGGAGTTTTGAGTAGAGAAGAGTTGTGATGATGTAAGTGTAACTTAGTGGTGAACCTCGGTAGCGCTCAACAAACAGTTATCAAAGCTCTGCGAATGGATGCTTTTTCTTTATTGTATTGGAATGGTTTAAAAGATAAGGTTGATGGGGCGTTGCAATCGGTTTTATACATTCTATTTGGCCTTCCATCTGTCCGCTATAAGTAATCATTCCCGCGCACCCCTCCGTGTTTTTTGGCTCAATTACAAATGTCATCATCGCCTTTGTTCTTGACGCACGTAATTACATTACCCAAGCTAGCTAGCAGGGCGCTTGGGGTGCAAACTGGTACTGTATGGAGGTATGTGCAGGTACCCTTAGCAGCATGCACAGCGCTAAAAGTTGCCGTGAGCTACCCAGAGGGTACCTGGGGGAGGATGATTCCAGCGCCTTGAAGACCTGGGGGAGAAATCCGGCGTAGTGCCGCAACTTCGCCGCAGTGCCGGGTGAAGAGCGGGCTTTGCCGTTTTGGAATTGTTAGGGCGCGATTGCGTGATTCGAGGGGCTGTTTGCTGACAAAAAGAGGAAAAGAGGGATGGAATTGATTTGGGGAGGTTCGGATGTCGCGAGGAGTTGGTTCGGGTTGTCGCTGGGGGATGTTGGGAGGCTGTGTGACGTAGTTTTGTTGACTTTACATATCAACTTGAAGAGCTTTGGAATAGCTCTTTGCTATAGTCATCTTAGCTATTAGATGGTGAGGCTGTGAGACGTGGAAGCTGTGTTGAAGCATTTCTCAGCTCTACGGACATGTACGGACAAAGGTGGGGATTATCATGAGTCTCTTGCTTTCTACGCAAAGCTGCGAATTGTTCCCCTGATGTGCATAGCTTTGGTAATCGTCATACCGTGCAGCTCATCCATCTATCGTGTGTAACATCGTCATCTCTGTATTTTATTTTTAGAGCTGTTAATCTGTGTGCAGCTGTGACACGGGCAACTAAATGCGATGTGCTTTAGGGATGCGTGAATGTGGCTGTAGCTGCATTTGTAAGCTTTGAGAGGCTCATGCCCCTTAATCCAATCCAGATGCAGAGATCCCCTCCGCTGGTTCACCAACGGAGACCTTCAATGTTGCGACTTTTACTTCCCCTAAATGACCGAGTTTGGAGACATGAGCTTTCCGGCCCTGAGTGGTAGTTGCCCACCTCTCTGGGCCAGTCCGGACGCCTCACTGAGCCATTCAATCGGTAGTAGCGACGGGCGGTGTGTACAAAGGGCAGGGACGGTAATCAACGCAAGCTGATGACTTGCGCTTACTAGGGATTCCTCGTTGAAGAGCAATAATTGCAATGCTCTATCCCCAGCACGACGGAGTTTAACAAGATTACCCAGGCCTTCCGGCCAAGGGAGTACTCGCTGGCTCCGTCANTGTAGCGCGCGTGCGGCCCAGAATATCTAAGGGCATTACAGCAATTATGCTCCATCACGCGGCAAAGACACACATACACACACATAAACACAAAGCTCCTTTGTGTGTTTCTTTCCCACGTAACAGAGCCCAGCGCAGGGTATTACCCCAAACGCCCTCTAATACTTTGGCCTATCGGGCCTTTATAGAGGAGTATGGTTTCCCATGGGATTAGCACGTACCTTAAGCCAGCTATCACAAGCCAGCCCAACCCTTTGTGCGCGTTGCGACGGCCTGGCGCTACCCACGCTCGCCACAGGATCGGCCACGAAGGCGTTCCCTGTACCAGGTGGTGTCGCCCGCGACAAGGCTCCGAAGAACCTCCTCCGCCCGATAGTTGGGGGCTTCCCCTACGGAGGCAAAGTCGCTGGACTAGCGGTTATCTTTTTATACAAGATGAGGGCCACTGTTACAGGCCTGTAATGTTAACCTGTTATTGCCTCAAACTTCCATCGGCTTGAGCCGATAGTCCCTCTAAGAAGCCGGCGTACTGCCAAAGCAATACGGGCTATTTAGCAGGTTAAGGTCTCGTTCGTTATCGCAATTAAGCATGTAAATCGCAGCCAAGAGAAATGCAAGTGCTGGGAAATAGCTTCAAGACTTTCCGTTTTCCGTTCTCTTTCTTCACCTTTTCTCTCAAACGGCTCAATACGATGCTTTATCTAGATCATTTTCCCGCTGACACAAAGGCCAAGGTAACGTGAAAGAAAAGAGCTTCGCGACCATCTACCCACTAGAGGGGGGTGTTTATACGAGGTTAACGGTGAATTGGAACCGGGGTTCTTCGATCAACGCACTCACTGTGTAATCTTGCGCCGTCAATTCCTTTACGAATGGCTAACCGGTTTCTGCAAATAAAGTTATTTGTCTGGTAATCTTCAACAGCTGGTTGGATAGCATACATTCTCTGATGCTCTGTGTGTGTTGTCACCAAACTGACGAGATAGACAAGTAAACGAGGGGATCTCGATGTACTCAACAAACTGAAGGGTATCAGTCTGGTAATGAACGGAGAGAGGAAAAAAAGAGTCAATATCGGGATCCCAGTTCGCAGGTCGATATATGTAATTGCTACCAATCTGCTCATCTGTGTAGCATTATATTTGTGTTGTGGTTGTTCTTACATACATTTAACTGTCCATTGTGACTAAAAACACAAAGCATGCGAACTTACCAAGAACATGATGAACACAACGGCATCGAGCGCCAGTCAACCTATAGGCAAACCATGTGTCTCAGTATGCGGCTATTCGATTTGCCGTAATGTACTTATATAGAAGGCGACAAGTTCACTGAGCTTGACGTCTTCCTAACCATACAGACGGAATTCGTCTTCCGTTTATTGTAGACAACACCACAAATGCGGCCGCCGCATGTCCTTAGCGTATCCTATTCCGCGCCCTCTCCGAACTGAATGGGATCAAGCACGTCGTCCTCATCACGCAATTTAAATATCATCAAATTATGCGTAATTAACTAAGAAGTTGTATAATGGACAAGTACAATTTGTAAAACCCATCCCGAATTATCTACTTTTCGTGCGATGACTCGACAGACAATATGCTTATGCGCTCTTACATATCATACAATCACCTTATAGAAGACTCGGATACTGTACATGTAGCTCCGACGGATATTCATTTAACCTTTATAAAGGGTCGACTAGTTTAGTTCATGCAGTCATATGGCCTCACTTTCCACAGATTTACACTTTAGTATTCCTTGGTTGGAGCATCAGTAAACACCGAATAGTAATCCCAGTTGATGGTTCGTCGTTGTGGCCCAATGTGGCTAGGCTACCCTTGAGTTGTGCGCGACCAGTTCTTGAAAGTTGGCAACTGGCAACAGCAAATCAACTAAGAGAAGGCGCGGGCGCTTAATGCATGTCAGAAATAAAAGGCAATAGATTCGTGCTAAGAGAATTGGAATTCGTGCGTTAAACACTCGACTATCTGGGTAAAGATGCTGGCGATTGACAACTGTAAGTCAATAGAGTGACACTACGGATACACCAATAGCTAGCTCTCTTCTCTCTCTAATAGGCCCAAGCTCATTACACAAGCACGCAAAGCCTGTTGTAAAAAGATCAAAGAAAACTTCCCAGTTGCCGAAAATGAGGTGCTTTTGGCGGTTGCTGAGATTTTATTTCTGAATTTGCATTGGATCGAGTGGTGCTTGCTTATCTGCTTGCTCAGAGTTGCTGGCTGTTATGAAGAAGACACGTAAAAAGAGGCCAAACCAAGTCATACAGATGACTATTAATCCCGAAACACCGAATCATGGTTCGCTGGTCTTGAAACGCCGAGGGTTGTAAGCTCGGGATTTGCATGCTATGACGGCAAGTGACGGAAATTCAAGAAGAGGCACCTAATTTGAAACAGTCAATACTACGCTGCTTATCTGCATTCGCGTAACCCCGTCACCACACTCGCAGCAGCTATGGCGCAAGTAGCACCATATCTATAAACAGCTTCAATCAGGGTAGGACTTTGAAGCTTATAGGCTAAAAGGTGGTACGATACGCCCTTTGATGCACGATACCCGGCTTTAGCTACCTATTTGACATATTATCTCCAAGCTGCAATACTGTCGTATTTATTACTTCGGGGTGCCTGGGTCAGCCTCGGAGTCCTTATAATATCCTCCTTACCGAGAAACAGTCGAAATAGGTTCATGAGCAGCAAGAAATGTGATGTAACGGTAACTTCCAGGCCCGTTGATTTCATAGTGGCATCATGCTAGGCGATCACCGTGAGGTTCTGAGGTATAAAAAAAAGAATAGCAACATATTAGCGTCTTTGGAAGTGAATTAGATGTTATTAGACAGAGAACGCTAATAAGAAGTGCTTGGTGCGCAGTTCTTACAAAGGCATCCGGGCCATCTCCTATTCCTCCGATCGACTTGTCAACAGCGCATAGTATTGGCCCGGGATAATGAATCTCATACTGATTATTATTACATTAGGGTTATCGGGACTGAATAAACTGCCGAGGCGGGCCTGGGAGAATCCCCATCGTACATTGAGTGATTGGCTCGAAACTCCGCGATGTGACGCGTATAGCTCTTTTTTCCAGTTTGGGAAAGACATCTCGAAAACCCCCCTACCCCTACCCCGTTTCTAGCCCCGGGATGTTTCTAGATGCAGGTGTTCTCAGTCTACGGAGTATAAAACATCATGTTAGCCAGGGGCAAGCACGGGTGCTATACGGACCCGAGGACCCGTGATGCAACGATACGGTTACGGAAGTGGGACATGCATGCATATTCAGCTCACCATAGCCCCTTTGTGATGCTACGTAAATGAAGAGTCTCTTATCGAGCTGGAAGACTCAGGTAAATCCAATAGGAATGGAACGGCTTCAACATCCGTATGAGAAAGCCCGGGTAACGAGAGAAGGAGGGTAATGGAACACTGAGTACACGCAATGTATAGGTGCTATAACCCACGGCTCAAGCATGTGAAAACAGAACATTGCACATCATTCGTATAAACTACATATTATCCCTGTCATGGTAGAATAGAAGATGCTTGTCATGGCAATCTGCTCCTACTTTGGACGGTTGTTGCATTCTCCTATCGTAGATCCACCAAAGCGGCTTCGGCAAAGTTGCCGGGTTCGATTAGTCGTGATGCGGCCGCATGTCTCCCCGCTTGGCACAGATTCGCCCAATAAGTGGATTTTTGGAAAGCCAGGAGCATGTCTAGTAGCTAGCTGAACAACCCCAGTCAATGTAATGATTGTTGCAATACTTGAGTTCCCCCACCCACACTGCGAGGAAGTGTATATAAGTGGCCGTAGGGACTGTAGTGCTTTCTCTTGTTGTCAGAAGTCTAGTTCCTTGGGAGTTACTCCGTACTTGTTTACTTGTTCGGCCAATGCTCGGCTTGGAAAATACAGCATGGCGATCCTCTTAGATAATCCTGTGGCTGCGATTTCGTTGAAAAGCGTTGTATTGTTGCCACTGTCAGCAGTGATATTGGTAAGGTCTTTATGAGAGAGTGATGGCGTGGGCATCTATGGTCTGACACAAGAAACTAGGGACTCCTTTACATCGCATACACTGCGATTTACAATTTATTCTTTCACCCTCTCAGAAAGTTCCCTGGTCCAAAACTATGGGCTCTTCATTATGGCTTTTACGCTCGCCTGGAGCTCTCCGGTGAAGGCCATCGCAGGATGCTACAGATGCACCAAAAGTACGGCCCAATTGTCAGAGTTGCCCCCGACCATCTGGCTATTTGCCACCCGGATGGAATGAATAATCTTTCAGGTCATCGCAAGCCCGGCCAACTGGAAAACGGAAAAGAATACGTCCGCACTGAGAGCAATCCCGGCACGATTATTGGCGCGAACCGTCAAGATCACACCCGAATGCGAAAGAGCATGGCAAACGCCTTTTCGCAGCAGGCTATGCTCGACCAGCAGCCCTTGATTGTATCCTACGTCGACAAACTCTTTGAGAACCTTGAACGTTTCGCCGCGAAAGGAGAAGTGTTTGACGCTGTCGCCTGGTACAATTACACGACCTTTGATATTGTGGGCGACTTGGCCTTTGGCGAACCCTTTGGGTGTCTTCAGGAATCCACGTTTCACCCATGGGTAGAACTCGTCTTCAAAAGTCTTAAAAACATTGCATTTGACTCGGCATTTAGGCGCATGGGATTTCTGTACAACCTTCTGGTTATGCTTACCCCAAAGTCTGTCATGACTAAGTTTATAGAACACAGAGAGCTATCCGAGCAGAAAGTTCGCAAGAGGCTCAACACCAAGACGGACCGAAAGGATTTCATGGCATGCATGACATCTCGGAAGGGAAAGGATGTAAGAGATACAAGAGAACGAGTGGAGTGAATACGCTCATCAGAGTACTAACATGATTGCACAGGAACTAACTTTCCAAGAGCTCACTGCCAATGCTAGCATTCTTATCATGGCTGGCTCCGAAACAACCGCGACGGCGCTCTCTGCAGCTACATACTACCTTGGCTTACACCCCGAACCCTTGAAGAAGCTATGCGATGAAGTGAGGTCTGCATTTCAATCGGAAGACGAGATTGATCTCGTGAGTGTCGGTCGCCTAGACTACATGCTCGCCGTTCTGAATGAAGCGATGAGACTTCACTCACCAGTTCCAGCTACGACGCCACGAACCATTAATGAGATGGGCGATACAATTGGGGGCCAATTCATTCCTCCAGGAGTACGTATGGCTTAACTTGCGACATGAATCATCTTGCTTACATGTGTATTTCCATAGACTCATATTGACATTTGGTACTGGACTTTGTTCCACAACCCCGAGTACTGGGTTCAAGTCGAGGAATTTATTCCCGAGCGCTGGCTGGGAGACACACGATTCGAGAGCGATAAGAAGCAAATCTTTACCCCATTCTCTGTTGGGCCTAGAGGTTGTATTGGCAAGAAGTGTGTTTCCTCT
This sequence comes from Trichoderma harzianum CBS 226.95, assembly GCF_003025095.1. Classification (NCBI taxonomy): domain Eukaryota; kingdom Fungi; phylum Ascomycota; class Sordariomycetes; order Hypocreales; family Hypocreaceae; genus Trichoderma; species Trichoderma harzianum. The sequence goes on from NW_020209268.1 coordinate 23,120, forward strand.
GAGGCTCAATTCTGATCATCACTAACGATGAGTGCGCGTAGTCTTGCTTATGCCGAAATGCGTCTCATTATGGCGAGACTCATCTGGAACTACGATATTGAGCTTCTTGACGAAAGTGTCGGATGGGATAAGAGATGCGAGGTTTACATTGTGTACAACAAGGGACCGCTTTATATCCGTCTGAAGCCCAGGAAATGAGAAAGGGATGGAGATGTAATCGGGATTTGGGCTGGATTGAGTTGGTGATGTAGCTGTTGCTAAGCTCGTATTTACTTTATATACCTATATCATAAGTGTTCATCGCATAAGTTGCTGCCTAGCCACGACTTTGCATTGCCTAGCAGCTTGACTCGGCCGTGCCTTAAACTTGTAAAGATTTGGACGCGCGTGCTGAAACTAAATACTGCAAAATAACCCGAATCTAGTGGACTGCTGACGCATGAATTGTGGCGCAAACCGTCGTACTTAATCACCCCTGAACGCGCTTATTAATGTTGCCTGGCCGTATTCCGCCCTCTAGGTTGACCGAGTCTCTAGCTTTTTATATACATGTTTTCTTCATCAATCAAAACAGAAAGTACTAAAGCTTACCGGATAACTCACAATTGATCTGTTGCTTCCTTTAATCTAATCTTGACTAGTCATCCACATATAGTCTAGATTGAGACCGGATTCCGCAACCCCCCTGTCGATGGATGAGTCTCCTAAATCCGCAAAGCAACACACACAAAACAAAGGGCCCCAGAGTAAGCGCCACTGTTGGGAGTGCCGCCGACGATGCTTAGTGTGCGATTCTGAACTACCTGAGTGTAAAAGATGTCGTACGTCGGGCATCCGTTGTCCCGGATATGGCGAGGTGAAGCCTACCAGGCTGAAATGGGTCACGCCTGGGAGAGTCCTATCTCGAGATCAGAAACAAAAGAAAAGCTTGGTCTACCAAAACCAAGACGGTAACGCCGATATAATTACAGGGAACACATCAATTACAGTCTCAAAGAAATATGACATATACACGCCAATTCCACGATTCGAGATGCATGAAGAAGTACATGCCATACTACAGGGCTACGAGTACTGTAAGTGGCTGTCTAGATTGGCAATTTTGGAGTATGCTTGCTAATACTTGCCCGATAGTCAATTCTTGTATATATAAAGACTTGGTCCCTCTCCATGAACTTGGATACAATCCTTACGTATATCCACTTTCTGAGAAACATCTCCAAGCCGCAGTTTGGTGTCCCGATTATCTAAAGTATGGTATGCTCTGCATGATTCTGAGCCACAGAATCAATCAAATAGGAATCGCCATTCCACCCAAAGAAACGGTGGAGAAGTTTTACCTCTACTGGGGCCTTGCTGTTCGTTCTCTCAATGAATATCTCGGCATGGAAGATAAGCGTTTAGGAGATACGGTTATTGCCGGGATATTGACACTTTTACTTGCTGATGTTAGCTATCACTTCCCCGAAATATCATACAAATGACTGCGGCTGACTCATCTCATCTCTTGCTATAGATTCAACAAGGATCATCACTCAATTGGCGATGCCATTTAGACGCAATTTACAGGCTAATTATGCTGCGTGGCGGATTTTACAAAGTGGCCGAATCAAAAAGTATGGAGCCACTGCTCCTTTGCTTCTGGTCGTATGTGATCCCTATCATGACAACAATTTACCGTATCACGAATTAACATCATCTAGTGTTGCAGTGATGGGGAATACAACATGTCCTGCATCAGACCTCTTCATGACTACTTTCCAACGTGAGACTCTCAAATTTTTGCCACAGCAATACATTACTACTGTATCTCCAATTCAGCTGTGCCCAGTATCACTGTTCGTTGAGCTTATTAAGATCAATCATCTACGTATGCGGGTTACAAGACCTAATGCTGCTGGTACCGAGGCTTTTCAGAAGGGGAGTTTTGAAATACTCGAGCGCATCAATTGTTTCTCGCCCCATCGATTGGCTCAATCTAAAAGTTCAAATCAAGAATATTGGACATTAGTTGGTCTGGTGTACCAGGCCGCTGCGGCATTATACTGCATCTTATCACTTCAAAGCCTCTCAATTATTCCTGAGACTCCGGCACTCCGAGTCCAATGTGCCACGCATGGAAGACTTATGCAAACGCTTCTGGTGGAAGCCCTCGCGTCTAAAAGCCTGAAAAGGTTCATGATTTGGCCGCTCGTTGTACTTGGGGTGGAAGCTGTTCACGGCGATGCACTTATGCGTGAATTTGTTGCTAAAGAGCTGTCAGAACTTAGCCAGAGTGTTGGAAGTTATGTGCCACTTACGGCAAAACGAGTTCTTGGGGAGTTCTGGGCTTCTGGGAAAACTCGCTGGGATGCCTGCTTTGATAGACCGTATGTCTTTACTGGGCAAATTGCGGTGGACACGAGCGGCTTAATGCCGTTATACAAGTAATCTTAAATAGACTTAAGCCTCGAGATCCAGTTTCATCCCTATTGGAATCCTTGAGATGGAGTATCCTCGAAGTATCCTAATCAAAGAAACAGTATGAATTTGACTCGCATGGTTGGGAAAATACGACATTGCCGCCTTACAGCCTCAAAGCTCGCTTCCACTTACACGTACGTGGCCCGCGTGGGTCTGGCAAATATCTCCCGAAGCTAAATGTCTTGGCATCTTTTTTCTCCTATTTGGGCCAAGCGCGAATCCTTCAAAGAACAGCCGACTATCATAGGAGAAGATGCCCTGCTCTGCCTGCTCGTTATATATAGTCTAGCCACTTGATAACATTCCAAGGAGTTATGTTTTATTCTCTAATACAATCTTTCCTTTCTTTTCCTTTCACTTCGTTAGCAAAAGATTTCCCCTCTGCTATTTGCTATTCCTTCAAGCAACAGGCTGACAAGAGAGGGTCATCTCTCATTTCAACCTTCAAACTTCAACTGGTTTTGCTGTAATAGACATCATTTTTAATTAGTCTTTTCAAAATGGGAGCTGGAGATCCAGGTAAGAATGTTCTATTATCCTCCATTCTATGTGAATCCTTAAGTAACAAATCATAGTTTTGTATAGCTTGTACGTCTACACTCCCAACAGAGGTGCTCCAGTCTTCTTCACCGTGGCATTCGCCATTTCTGCCGTCTTTCACATTTGGCAATGCTGGTATGTATATATGTAATTTTTTCCTAGACGAAGACAGGACTAACCCTGCATGCCAGGCGCTACAAGGCCTTTAGGCTGATCGGACTGCATTCTGTGTGCGCTGTGCTATTTACTCTGGGCTTCGCATTCCGAGAATACGCATCATACCATTACATCTATACGGGTGCCAAAGGGACACCTCTGATCATATTCATCCTTAGTCAGGTCTTTATCAATGTTTGCCCGTAAGCTGGTACACCTATTTCGACAATGTTGAAAGATTTCGACTGATGAACTCCTCTTGCAGGCCACTTCTAGAGCTTTCGAATTACCATGTCCTCGGCCGAATCTTTGGCTATGTGCCACACTGCGCTCCGATACCTGCGTCTCGAGTTCTGCTTACGTTTGGCGGCCTTATGGGTCTTGTCGAAACTTTGAATGCTGTGGGAGTTGCTTTATCTGCTAATCCCTCGGCATCGCCTGGTCAGCAGAAGCTTGCGAGCAATTTATTAATAGCCGTGCTTGTCATTCAGCTCGGCGTTATAGCTACTTTCTTCTGTATGGCTGCCATCTTCCACATGAGGTGTACGAAAGCTGCTGTCCAAGCCAAGGCTGTCAAAACTATGTTAACCACTCTTTACATGAGCATGGCTCTCATCTTTATAAGATGCATCTACCGCCTGGTAGAGCATACCGGAAATACAAAGATAGACATTACAGATATTGAGGCCCTCAAAGGTCTAAGTCCTCTTTTACGCTACGAGGTCTTCTTCTATATTTTCGAGGCGACTCTTATGTTTCTCAATTCCGCGATATGGAACGTCTGGAACCCAGGTCGCTTCTTGCCGAGGAGCCCTCACACCTATCTTGCACAAGACGGAACCGAGGCCACAGTGGAAGTAATACCGGATAGTCGATCAATTTTCGCCAAGATCGCCAATGTGCTGACATTTGGACTATTGTTCCGCAGAAAGAATACCACGGTGGTATTTGAAGAGTTGGCCGCGTATGATAGGAGTGAGCAAGCTGGAGTGCAGGTACACAAATAACGGCGTTAAAATGTACGATATATATAACACAGTATATGTTAATAAAGACTGCGGCACCAACCAAGCTGTCATCACGAGATTAGGCAATTGTTTGCATCCGTGATAGAAAGAAATGAGTTCAAAACGTTAGAAAGTGTTATAAAGGAGCCGTTCTACATAAACGACATATAAAGCTAATTTGCCGAAACTTCCCTCTCTGCCTTCTCTACCTCCCAAAACTTTCTATATCTCTCCACGCCACCTTGGCCATCGTCCTCTAGCACACGTTGGAGCCACTCTTCGTCAGGTTCTGACAAAACGTGACAATGAGGCGTCGCACGCGCATCGAGCAAAACTTCAACAGTATCCCAGTTGCCTGCAACAACGGCGGCGTTTAGGGCACTGCCATATTTCCCAACCCGGGCGTTCACATGGGCTCCTCTGTTTAACAGCAAGCTGATGGTGGGTGTCTGACCCGAGTATGCTGCCGCTTGCAAAGCCGAGCCAAATAATCCCCCTGGTACATTGACATCGATATTGGGGCAAAGTTCTAGAAGAAGCTTTGGGCCGGCAGCCCCGTAATATATGTCTCTTTCCCCATGAAATGGTGTGAGAGCCTTCACAGTACACGCAGCCTGGAGTGCAGTGCCGTATTCACCGACCACAAGATTAGGGTCAGCACCATGTTCGAGCAATAGCTGGACCCTTTTAGTCCAATCGGAACCGTATCTTTCAATCTCCCTATTCCAAGATAGCGCGTCATCATCCTCTCTTGCTTCTGCTTCCAATTGTAGCAGATTATGCAGAGGAGAGCCATGAGAGTTATGTGAATCATTCACAACAGCACCGTAGTCGAGCAATAGTACCACCAGATTATCATCTTTAGAGAGCGCGGCTGCACACAAAGCACCGTTATTCCCCAGATGAACATCGGCGCCGTGTTCGAGCAGTACACGCGCCACATCGGTATGACTTCTTGCACAGGCAGCCTCCAATGCAGTGCCATGATATCCGGCTTCGACATTAACATTGGCACCTTCTTTAAGCAAAAGATGAACAAAGTCCAGGTTTCCGGCCGCACAAGCTGCCTGCAGCGCTGTGCCGTATCGTCCACCCTGGGTGTTTACATTGGCGCCACGATCAATCAAGAGACGCACTACCTCCTTGTTCCTGGCCGCGCAGGCGGCTTGGAGCGCCGTTCTATAATGACCGCCTTGAGCATCAACTTCAGCGCCACTGTCTAGAAGTAGTTGTACTACTTCTAAGATGCGCTCCCGTGCCTGTAGTTCAAGTTCTCTTCCCTCATACCGAGAGTCGCACTGACATGCCGCTTGGAGGGCATTGCCATAGTGTCCTCCTTGCGCATTCACATCGGCGCCGTTCTTGAGGAAATACTGTATAACCACAATAGGGACATTGCGGCTATAGCACGCTGCCTGCAGTGCCGTTCCGTATTTGCCCCCCTGAATAGAGACATCAGCACCTCTATCCACTAGCAGCTCAATGATTTGTATCATTTCAGAATTCTGACCATAAATACTGACACACACGGACTGTAGAGCCGTGTTATAAATCCCTCCTTGAGCGTTAGGATCTGCGCCGCGGTCTAGTAATTCCTTGATGAATATAGCGTCACTAGGAGAACCCATCGCCGCCTGAAGTGGGTAGCCCTTCTCCCCAGCCAGCTCATTCATGTGCGCGCCTCTATCTAACAGCAGCTGGGATGCTCTACGGGCTCCGATATATGTTGCTACATAGAGCGCCGCTGCTAAAGAAGTGCTGTCTTTCATGTTGACACCAGCGCCTTTGTCAAATAAAAAACGGAGACAGTCTACGATATGCGACTCTAAGTTGTTCACCAGAAAAATTCCCTGATAGGGCGTGTATCCTGGATGGGGCATGTAGTCTGTCTTGTCGAATGGGCTGTTGACATCGGCTCCGCGACTCACAAGGAGCTTGAGCACATCGAGATGACCGTTCCATAGCGCAGTTCGCAGTGCAGATTCCAGGTTGCCAGCGAGCGCAGTGATTTCAGCTCCGTGGTCGACTAGAAGCCGTACAATCGCTGTATCTCCCAGCCCTGCTGCTATTTCTAGACAATCGTGTATCTGGGCACCCTTGTCTAAAAAGAGCTTGACAAGGGCCTTTCTCCGATAACGTGTTGCCCAATAGAGCCCGTCATCCAAATCCACTTGTGTGAGGTACCTGCCAACACCGACACTGCTCGATATTAACATTTCTGTCAGTTGGCGGAAGCCACGCGTGGCAGTGTAGAGATAAGGTTGTCGTATGAAATTTCGTATTCTTGTGAAGCGATAGATCGTATGGACTAAGCTTATGCAGTAGATTGAAAGTGAGAGAACTGCATTTCGTAAAATTTCAGGAGGCCAGGATGCTCGGGGAATGAATTCGATGTGTCGTGCCCAACCGATGCATGCGTATCCAGCCAAAGTTTCCTCGTGATACAAATAGTAATGTAGCTCGTGCTCATTCGATATCTCACTCGTTGGACTTATGTGTAGATGATAGGCGAGACAAAAGCGTCCAATGTGTATGTGGGCGTCGGCCTCCGTGAACGCAAAGACAGATGAACGGGTCTGAAGAATTCTGTCAGACGTCAGGTACTCCTTGATCGAGAAGTGAGCTAGTCGGACATGAGAAGCGCCATTGATGGGGCTTCCCTCAGTAACAACTAGTCCAGGAAAATACTTCAACACATCTATCGAAGAAAAAAGGCGAGACATGCTCTCAAATCCATCGTCCGATTTGGAAGGGAGCATAAATATCTCCGCAAGCTGACCAAGGTTTAGAGGCTCAAGTGAAAAAGCGAGCCATTTCAGGGATGCTTTCACTTGTGGTTGGAAATTTGCATCTATGCTCAGAAGCATTCTGTCGTAGGTTGAATCAAGCCCGCTGGGAAGGTCTCCCAGAGCCCTGCGAACGGCATCCTCGGAGGATAAGTTTTGCAAGTTTTCGAACTGGCAACTCACGTATTGGAACCTGGAGTAACGGTGAGCGAGATTGTCATGTCAATCTGAGACAATACCTACATGCTGTCTGCTTTATCTATCAGCGCATTTCTTGATTCTTCTTTGATATCCGTTGGCCATGTATCGTATTCGGTATCTGCTAGAATCGAGTCGATGTACTTGCCAATATCATCGTCTAAAACTTCGCGTTGGACAGACAAATCTATTTCGGCTCCCCAGGGATCACATAACAAAGGCCTTATTGCTTTATCTATATCATTCTCCTTGCGGCTTGTACAGAGCATGTGAAGGCTGTCCGGTGCTGCGTTCAGAATATCACACAAGCTGTTCAGGAGTCGCTTTCTCTCGCCGTTTAGCGTTGGACACTCGTCCAAAGCATCAATAATAATATACACGGCCGAAAATCCCTGGATAGAGGCGATTAACGCTTCTATGAGTGTTTCCGTATCTGGACGGCCGCCGTTATTCTTATACTCGCCGAGGCTTTGGACCGATTGCGGCATGTATGGACGATGGGCACTGATTTGCTTAATTAAGGATGCAAGCATTCCATCGATTTTCTGCTTCTGAACATCGCTAAAGCTGAAGTAGAAATAGGCGAGCACATTCATAGAGTTTCCCTTATGTCGGTCTTGTAAATGCTTAATCACAGAGGAGCTTAAAATGGACTTCCCAGAGCCAGCTGCAAAGAGAGCTGTTAGCTAACCGAAACCAGGTTTAATATCTTCAACATGGTCCAGACATACCTTTTCCATGGAGCCATAAAAAAGCCTTAGACACCATGCTCTCCTCCCACGTTTTAAATGCCTCGCACCGATCTAGGAGCCACTCTCCCGTACCACCCTTGTGCTTACCGTGCGCGCTATTATATAGTTCGGTGTGGTCGATATCGCATAGCCATCGGAGCAGTTCGATGCGATCTTTCTGCTCATGCGCGTCTTTCACAGCTCTCTCTAAGCTAGCGACATTCTCCCCAATGGTAAACCAGAGGCTCATGGCTTTTTGATGCCGGTTTTCGGCCGCCAAACATTCATCATCGTATTGAATGTCACGCCAAGTCGTAGTCAGCTTGGCAAACAACATGTCTTGTTCACGAATTCCATTAATTGGGTTATCCCAATCATTTCGTTTTAAAATATCCAAGCAAAGGCGGGATGCGGAATCATTGGTGAAGTAGCAGTAAGTTGTAACTTGAAACTTCAGAATCTGTCGATAAAGCTGTTCTAAGCCGATTTTATACTCCTGGTGAGATTGTTGAAATGATTGGCCTTCACTAGGCTTTAACTCATAGCGCCGAACATAAAGCTCTTCTCTCATTCGGCTCTGGGCAATAAGAGTCGAGACGAATTCCAAACCCTTTACCAAGGATGCCATTTGTGTTGAAGGATTCATAAAGAGCTGACATTAGTTAGTAGTTGGTAATTTGTTCTCTCATAGGTATCAAGTTCCAGGAAGTTTGTGATTCAACTTACTGGCAGTAATAGACTGATGCCGACCCAAGCAAAAGATGCATAAGAGCTTACACTCACGGCATCAGTGATGTATTCGTTGACCAAGCTCACAATCCCTAGAATAGGTTGCACGAGATCTCTAATGTCGACATCAGAGCTCCTAAATTTTAACTTCCACATATTCGAATTGACTTCTTTCATTTTGTATTCCAGGATCATCTGCATTCGGTCTCTCATGCTTGCGTTAGACCCAAGTGTCGAACCTAGACCAGCGATCATATTCCCTCGGAGCTTTGTCTCATATTTCTTGATCAGTTCGCTCTCATCCACCCGTAGCCTTTTGTATGCTATATTCCAGAGATCTTGGATTGGAGCATTGTCAATTCGGGGATTCTCCAAACTCTGAGATGACCTGAGCAGTTGGTAGGCTGGTACAATATTTTTCTGCGTTTGTGAAGCCTGGTCTGATTGTACCGGGTCTTTACAGGATTCATTATCTTTGATAGTCGAGGTATCGGGCCTTGAATTGGCGTGATGCTTCAGATGCTGGGCAGAATGGGAGCCCGATGCGCCATCTTTATCTTTGGGTCTCGACGAACCTAGACTGTCCTGGAGACTCTTGAACCTTCGTTTCCAGTCCCGGCGCCGCATTACGGGCTCTTGGTTGTAAGGATATGCAGCGACGTCTATCAGAATTTCCAAATTTACGCCCTTTGAAGGGGAAAGAGAGTTAGGTAGGATCCACGGTTGGGTAGGATGACGACCCCCGCCCGAGGCTGCATAACACGACGTATGGTCTTTTGATAGGCCGCCTTCTCGGCCATTCAACGGTCAATTTAGGCAGCATAACACATTTATATATTTACGTCCAAGGATGGGTTGTATAGCCTTCAAGTTGAATTTCCGCTTAGATCAGCATTTTAGACCAACATGATCAGATTACCGCAAGCTTATTAACATTGGGTATGTATTTTGCGCAACATAGTGCAGCTGGAACGAAGAAGACTTGATTAACTTATTTGTGGCCTTTGTACAAATAACCCCCTCTCGTTTGAAGCATCCAAGGACGGAGGCCGATCCTGATGTCTCTTTCATTCTCAAGCATTGCCTGAACTGGCTTACTTGGGACATGGACTTTCATCAAATAGTCCATACTCTCATAGGCGTGAAATATGAATAGCTTGTTGGGTTGATTGATGTCTCTCCATACGCCGTACACGAGTGTACCTGGCCTTTCAGCCCTCGAAGTGTTGACGATGTCTTCCCAGTATGCGTGTGTCTTCGATGCCGTATCTGGCTTGTACTCGACTTCGGAAAACACTACGAAGGGGTCTGCGTGATTCACGACTTCAGGCCTTGTAAAACTGTCGCACCCTTCTAATGGTTCGAGTTGGCGAATGGTCGGGGCACTGTTCAAGACTCCAGGCCTCAGCCAATTGGTTATTTCTTTGACAGCATCTTGCTGGTTGTGGTTTTGTAACGCGGCTTCGTCGGCGTACCTTGACAATTTCATGAGCTCGATGGGAACCAGCCAGCCGGTATGTATTCTTATTGGTTACTCACTCTTCAATAACATATACGGCAGGGTCTGTCGATTCTTCTTTTGCTGTTGTAATTATGTACTTCAGCACTCCAGGCTCTTTCGCCAAAGCATTGTCCGCTATGGCGTGTAAGTACCTCAAAAGCTTTCATGTGTTAACAAGCTGGTAATACCCAGGGTCCTGTGTCTGGTTACGAACTGTATCTCGGGCCTCTTTATCTTTGGGCGAGAAGGAAGAGAAGAGAAGTTTTTGACCCATCTTTGTGAATAAAGTTGTATTTACTTTAGAAGATGCAAACCTGGAAAAGGAAAAACAATACTGAGAATAGTCACTGGAAATAAGTCGATTGAGATTCAGACGAAAAAATTTGAAAACAAATCGAATTCACTGTCTGTTCTCTAAGGCAGCGGCTACACAAAAAGCGGTGGACTGACTGCATGCTGTAAAGAATTAGTGCGCAACGAATTATGCCGCCTCTTACACCCGCAAGATAATTTCCATGGATTAGAAATCATCGAGGTACTGCTTGGGATACGGGTATGCTTGTGCATGAGTTCTTCTGTGTGAGCTTTCATTTTAGCTATTTGACTGTTTCTGCCCATTTACAACGATGAGAAGTACTGGGTTCATAGATTAAGAGAATGTTCATCGGCGGAGTATTTCACCTCACTATGCATTGATCTGCCCGCAAAAGTGCAACTCCACCAGGGGGCAATTAAGCCGCAAGTTCATACATGATAAACCGCCCGATGAGTTGATAGGCTGTGGTTATCGAAATGTCTTGCCTGTAGTCAATAAAATTACAAAATTCTGCTTTCATTAGAAAGGCTTATAGATCGTATTCTACAACAATCTGTCACTCATCATCTACTGTCAAGATGAGCGCCGAAGATCGTAAAGCCTTGGAAAACAAGGTCAAACGCAGCTTCCACACTGACTTTAAGCAAGTCGAAGCCTCCCGATCGGATTGGGATAGTTCTGCCTCTGTCCAATACACGAAGACTCCAAATCCAAACTGGAAATTTGGCGATGGAGCCAACCACACTCACACGGAAACATCAGCCAAGCATATCGCCATCGATCCCTACGAACCGGGTCGCTCACTCATCGACAATTACAAGTTATCCATCAGTGCTGTCGTCCCAAGGCCGATTGCCTTCATTTCAACACGCTCAAGGGATGGTAGCAAAGAGAATCTAGCACCCATGAGCTTTTTCCAGATGATCAACGCCGACCCACCGCTCTTCATTTTCGCAGTGAACAGCCCCCTTGCAGCAGCCAAGGACACTTTGCGGAACCTTGTTGAGACCGGCGAGTGTGTCATCAACATTGTCAGCGAAGGCATCATCGAAGCTGTTAATGCCACCAGCATTGACGCGCCCTATGGTGTTTCGGAATGGGATATCAGTGGTCTGACACCCGTATATGACTGCCAGACCGTCTCGTGTGCCCGTGTCAAGGAGTGTATCTTCAGCATTGAGGCCAAGATCGAGAGCATTCGCGAATTTGACAGCCGAGCCAATCCAGGAACGAAATCTGGGACCCTTGAGGTCGTTGAAGCCACCCGCTTCTGGGCGCGTGAGGACGCCCTTAACCAGGAGAGAAACGTCATTGATCTTTCGGTCCGTATTTCGCGTCCATATTTCAGGTTTATAACAATATAGAAAACGAGGCGCTGACTTGCACAGATCCTGCGACCTATCAGTAGATTAGGAGATATTAGCTACGGTCGGACGCTCCAGGCTTTCCAACTACCTCGACCAGAATTCGAGAAGGACTTGAATGGCATTCAAGGGTTTGAGGAGCTGAAGAAGCGGCGTGGAGATACGCATATATAGTAAAAGATGATACGGATATATTCGGAAGTATTTTAAACGCAAAGATAAATACATGTAAAGAGATTTTAAATGAGAATAGGAGGTATTGAGCTATGATTACGGACTATGGCCAGGAGTCGTCGACTGCTTAAATAGAACTGTGCCCCCCCAATTTTATCACCCCTCTCACAAATGAAGTATGTACTTACGAGTACACACCGCGAATACTTCGTTGAGACACGTAGTGCGCTGTATGAAATGTTATTGGAGCAAGTTGGAGTTACGAAGGGTATCCAAGTATCCAAGTGGTATATGATGTAGTAGTACCGCTTTCGGAGGAGTTAACTGATATGCTCGAGGAAATCCAGAATGTCCGTTTCTGCTAGGCTCGGAACCAAGTTATGGGGATTTTGTCTGGGGTCGCTTTGATGGTGGTCATGCAAATGGTTGACAATAGGGTTGAAGCACAGTTGGAATATAGTAAATTTGACAAGCCATTGGTAAATCAGCTTCACTGAAGCTTCCCATCCAGCCATGCTTTTTTAGAAAGCTCATCACTCGTGTTCATACAGTAGATGGATTAGTATTGGTGCAAGCCGCGATTCTGTATAATCCATCCATATGCCAATTAATGGGTCCCGGCGTATCGCTGGCTGAGGCCCACCCGGTACTCCCTTGCCGTGGGGTAGCGCTGACCAAATCACGAATAACGGAAATGCCTTCCCCCTACATGGATCTTGTACTGCATCCATGTAGGCTTGGATGGGGGTGCTTGTGTAGAGTTGAGACAGAATATGGATTAAGAGGAATCTAGTATACAAAGGGAAACGCAAGGGTGCCGGCAGTACCAAATACTATTGAGTTGATCGTCAAGTTTGCTTCCCCAAAGCTACATGTACATGTAGTTATTCGCCAGCATTTACTAGCCGTCTCGTTTACTTAATTCCCAAGCTGTGATATAACTGGGTACAGAGGACATCTGTATGAACTGTAATCCGATGTAACCTTGCCCCAGAGATGTATGTCTGTATGGTAGACGTTCTCCAGAGCCGAGAGTCCTAGTGCCCGCTCAAAGTTCGTCCGCAACCCCTTTCCTTACTAGCTGACTATCTACTCAAGCTATCATCCGGCCATTTTCTTTTCACCTTTTCCTACAATTCCTTTCCATCACAGAGCGGCCTTATGTAAGATGAGTTCGTCAATCTACTCTTCTCGTTATCGGAATCGGGCCTGTGAGAACTGTAGACGGTATGTCACTTCATGTTCCTATCCCCTCTCAGCCGGCACAGAGTTCAATAGCTGACAATCCATATTTGATAGGCGTAAAAGACGGTGTACGATTGACTCTTCTCGCCATTTGGGCGGTTTAATTTCTTTTGATGCTGACATTCCCACGAATCTAGGCGATTCGACCAAGCCGCAGTGCCATTTATGTCTAAGATCAGGAGCCCCGTGTAGATATCCATCATTTTCTTTGAAGCCGGGACCCAAGCGGCGCTCCCGCGATGGCATTAATGGTAAGCGTCCCACAACCCACACCATAGATCCATGGCAAACGCTAACTAAGATCCTGGAGCGAATCGACTTCATACCTCAGAAGGCCCAAGCAAGTCATCCACTCCGGAAGCCGTGGATACCGTCGATGTACAAGATATAGGCGCAGAGCAAGCCTTATCAGCCTTGGGGTATCTAGATACTCCTGCGATTCCCTCTGAACCTCGAGAGTACATAACGGAGCCATTAGATGTCAGCCCAGAAGCTGCCTCTGCGCAAAGAGAGCCGCAGTTTACTAGACTAGATGTGGGCAATCCTGCGGATGCCTCTTTCTTGGCCAAACAACACGTGCCTTGGGCGCAGTCACCGCCGTATCCTCCTCTGGACATCATTGTGCATTTGGTTGAGGTGTATTTTGAGTCTATTCAACCTGAATTCCCACTTCTCCACCGCCCGAATCTTCTTAAATGCCTCTATTCTGGATCATTGCTTACTGAGAGGCATTCACCCCTTCTTCTCAACGCGTTATTCGCCCTCGCGGCAAAATTCACGGATGATCCGCGAGTACATTCTTTCGACCTATCGCTTGCACAATGCTTTTCTGGTGCAGAGTCTCCAGGCACAGCCCACACTCGAAAGACTAGCCGTCGCGAGAGGGGAAGGGGGTTTTCTCGGCGAGCCGGCGAACTTCTCCAAGACACAGCTCACGAGTATGAGAATCTGGAGCTGGATGCCAATATGGCCGATAAGCCATCGATTTTACTCATTCAGGGGGCTGTGTTGCTAAGTTATGCCGAGCTTTCACGGGGCGCAGTACATCGAGCTTACTCACTGATCTCAAAATGTGTGCGAATAGCCTACGATGCAGGCTTGGATCGAATAGACTCAGTGGAGAACGCCCAATCTATTGATCATATCTCGAGCCACCAGACTACGGATTGGAGAAAAGAAGAGCTGCGCCGCGCATGGTGGTGTATTTGGGAGCTTGAAAGTTTTGTTTGCAACATCCTATGTCGCACTCAAATAACCAACCTGACGAACTGTCAAACGAAACTCCCAATGGACGATTTGGACTGGTTCGACGGCACAGAGATACCATCCTACTTCCTGCCAAGTAATTTTGAGCAGTGGTCCAGGCTTGACATTGCATCGACACGCATTTCCATACTGGCGCATCGAATCGTGGCATTGCACTTCTTATTGGCCATCGTCGGGCTGGAAGTGAAAGAAAGCTCTGATCTTTCCACGGCTTATGCAGAAATTGAGCGCTGCGTAACAATATGGAGAAAATCGCTGCCTCTAGAATTCACGTCCTTATCTCAGGTTCAGAATTGTCCTGATTATCTCGACTCGTTCAGCAAACGCCTCTGGATATATGTGATCAATGAAGAGTCGGTATCGGACCTAATATTAAGATTCCAAGCTGACTGATGGGCCAGGATTACCCTGTTCACAGCTAAAAAGCGAATGTTTGAGGGTTTCAATGATGCTACGGCGCCTGATTACTGTCAGAGCTACTCCAAGTGGCTTTCATCCAGAATAGAACAGGACCGATATTCCATGAGACCTTCACAGTCTCGGAAGTTCTTCGAGACCATCCGCGCATCAGATAATATTTGCGGTGCGATCAAGCACTGTTCCAGTCACATAATCCATCGTTCTTCGCCACTGATTGTTGTCAGTCTATGGGCGCCGGCCTGCATTCAATTTCTAGTCAAAATATTTGCTACCTCGAACGGGGAGCTTCGCGACAAAGCTTCACTATCTCTGCAGACTCTCGTATCTGCCATGGAACAGTTTTCAGAATATTCAGGGCTTTGCCAAATAGTTTTGAGTCTGTATTTTCTCTCCAGCTGGAAGACGTTATCTAACTGTCATCATAGCACGCTTCCAAGAGTATATGCAAAAACTCAGTCGTTCTGAGCCGACCGATGCCGAAGATACCGCTAAAGGAGCTGCTTTCGGAAGAAGAACTCTCTCCCTTCCGAGGCCTGTTGACGATGCAATCATGAGGATTACCGAATTGTTGAAACCTATGCAGAGTAATGGACCAAGGGTTCCTTCTTCAGGCCCAGGGTATGAATCAATCTCTACTGAGTTTCCAAACACCTTGTGGTCTTATTATGGCCATGGGAACGGCCTTGAGCCTCAAACGCTATCAGACGATTTCCTGCGAGGCTACGATTGGATCAATCCCTTACTAGATTCATCAATTGAGTGACATCAATAGCACAATGCATGCTCTGGAGTCATTTCTGGGCGCATATAACGATTACTGTTAATGAGGCATGGAATCAAGAAATATCTAATAAGGAAAATTCATGTTGCAATCAATCATTAATCTCAGGGAATGAGCCTTTTTACTCTCCACTTATGACAGGAATAGTTATAGAGCTGGCATACAGCCCACCTGTGAATATAGTATTGGCTGCTCCCCGATGATAAGATTCGTCGTAAGCGCGCTCCCATCCTGGAATTGCCCCTGGTCCTTCTGCTGGTGAAATCTCAACACGGAATCGGCAACCCAAGGGAATGCGCCCTGTAGCAGCTAGCAACTCTACATCAATCTTGACCACTGTGTTTGGGAGTAGAGGTAAGGCATCCTCCTCCCGGTGAGTATGCCAGGGACGTTCCTTGTTACTCCTCACTGGATCGGTGGCCCCATGAGAGACCTTTAGACAGCCGTACGTCAGTGGTGCTCGTGTACCAGGTACTCGCGTCTGATAGTGGACTTCCTTATCACCCTTCATGACTCGAATGGCGACAAAGACATCAGCATCTGCTGATGTAGACGCTACCCACAGAGTGGCACGGAAGTGCCCTGCCAACTCGAGACTCTCCGTCAACGGGTCTGACTCGAAAATAGCCATTGGAAGACCCCCGGCCACTTGAACGTCTGCGGAGTATGTGAACTTCCCCTGCTGTAGAGGCAAATGAGTAGTGATTTCCCCTACAGTCGTGGCACCGTTGGCGTTGAGGAAGAGTTCCCGGTACTTGGTGTTTGGAAGTGGCCAAGTTGTCGCATTCTGCCACTCAAAGGCTCCACCACCTGTTCGCATTACCAGTCGGACAGGGGATTGCTCCTGATCCGGTACAAGTCCCTTGAGATGTCGGCTAAAGAAGGCCAATAGATCAGGTTGGCAATCAACAAACATATATTCCGGATAAGCAGCGTCGAGCATGAGAAGTTGCTTGGCTGGCGATGGCAACTCGACATAGGCTTCGAAGCCTGCACGGCCATGTATAAATCCCGTCTGACTGACGGCTGTGATTACGGGTATATGGATTTTAGAAAAATCAGCAGACAATATTGCATCCTGACCATGGCCATGATAGTGTCCATCGTCCCATGGGTGGTTTTCTAACCTGGCGACAAAATCGACAGCATCGCCGTTTTTGTTTCTTGCGGGGCCAACACTTTCTTTCCACCACCAGTGGCGATAATTTTCGAGGAAAATGCCTCCTGGGTATGCGAGATCGCGGTAGGCGTCGGCATCCGAGGCTATCGCGGCCATGGCGTGGAGGGACGGCGGTTGTAGAGCGGCAACATTCCACTGTGTGGTAGCGTTGTATGAGCTACCATACAGTCCGACCTTCCCATTACTCCAGGTCTGTTTAGCTGCCCACTCGATAGCGTCATAATAGTCTAGGGCTTCTTGTTGCGAGAAAACGCTCAATGTTCCCGGTGTCTTGCCCACGCCGCGGGCATCCACACGAACCACTGCATAACCTTGCGGCACCCAGGTACTGCTGTTGGCGGAGGCAGCTGTTTCCGAGTATCGAAAATAGTAGTTCAGCTCTTCTGTACTCTTCTCGAACCAAGCTGCTTCTCGTTCCTCACTAGCTAGCATTTCGGCCTCGTTATGAACGGACCCGGTTTGGAACGCACGGCCGTAGACGCTCTGCCGGAGGAGAACGGGATAAAATCCTTCATCAATGGGTAGGAAGACATCCGAAACGAGGTAGCTCCCATCACGGGTAGGAACCCTGACGTCCCGGAGTACTCTGATGCCCTGAAGAGCCCGGCGCAAGTGATTTCGAGCCTCCGCAGCTCCACGAAGCCGGAGCCCCAGCTCACGAAGTACACCATAAACAGCCGGTGCTTTCTCAAATTCCTCGATACTGGACAGGAATTGGATTCCCTTGGCATATGTTTCGACCGCTTTACGAGCGGCATCATCTATCACCACACCACTCCGAAGATCCGCGTCCCGTCCCAGACTTTGGAGGAAACGCGCTCGATTATTCGTTTCTGCGCAAGTTGGCTCCAAATCCTCCATCCTCTCATAGCTACTGTCATGCAGGCTAGCTATTGTCAGAGATGGTGACCCGATCGCCACCCCGATGATTAGACTACCGATGGAGAATGTTATCAATTCACCCTCCTCGTAGTAGAACTGCCCATCTTGATCGGTCACACCCTTCTGAGAAGACGTTTGGTACTCGAGACCTATCAAAGGACCGTCTCGGAATTTTCCAGTCAATATTTGCTTCATAGCCTTTGTAGAGGGTATCAGACTGCTTTACACAGCTGGAAGAAGTGCCTGTAATTGTGATGTTACTGAGATTATGATAGGTATCAGGCCCCTGTTCTTGCTTATGGGTGGGACCTGCCTCTTATGACTTTTGCAACACAGGTTGGGTGGCTCAATATTCCCTATAGCGTTTGACTGAATATACATATCGAGTGTATGTATCTACGGCAGCAAGAGGAAAGCGAATCTTCCCAATGACACCGCGCCGGATACACGGCATAACACAATCGTGATATGCCGCAAGACTATTTCAGAGGTAATGGGCTCCTAAATGAGACTGTCCGCTTGTATTCTACTCAGCTGTTACAGCGTTAGTAATTCATCCGCACATCAGAGCCTAGGGTGCAATAAAGTGCGGTCTATTTGACGAACATGGGTATTATAATTGGTCCGCCACCTTTCCAGTCTCTCCTGGATATCAGATCCACTGAAAATGCGACAACGCCTGTAGTATTCCGCCATGTCTTGTAACACGAAACATAGGCTATAAAGAAGCAAATAGTTCTCTATTCAACACCATTTATCTCATCACACTCAACGCACCTAAACCACCCAAAGCAGAAACATCTCTCCCTAACATTTCAAAGCTCTTTTCTAAACTATCTACAATATTACACCATGCGTTATACTACAGACTTCAGCGTCGAAGAGAAGTACACCTATCTCGATGGCTTGGGAAATCATCATCAGTAAGCCCGTCCAGTCTTGTTCAAACATTTCAAATCTAATTGATGAGATTAGATCTGAAGCATTTCCCGGGGCAGTTGCATTTGTCAACCCCTATCCTCAACAAGCCCCTTATGGCTGTCGAACGGAGAAGATCTCTGGAACAGCGTTTGTGGCTCCACGGGCAGAGAACTTGCAAACCTACACATATCGTTCCCAGTCCTCCTACGATCACTCCGAATTCAAGCCGTGGCATCACGAATTGGAGACTGCTAATCCGGCAGAACCGACAAAGTTCACGCCCAATGGCTACTGGTGGTCCGACTTCGCCTCGGTCAGTGAAGGCGATTGGACAGGGCAGCATCTGCTAGGAAGCAACGGAAACGCACGGCAGAAAACTGGAGTTGCTCTCTGGGTTTTTAAACTCACTAAAGATATGAAGCCACAGACGGTATTCTCGAGTCAGGATGGTGAGGCTTTGATCGTCCCCCAGTCGGGCGCACTGGATATCACCACGGAACTGGGAAGGCTGCTAGTAAGAGCCAACGAATTTGCCGTTATCCCGCGTGGAATCCGATATCGTGTAGGGTTGGTCGATGGAAAGCCATGCCGAGGCTACATCTGGGAGCTGTATCAAGGCCATTTTCGATTGCCAGAGCTCGGTATCATTGGGTCAGTGGGCCTCGCCAGCCCGCGTGACTTCCAAGTTCCCACAGCATTCTTCGATGGCGAAGTTATCGACGGCATTGCTGTTGCAAATAATGGCAATTCTCCGTGGACTATCATCACGCGTCTTGATACTAGACTATGGTCCTGTACACAAGACTCCACGCCGTTTAATGTTGCTGGTTGGCAAGGCACGCTCTATCCTTACAAGTACGACATGATGCGCTTTAACCCCTTTAGTAATGCTGCATTTGATCACCATGACCCATCGTTATACTGCGTCCTGCAAGCCCGGGCCTATGGGAAAGAACCTTTCACCTCTGTCTTGGACTTTGCCCTTGCCGGGCCTCGCTGGGAGGCTACTGAAGACACAATCCGGGTCCCCTGGTACCACCGCAATACTATGTCAGAGGTCATCTTCCCGGTAATCAACGACCCGGCACTCCCTTTCAATGGTGGTACGAAGTTTGGCCCCTTTGCAGGTTGGATGAACGCCGCCATGGTGCCGCATGGGCAGACGGAAGAGGAGTATCAGCTGTACTTGAACCAGGACACCAGCAAACCCGTAAAACTGCAGGATGATGGAGTTTCGGTAACGGTTTTCGAGACTGAGTGTCCCCTCATGCTGAGCGAATGGGCTTATAACACGGCAGAGAAGAATTTCAAGTCACAGGCCTCCGCGGTATATGATAAATGAGATGTGCCAGTGGAGGGAGACTGGAGAATACTGAGCAGAAAGATATGCTTCAAATCTTGAGGTACTTACATGTATCTTTGACCATTTTTTTATTTCATATAGACGTATTTATTGTGAACTCGATCTTGAATAAAGCCACTTGGCACGCTCATCTCCAAACTCTTCCAACATAATTCTGTTTACGGCATTACATACATGTAGATTCAACTTTGCATATGCTTTATCAGCATCTTCATACAAACTTTCGTTTTATAGCGATCCCTCAGGCCACTCGTAAGGCGGCCACGGAAAGTCAGGATTCCACTTCAATTGGAGAACCATAGTGCCCTCAGGAAACTCCTTCTTCGTCCCATCCGACATTCGAAACGGGCCGGTCGGTTGATACATCGTCCAGTCGTTGATGACTCCCACCGCCTCTGCCACTCCATCTTTCAATCTGGCGTACCTATTTGGCGGCGCAATGTAGTCTCCCATCACTTCGCCACCTTTGTTGATCTCGTATTCGCTAGGCTCAGCCCTGATCCAAACAGGCTGACGATATTGGTCTTTCTGCATGTCCGTCTCGAAATCGAACACTTTGGGTTGTTCAAAGCCCGCCTTCACGGGAAATTTTACCCCGCAATTGCCCAGATCCTCTTGAAGAGACATGTTACCAATGCTGTAGTTGACATACACGAGCGACAACTTATCCGTCCTGATGAGCATCTTCCACAGAACATCTGTGCTCTCGGCTTGTTTCCATTCCACATGCTCTTCATCTGCAAACCAAGAAATATACCAGACGGCATTTTGCTTCATGGCCTCGTCGTCGAGGATGAGGAATTTTTCTTCTCGACCAGCCTCGTCTTCTTTCCGGCGGATGTATTCGTGAGATTTCCCGATATAGTCCTCAGGTGGACGGACGATTTTGATGTGAAGCCTAGGATCAAAGCGTGCATTATTGCCTAATTCGAAGGCTGATTTGAAGACTTGCAGTTCATCGCTGGAGATGTCGGCGAGAAGATAGCATGTGAGGACATCTAGATTGTCGTTGGGCACAAAGAAGACCATGTTGAACTTGTTGCAATTGGTGTAGAGACTATCAAATCTGGTGATGAACGAAGTATGTTTTTAATGAATCTGATTTAGAATGTACTGTATGTTTCAACGTCCCCAAGACTCCCGCTGCGTAAGCATATCAGTAAACAACCCGTGAATGCATGATGAAATATCTCGTATCGAGTCGTGAGTTTTAGGCAGCGATTAGCGGTGTTAGTGCCTACAGTTATAGCCGTGCGCTCTTAGTGGCGGCTGCGCCTCTCGCGATCCGCTTCATTAACAGGCACAGTATTTTTAGAACTGCTGCGGATCTAGCTGCATCTGTCTCGCTTACCTTACCGAAGAGGCGGTAATATATATTAACTTCAAGGAGATCGGGCTAAATATTTGCAATGTGAGGCTGTCACCATCATCTATAAGCGCCTTGGTGATGGGCAGGTGGTAGCCAAAGACAAGCATCGCCACATCAATTAGCCCTCATTACACATCCTTCAACTCTAGACTCAAAATTCGGGATCAATTGAGCCATCATACTAAGCCCGTCCTTCGATATATACGGTAAAATTCAGTGTATACTTGTGACACACGAGACGTATAAGGGTTACACACGGGGGGGTTGATCGGCGAGGTGGCGCTCACAGTTTCGAAATACGAATGGCATTAACGTTGCACAAGATGAGTAGCAGAACCTATGTTTTGTTTTGTTTTTATTTCTTTTTTCTAAGCTTCAATGAAGTATCTTAATGTAAAAGTGGACAAAAGTATTTATTTATGTACAAGAAGAATAAAATGAGGAGTAAAGACCTACTAAGATGGCTCGGTTGAGTTGTGTAAGTTTGTATAACGGAACGTGTCTCAAGAGCATCCCGAGTTTTCAATATCGCGTCCAACCCCCAGATTCGGATCCATCCCCCGCTCCATCAACACACGCACTATATCCTCTCTTCCCTTACTAGCAGCAATATGTAGACTGTTGCACCCTTCGCTGTCTACTAGAAATGGATTCGCCCCGACAGAAAGTAACATGCCGACAGCCTCAAGATGCCCAGCCTCGGCGGCATAGTGAAGCGCAGTCCGCCCATAAGTGTCTTTGGCATCTAATCTAGCCCCTCTGCTGACGAGGAGGCCAATGATACCCATGAATCCACCTCTAGCAGCTAAATGAAGAGGGAACTGACCTCCGAGGTGACTCTCTGGTGACAAACAATTACTCTTTGGTCTGCTTATGAGGCTGATGGAAGCGTCGTACGACAGGGCTGACGGTGATGATTGCGAATCCTGAAAAGGCTGAACGTCCAACGTCGCTGAGCTAGGAATAGGGCTGTGGCTGTGGTTGTCAAGCGTGTCCCCAGACGGTAGAACATTGGCGTCGGTATCGAATAGAGGAGATGCCGCTGGCCAAAAAGGAGTCCATGGATTGGGGATCTCGGCGGATAGTGTTTGGCTCCTCTCATAGTCGGATATGGCCGAGGGAGTGAGAGCGCCGTATGATGAATTTGGTGATGTGACGGATATGAAGCTCCGATTGTAGTCCTCCGGAGGTGTAATCTCTAGTCGTCTAGTGACGCAGCTGCAGCAAGGTCCAGCGTGTGGTGATGTTCTGAGATCTGGTGATTTGGACATTTCAGAAAGTCTCTGCTCAGCTTTCCGGCGTCCTGCATGATGGCAATCGTTAGTCGATATTCTCAAACTGCGTATTACGAGTCGGCTTGACTTACTATGCTTGCGCTGGGCGATTCTATTCTGCTTCCTCCGTCTCTCTTTTGCAGCATTTTCGGCATCGACGATGCTATCAAGCTTAATCTTTTCTTCAATCCCTTCATCATTCTGAATGCAAAGCCTCAATTCATGTCGGTTGCCAGAGGGGCGTTCTGGAGTGCAGGATGAGGTCGCCATAATGTCTTTGCTCTTTTTTACGGTAGACGATGTTAGCTTTGCAGTAAAAAATTCTCCAGTTACATAGTATAGTTGTCGTGGATAAAAAGTGCAGTTCCAAAAACTTGTCTCATTATTTAAACATTTCTGTCAGGCACAGACAGGGATGTTGGAAGGAATCTGGGAATCTTATTGTAGACACCCTCGGCATTGGGGGCGGGCACACAGCTTAGCAGCATCTCCTGCAACAAGCCACACCTTTCACCACTCTTGTGCGTAGCCGAGAACCGGGGATGCTATCATCTTGGCTGAAAGAAGCCATTTGTGGCTCGAATTGGCGCTCACACGGCATCTATAAACGCATCAACACGCTAGACGGTCGCAGTGACAGTGGCCAAACTCGTCCATCTTGGCGGCCCATTTTGCCTTTTTTGCGACTGTGGCGATCCTGCAAGGTTGCTTGCTTGATCTGGGTTAGCAAGGCTGCTGCAAGGAACCACAAAAGCACTGGATGCGATGCGGCTTGGGCGACTGCTAGGAATAGTCAATGGCGGAGCCGTTCGATCTAAGCAAAGGGACCATGGGGCCGCGGGCTGGATTCCAAGCAAACCAAGTGCGAAGTGCGATGAATCGATGCAAGGGATGGTTGTAAGGCTGGCCAATCGGTGGCGCCCAAGCTGATGGTTCAAGGGATCATCTCCTGAGATGGGAACATCCGGAAGACGAAGCGGAATGACGACGTTCCGAATAATGACCTCGAGAGGCAGCTCGGTGATTGACTCATTGCAGCATTCGGTCTACGCGGAATTCCAGATTGACGAAGCTTCATCACGGCCATCGTCAGACGCTGCGGCAGTTGGCTTTCACGGGACCATGGCAAACCCGCCAAAGCAGTGTGGCGAATGCACAAGATCCATGTCAGTTTGGCGGTTGGCCCAATAAGCGCCCAGGACGAGGCGCAGAAACCCAGGAGGATCCCCAGAAGGATTGCCCCTGGCATCAAGGCATACTTGCGTCGATTGATCACGGGAATTGCGGCTGGGCCGTAGAGCAGAGCAATGGCGCGTCTAGATGACGCTGCTTCATCGTGCGCCGTAGCTAAATATGAATATTTGCATGATGCTAATGCCAGGCAGACTTTTGTGAGTCTGTCCCACAGAAGCTAATACGCGCCTCACATTATTAATAACAACAGTGGGCGATCTCATCTGGCGACAGCTTCAGCTGTGTTGGCAACTCGTCGCTGACGTAGCAGAGCGCGGCGTATTTCCACAAGAAGAAAGTCATTCATTACCGTTTTTCGAAGAGCGTAAAGTGATGCGAGATTACCGTAGAATGTGCAGCGAATAGTACATGGATTTCATCCAGCCAGTCTTACCTGGCCCGGGTTGTTGGACTACTTCTCGGATATAAGTGGCCCGGCGGCAATAGCGAGCTAAAATCCCATCAAAGGCCAAATTAACCAATGAAACGGGCTCGTTCAAGATTCCGGACCAAAAACCGGTTCGTTGTGATCCCATGGAAGTCTACGCACACGCATACGCATCGATCTCCAGCCCCGGTATCAAACCACATTGCAGCACGGCGATGTCCGATGCAGGTGGAAGATGACAGGTTACAGGATGAATCAAAAGTCCAATTCTAAGCTAGAAGTACATTGTGATCTATGACTGACTGGCGCCCGTAAATGCGATAGCCCTGTGGTTGCCCTCTTTAACTCCTCTAGTCGAAACATGCCAAACTGTGAAAAATACAATCGAGTTCTGCATCCAGTGCAAAATTCGTAGAATGTTGTCTCGCTGCATCACTTCTTCTGAGATCCGGAGGTCGAGCTAGATCCTCCAGCTCCAGATGTTGGTGTACTAGCCGAAGTGTTTTGCGCACCAGATCCTGAGGATCCTGATTGACCGGCAGTGTTGTTGGTGCCGTTGGCATCTGAAACTTGTGTTGGCTCTATTCATTGCTTTTCAAATTTCTATATAAGGGGAGAGATGAACCTACCAGCAACAGAAGCCATAACCACAACAAGAGGGAGTCTCATTTTGTCGATGAATTGCGATTTCAATTGTTTAAGACGTGAATGTCGGAGTGTTTGGTATGTTATATCTTTTCTCTTTGTTAATAAAGTTGTTCTGAGTCTGATGAACAATATCTTCATTCCCTATCCCAATATTATATATCTTTCCACGCTGTCAGCGTGACGCGGCCCTGACGAACACGCTGAATGGCCGAATGCCATCCAAGCTGAACAGAATAGGGCAATGCATTCACCAACCCATACCGTTTCAACGTCCTGAAGGATGAAGGTTGGCCGAAAGGCGGGATAGGCTGATATGCTGACAGAAAAGTGCAGTTCCATGTCAGCACAAGAGCCAGCATGACTGCTGACTGCGAACATTTACACTGCGTCGGCAACACTCACTCTGCGATACCGAGTATCATGAGATTGCTTTTGAATTATGAAACAAATCATCTTTGCAAAGTTGTTGTCTCTACTTTCGGTTGTGCGGAATATTATCAATGTGCATTCTCGTTCCTTTGTCGAATGTGGACATATTCGAGGCAGGCTCGGACATGAACAGAGCGCTGCGTCCGATAGACATTGACAATAAAAACTATTTATCAATAGAAAGATATATCTTCTTTCTAACTAGACTAAAGAGTCTCTCTCATGTACATGATGATAGGATTTACTAGAAGCAAGTTCATGTTGGTCATACGCGATGCGCCTTTGCGAAAGGCGCTACAGGATTCTTACATGTCCATGTGATCTCTTCATTCAGAACCAAATTGATTTTATGATATTCCAACGTTAATTTGTCATTTCATATTGCTAAGT
This sequence comes from Trichoderma harzianum CBS 226.95, assembly GCF_003025095.1. Taxonomy (NCBI): domain Eukaryota; kingdom Fungi; phylum Ascomycota; class Sordariomycetes; order Hypocreales; family Hypocreaceae; genus Trichoderma; species Trichoderma harzianum. The sequence goes on from NW_020209268.1 coordinate 48,874, forward strand.
ACAATGATTTATGATATACCGACATGCCCAATTGCCTGATCATGACATTCTGATTATGGTGACAGTCAAGGAGCCGTATTGCAAAAGATACTGCCTAAGCCTTCCTCTTGAAGCTGAAAATCATTTATCATGTGTTATGACTTTGCAGATAACAGAAACATATGACCCGAGATATAATCCCTAATTCCTTCTATTGAGGTCATTCAGATAGGGTAGCATTCTTCACCCAATTCGTCCAAAGTGCGCCTCGGCAATTGCACTTTTGCCGTGTCAACCGCAGCCCCGGAAATTACCTTTTTTTTCTTTATCATTGATAAAACATCTTCAAAGTCCCGTTCTGTGTCATGAAATAGGATTCTCCGGCCAGTTGCACAGCTGAGCCATTGCCAGTGACCAGATTGCCAGACAAGTCATTTCTGTGCTGAAAAAAATCCTAAAAAATAAAACACTTCTTACTCACACGTCACCTTGAGTGAAATATTTCTCTAATTATGTCGGGGCCAGGCTGTGTTTGGGAGCACCCATTCAGTGAACTTGCTCAGCCTTGTATGACTGACAGGTTTCAGCCCTATAACCTGACTTAGTAAAGGAGAAGGATCAGTATTCGAAACAACGAGCCTCATGCGCAAGGCAGACGCACATTAGCCCAAAAATAAGCACCGCTAGAGGTAGTGGGACAATGAATAGTGGTACGGCGTGGCGAAGGCAACTGATACGACGTTAATCTCGCATTGTTCCGCCTAACGTCGGATAGTAGTATAAACAGACTTTTGTAATGTACAGCAGTATTCATTAGAATAATAAGATGCATAGAATAAAAGAATTCACGGTAACAACCACGCATGGAATACTTGTTTATCAGTCATTTGGCTACTATTATGTAACCAAGCCATTGGGAGACTGAGAGCGGAATTGCTGGCTACAGCACGCGCAGGAGGAGTTGCTTAAGACATTGAGAAAATAAACCAGTATATAGAATGGCTCCGTAACGTCCCATTGACTTTCCGCATTTTAGCACTAACTGATGCAAGTCATTGCGCTTGTATTGGCGCAAGGATGGAATGGTGTATCATGTAAATGAGAGGCGCATTGTTTCAAGACTACAACAAGTTTCGTATCCTAATAGAGCAGCGCATGGAAATTAAATAAACAAAAGAACAAAAAGGGAATCGGGTATCAATTAAAGGCGTCAAATGCAAAAAGAATGATCTCGCCCGGGCTCGAACCGGGGACCTTTTCGGTGGTGTCAACGAAAGATGTTAACGAAATGTCATGACCAACTAGACCACGAAACCATTATGATATCTGATTGGTGGAAACAAGCGGCCGCATATGAAGTATATAAATCTCCCCACGAGCGGACGACAGTCTCATCTTCAAATCGGGAAGCGGCAGATCTGATGGCAATACGGCAAAAGTCATCCGAATTACGTTTTGAAACTGATGTGAGATTATCTGAGATTGATCTAGGACCAAACTTGAAGAGGGAATTAGGATTATACCGCTATAGAAGCTCACTCTATGTAGCACTTTGTGATAGGTTCAAAGAGTAGTCGGCAAATTATAATTCAACCTTAATTTGCCGATGTCCGCAAGCCACAGTCAAAGCGGCTGCTTACCGCTTCTCTCATTGTGACGCAAAAGAGAAATGCTTGAACAAAAATGCTAGACTGCGGACTTTTATCCGTACTGACGTCGGCCATGAGGAATTCCATGCACAGCCTCAAAAGCCCAAATCCGAAATCCGAATCGGAGATGACTATAACGCATGCATATGCAAGCGTATAAGTGAGTGACTCCCTGAAGTGGCAATCGTCCGAAGACTTGAGTCACTCTCCATTTTCACAGGTTTAGCAATATCTCAAAAGAACCGCAGTCATCCACTAACTCAAGTTAAATCACCGCTCGGCCTTCAACGAACCACCCGATCGTACGGATGTCGAGGTTCCCGGAGTAAGCAAGTTCCCCGCCAGTCCGTAAGCCGATCCCCAAAGAACTGGGAACCATTGCCACCAGATGTGGCCTAGTGAACCCTCTCCGGCTATCGCTCAACAGAAGAACCATAGGTTTTAAAACGTTCTGTTTCTCCCCGTCCTCTAAACCCAACCCAGCTTGCCGGAGATGAACTTTTTTGTTGATTTTTGTTGACTTGGAGTGGTTGCGCCTGATGAATAAGCGCTAACTACCGAGCATGTTGCCTGTTTGCTGTTCGTGTTGTTCGTAGTTAGCCAGACTAGTCTGACTCGAGTGATAATTTACTACCTAGTAGCATGCATTTCATGCTAAGACGTGCGTGGGGGAGATAGCAGCTGCAGGACAACGAGCAACATTGGCTCTTTTAGGGAAACAATCTTAGAATTTATGATCATGGAAGAATAATATGAGAGGTATTGGATAGTAATTCATGAGAGGTATTGTGATTCCCATCAGGGCGTGAAACAAAAGCCTAGCCATAGACGGAATCTATTAGTGATCTGTTGATGATATGGACAACATTCTATCAGGGATGAAAGATTGTCATTTATGTCTGATTAATAAACATATGAAACGGAAGTCCATACGTACAGATCATGAATTCCATCTAGACCCTATAAGAGCATGTCAGGCTGTCATTTCACTCATATAGCACTAGCGCATCACGCCCGGGACCATAGCATTACGAAGTACACGTATAACCGTATTTCTTACCTATCACACAAGAACTTCTGCCAATAGTACACGGGAAGCACCTTAAAGAGTGGTCCTTCCGAGCCTATAAGGCATCGCTTAATGATTTGTATTAAAATAGAATACGCTACGGCGAATTACCTAATACCGGACTCTATGACAAATGATAGGTTCTGCTCGGAGCAGATGAGGTAATCGGACCAGACTCAATACAACTTCTTCAGCAGTCTTGGCAAACCTCTATTCTATTTATATGCAAGTCAAATAGTTATGTGATGTGTATCACAACACTATCAGCAGCCAAGTCTGATAGCGGCTCTGATTCCAACTCAGTGATAGGACCAAGGGGTAAGCTGTCTCGTTCCTTGCCGCCTTTACCGTCTTCAACTAGGCAGCAGATGAAGAATGAACTGAGTAAACCAGAGCGGAATTCGTAGTGTCCCCACAAGGCTCTTGTGGCTCAGGGTTTTGCAGCCACTGCTGACTCCTGGTCGATAGAGTTTGGAAAATGCTGACAGTGCGAGTAGTCGAGGAGCATCCCTCTGGGAAGCATTCCAAGTGAATCATGGATTAAACTGAATTATGACCAAAATCCAATGACAAAAAGTATGAATGCCAAATCCGTGGCTCCGAATTCACAGAGTGTATACATCACATTTCTGCAATTGCGTTTCGGTCTTAACCGAAAGTCTGATTCCGTACCACAGAGGCGCCCCGGCTTCCCGGCCCTTACAGTGTTCGCATACTGGCGGAACTGTTGCCGCACTGAGGTTGGATTCGCCGCCGGAAGTGTGGAGCCGAAGGAGCCGATCCGCAAAAGCCTAAGAATCATAATCCACGGTATGAACTTATCCCCCTGATCTCACATCACACTAGAGAGGTCCCCCCGGAGAAGCCCCAGCGTCGGTGAAGCAATTGACGTGATCGGGCGTGTTAGCCATGTTCCTAGTTCTGACGGGAGAAAATCAGCTCATGACAAAGAGACTGGCCTCCTTGGGAACCCCATGGTGTGTCCTCATCTATGCCCCAGTGAAGGAAGAGGCCAAAATGCTTGAGGGTAATACGTTCAGTTCCGCCTTGTTCTTGCATTTGTGAATCATGGCAAGAGTTTGCGAGATGTTCTGCGAGTAGGAGGACAGAATACATGCTCTTATCCGGTCTTGTTGGCCAAAATGATTCCACAAGGAGACAGTGGTAACATACAAGCAATTGAGCATCTCGTATACCGGTGGCTACTATTTTCTCGCCCCGCCTCAGCCCTACGGCTCAAGCAAAATAAGAGTCGAAAAGTCTCATAAGACTGACATCAAGTTTTGGCTGCGCTAATCGAGCATGTTTGCTACCCAAATACAAGCCTCCAGCGATCCAACGTGAGACACGCTACATCAACTTGGGAGATACTATATCTCAGGAATGCAACAGTGCCTCAATTTCGGTGGTAACAGGAGTTCGTAAAACTATTTCCGGCGCCATGGATCTAGTCAATGACACATAAGCAGCTGCCGTTGAGCAGTTGCCATCGATTGGTTCAGTTGAATGTGAATATGATGACGGGGCTGTTCAGGCTTCATTATCTGTTATTCGAGTCCTTGCTGTATTTTATACAGACTACATGCTGTCACTTCTGATAACTCATGTTTTAGGTCTAGCGATAGCAATCTTGCATTATCATACCTGATATCCGGAGGCCAGGAGTAATTAATTCCGGGCAAGTTATGTAAATTGGAGAATCGAGTCAAAGAGTCCGCACATGCGATATCTGAAGAACGCAGAAATCATCTAGATATGGACCAATATCCCTTTCAAGCGGCGGGGTGGGCTAAAGCCGCCAAGAAGGAGGCTGTGGCGTACGCCAGCCGTGGTGATATGATATCCGGCATTCATCATATTTCCATCTGTCAAATCGAGCTCCTTACTCATGCTATCGCCGATTCACCGTTAATTCCGCCGAAAAGAGCCCAATAACGAGGAAACGTGTCGTAAACTCGTAATTTTTAGATGACAAGAGTTGGCCGCACCGTGTTTTGCTGCCGAATAATAGGGGGTTTCGCGGACATGATCAGCGTTTGTTCGCCCATCGTTGTATAGGCATTTCGATCAATCAGCTTTCATATTCTTGTATTAGTAGGTAAATTCTGGATATAAGCGGGCCATTTTCCAAAATTGGGCTGTTGATTAAGCCATTAACCTTGATATAATGATACTGGAGGGTGTGGAGGGTGTAAAGGGTGTGTCGCCTCATCCTGCTAACCTGTACCTAGCTGACCCTCCTTGAAGCAATAAGCTCACGAGCGGGTAAGCCTTAGTTGAAGTAAGGAGCTCACAACAGGTGAGCAGCAGGATTGATTGGAGTTGAGGTGAAGCAACCTGGACTATAAAAGGGACGGTGGCCTCTGGAAGGTAACCGTTCATTCGGATCTCATTATTCACCAGCCACTCAATCTTTCGCTTGCTTTTTCAGCAATAGTTCACATACCCAGCTAAACAACTTATAGCTCACCGAATATTTTCACACGCACATTACCACAATGGCTTCAGCACAAGGCATGGCCGCATATGCTGCGCCCTCTCTTTTCCAGCCTCACCTCACCCGTCAGGCCATCCGAGATGCTCACAAGAAGAAGATTCCCCCGTTGATTGGATACTATGGCGGTCTTGGATCCACAAAGATTTCACGCTGGGTGGCGCCTCTCAACTTTGATGTCGTTTGGGTCGACTGGGAGCACAGCAGCATGAACGTTGAGACAATGACAACCATTGTTCACGAGGCCATTTTCATGAGCCAGGGAAGGACAATTCCATTTGTCAGAGTGCCAGGACATGACCACGCCTCGATTGGATATGCGCTGGACGCCGGCGCAAGTCTTGTCATCCCCCAAGTAAGTTACACGCGATCAAGAGTACCACAAAGCACCATGTTGTGAGATGGCAAAGCTGACTCGGTTGTAAAAAGGTTGAAACCGTTGAGCAAGCAAAGCATGTTATATCATCAGCCAAGTTTGGGTCCAAACAAAGGGGCACTCGCTCGGCACCCCCCTTCCGACTGATGCCTGGTGTCACAGATATGGCATTCCAGCCGGGCAGAGATATCTTTCAGGCGCTCAATGATCAAGCTGCCATCATGATCCAGATTGAATCGCTAGAAGGTGTGTTTCCACTTCATCAGCTTTGAGCCTCGTCTTGTCTGCAGTCATCCGCCAAATGGACCCCCTCGCTGACTCTTTGTCCACCAGGCATTAACAACCTGGACGCCATCCTCACCGAGGTGCCAGATATCGACATGGTGTGGCTTGGAAGTCTCGATTGTCGTGTAGAAATGAATCTGGCAAGTAACTACGGCATGGGCGGTAACGAGCCCGAGTGGCTAGAGGCTCGCCAGAAGTTCTTTGATGTCCTGGACAAGCACGATAAGCCCTATGGTGGCTTTGCCTTTTCCAGCCCTCCTTTTGGCACGCCAGAGTCCTTCAAGAAGGCTGCAGAGCGCATGTCCTTTATCATCGTGGCAGCCGATGTCAAAGCGCTGGCCGGCATGGGAGAAACGCTGCAGGAAGCGCGAGGGCTTGTGGAAGGGCTTGTGGTACCGGAGAAGAAGGTGAATGGAGAGAATGGACACAGCAATGTTAACGGTGAGAAGTTATAGATTGGCGGCGATTGGAAAGAATTGATGGTACAAGGGGATAAAAGAGAGATGAATGTGAATGTGAGGGAGAAAAGAGGATGGAAATAGATCAGAGGGGGTGATGTAAGCAGCCGCCAGAGATGGCAGTTGCAGTGCTCAGCGTGCCTTCCTGCTTTGATCGGGTATCATCTGTTAGTCAGCTATCACGACTTTTATAATAAAGCTTCATGATTCAAAATGTCTTTGACACAGACACATTGCCACGGCTTCAGCTGAGAAAGTTGACGTGCTTTTCCTGCTTCCTCTCCGCACGTCAATCGACACCATTTACATAACAGCAACCCTTAGCGCTGCTCGAGATCTGGGGAAGACGCCGTTATCGCGCACCATGTGGGACTCGTGCAACATGTGAATCTGCAATCGAATCAAAGGCGTCGCCTGTGCAATATTCTCCAGTCATTGCCTTGGTCCCCAAAGACGAAACGGGATGCTTATCTCGCCATGCTGCCGCGGCCTCCCCGCAAATCGACAACGGCGAGCGCTGAGGATTGGCTGCTGCTGGGTCCTGATCCCTGGCCGACACAATCCTTGACTCGTGCGGTCCGATTTGCGTTGCATTGCTATCATGCGCTGTTGCCTTCGGGTCATCGCTTGGCCTTTCAGCTGGATTGGAGAAGAGAATAACGGTCAACGAGGGTCGCATTGTACAGATCAGAGAGGAGCATATAGACTACTTGCAGATGCCACATGGAAATCGGAAATCTGAGACATCGGCATCGCTTACTTCGACGCCGGCAAGCAGCAGGGCAAAACAAGCTTATCGTCAGCCAGCGAATGCTTGGGCCAGAATCGGCACCGCCGTTACTCGTTCGAGATGAAGCCACGACTAGGGCCCAGGCTAAGCAGCTAGCACGCGACAGCAACGCTGCGGAGGGCGCATCAAGAGCATGGAATTGGAATGGAGAGCCTCGGCCGTCGTCATCGGACGAACCACTGCGGCACGCGATAGATAGCATCTGACGAGCTTCTTATCTACAGCCCTGGCCATGTCTCCAGTTGCAGCCTGTCTCTTCTTTCTCTTCATATTTTCCTTTTTCCTCTTCCTTTTCTTTTCTTTGTTTGTCTGCTTTGCATGGCTCTGGAATTGGCTAGACATTGAGATTGACAACACATTGGCGCCTGCCTAGACTCGCGCTGACTACCTAGGAAGCAATTCCTCACCGACAACCACCGATTGGCATCGCGTGCCTCTTGAACATACACAGATTACACATACATAGACGACATCTCTCTGCAGCCATGGATTCTCGCCGCCGCCGCTCTTCTGTTGGCAGCGGCGCCCAGACGGCCGACCAGGCCCTCGCCTCGCTGGGCTACAAGGCCGAATTGCCCCGTCATCTCTCCATGATGTCCATCCTCGGCCTCTCCTTCGCAATCATGGCCGTTCCCTTTGGCCTCAGCACCACTCTGTACATCACTCTCACCAATGGCCAGTCCGTCACCGTTCTCTGGGGCTGGGTACTCGTCTCCCTCATCTCCATCTGCATCGCCGCTTCTCTCGCCGAAATCTGCGCCGTCTTCCCCACGGCCGGCGGTGTCTACTACTGGTCCGCCATGCTGAGTTCTCGCGAGTGGGCGCCTCTGGTCAGCTTCGTGGACGGATGGCTTACCCTCGTCGGCAACTGGACGGTGACTTTGAGTATCAATTTCTCCGGCGCGCAGCTGATTCTGAGCGCCATCTCCATTTTCAACGAAGATTTCGTGGCGAATACATGGCAGACGGTTTTGTGCTTCTGGGCCGTCATGCTGGTCTGCGCTCTGGTCAATGCTTTCGGCTCGCGATATTTGGATCTCATCAACAAGATTTGTATATACTGGACGGCTGCCAGTGTCATAATTATCATGGTTACCCTGCTCACAATGGCCGACCACCGACGATCTGGCGAATTTGTCTTTGCCCACTATGACGCATCAGGCAGCGGATGGCCAACCGGCTGGTCTTTCTTCGTCGGGCTCCTCCAAGGTAGGCTCTCACGCTGTTTCATTTCTTATCCCTTTCTCAATCAGTCCATTTAACTAATTATTGATCCTTTTTCTTCGTGCAGCTGCTTATACCCTTACCGGCTACGGCATGGTTGCCGCCATGTGCGAAGAAGTACAGAATCCCGAGCGCGAAGTCCCCAAGGCCATTGTCCTCTCCGTCGTTGCCGCTGGCTTTACCGGCGTCATCTATCTCATTCCGCTCCTCTTCGTTCTCCCTGACGTCCAGACTTTGCTCACTGTCGCAAACTCTCAGCCAATCGGCTTGCTCTTCAAGATCGTCACGGGATCTGCGGCGGGTGGTTTTGGCCTCTTGTTTCTCATTCTCGGAATCCTGATGTTTGCTGGTATTGGGGCTCTCACGGCTGCTTCGCGATGCACATACGCTTTTGCGCGAGACGGTGCTATTCCTGGTTATAAGTTGTGGCGCAAAGTCAACACGTCCTTGGATGTGCCCATCTGGGCTTTGGTCCTGTCCACGGTGGTCGACTGCATTCTTGGATGCATCTATTTCGGCTCCTCCGCCGCCTTCAATTCCTTCACTGGTGTGGCCACTATCTGTCTCTCTACATCATATGGTGTTCCCGTTCTCGTCAATCTTGTTCAGCACCGCAAAGCTGTAGAGCACTCGCCCTACCCCCTTGGTAAAGTTATGGGCCCCATCATCAATGTCATCTGCATCGTCTGGATCGTCTTCTCCGTCGTCATTTTCTGCATGCCTGTCTCGTTGCCTGTGGATGCCACGACCATGAACTACGCCTCAGTGGTATTCGCTGGCTTTGGAGCGATTGCATTTATCTGGTACTTTGCATATGCGCGCAAGAATTTCACCGGTCCCCCAGTTAGGAGTGCAGGAGAAGATGGTGAGATCACGACAGTGGGAGTCCCGGTGGGCAGCCATGAAGGAAATGGCTCAGATTCACCGACAACCAGTCCGGAGAAGGACCTCAAATAACTTACTTAGTATTACGAATAATGAAATAATAATGAGTTTTGACCTCTGCTCTATATATCAATTCAAGCCTAAATCCCAAGATCAATCTCGAGCTCTTCACTCGCCCCTTTTTAGATATAATACAGCTCGTTCATCTATCAGAAATCATTCAGTATAGCGGCCATGTTGCATGTCATAATTCATCCATCTATTGCACACTCCCACTATCTATACCAGCGAAGTATGCCCATAATCATAACGGGTATATACAAGAAAAAAGCCGAAATAAGTCTTTTTGTTTTCCTCCTTTAAACACTAATGGTCCGGAACACGCTAAACTCCTCACCCGTGGCAATCAAGCTGCCCGGAATCTGCGGGTGCCAGTGCACCTCCCTGACGTCCTTGAGGTAGTGCACGAAGAGCAGCTGAGGCGGCACGTCCTTGACGCCGGCCGTGTCCTTGCTCTCTTCGTCATCCAGCTCGACAGCGAGATCCCACAGCGTGACGGTGTTGTCGGCGGAGGCCAGCGCGACGATGGAGTCGTCCGTCGGGTGCCACTCGATGCTGCAGACTTGCTCCTTGTGGTAGTTGAAGCTGGCCAGGGGCTGGGGCTTGTTGGCGTTGCCCTTCCACTGCCTGAGATCCCAGACGGCCCATGTTCCGTCGTCGGCTCCCGAGGCGAGCAGATTGGTCTGGTGTCTTGACCACGACATGACGTTGACGTCGTAGTCGGAGACTTGGACCGTGATGGCGGGCTTGCGAGACTTGGAGCGGACGTCCCAGATGCGGATGGTGCCGTCGCTGGAGGCGGATGCGAAGACGGACTGCTCGGAGGGAGACCACTGGATCTCCTCGACGCTGCTGGTGTGGCCCTGGAACGCCCTGTTGTCAGTGACCCAGCCGCCTCCGTCGGTGCGCGAAGTCATGTAGATGAGGCCGTCGTTGTCACCAGTGAGGAGCTTTCCGCCGGGGACAAGCGGCGACCAGTCCACGGCGTAACCCTCAGACTTGTGTGCCCTGATGGTAGAGATGGGCTTGTTCTGCTGCGCCGTGATGACGGTGCCGGGGACATCGAACGAGGTAAGGTGGGGGGTGACGTCGTGGATGAAGACGTGTGCTGATTCGGTCATGGTGGCTGTGAGCGTCGTGGGGGGCTTGGAAGGGTCTTGGCTGGGAATCTGGTGCGTGCGGATACGGTTGGTGCATGAGTTGAGAGGAATCGACTTGCTCTCCAGGATGGGATCGGCATCCTCATCATCGTCGTCCTCGGAGTCGGAGTCCTCGCCGTTGCGATCCATCTTGCTCAGGCCGCTGAACTTGACGACCAGCAGCTCGTTCTCGTGAGCCTTTGAGGACTCGGCCTGTGTTCCGGTGACGGTGTACATGGTGTGAGGGTAAGCCTTGCGGTTGTCGCCGAGGGAGTCCCTGACAATGTCAAAGGACAAGCAGGGCCAGGGCGTGTTGAGGCCGTGCAACATTTCGTACGTCGTCAAATCAGGCGCCAACGTCTGGCCAGGCTCTAGCTTGCTTCGTCCGACAATGAAGGTTCCTTGATCGACCTCCATAGCCTCTGTATTAACCAATTTTCGTCAGCTACAGCCCCCAATTGAATCTTGTCGAATGGCCCAGCGCAATGCGCAAAAGCTATTGCTGAGTGTTGGGACACTTACGCTCTTTCTCCTCGGCTTCTCTCTCGGCATCTGGCCGTCCATCTACACCAGCCTCAATGATTTCATCTTCACTCTCGAATTCGTCTTCAAATTCGTCCTCGAACTCGCCCATATCCTTGTCCATATCAACATCCATCTGCTCGGGGCGCTCACCACCCTTGAGCGGCAGGTCGCCATGATCGTCCGCTGTGCGCTTCGACATTGTTATTGTGATATGCAGAGACTTGCTAGATTACCTGATGAGACTTTTATGTCAGTCACATTTGCATACGAATCAATCAATGCGCGCATCCACTCACGTTGAATCTGGGCTCTGTGCAAAATCGCAAAATTGAAGCTGCGTATCTTCCAACAGCACAATTTTTGAGCCCCTCTAAAAAAAATTCCATGTAGAAAAATCTTATCGGCCGATAGCAGTTAAGCCACATTAAGCCCCTCTATGTGGCTGGAGATTGTGGCTGTACATTTCACGACACCAAAAATTCCGAGAGTCTACCTAACCTAGAATCTTTCTTTTGTTCTGCATGACAACAAAAAATAGGGTTCATTCTAGGTAAGGAAGAAGTCAGTAGTCATTTAGACCAAGAGTTCCATAGTTGTTCTAGATTGTTCCGTGGAAAGAGCCTGGAGTATTAATGTTATGTTGTTTGGGTCGAATATACCTGTCATCGTGTTAGTCTCTAGAAGTAAACCATCAATTCATCTTATCTATTACCGCACCGCAATGCCAAATTGACAACCAATAATCCTTTTCTTATAAAGTCTACTCGGTACGAGTAAGTAATCCATCATTTTCAGCAGAATTTCTTCTCTCTTTCAAATTCCTCAGCTTTTTCAATGGTGTTACCCCAATGAAATTACTGACAGAAACTCCTCCATCTAACAACTTGAGCTTGGTATTGAGTTCTCGAAACCTGACCCCTTTTCAAGTTTCTTCACCAATAGGCAGACGATAATTACTCTCTATGGCCGCTTACTGATCCATGGCACGTGTGACATTCTGTGCCAAGTCATCAATATTACCAATACGCGTATACGCTCATTATATATCCCGTAATCGTATTCTTATTTCAACTCCAAAAGAGTTTATGTAGCTGCCAGATGGCAATGCAAGTCTCATACAATTGATAGTTGTATAATGTCAGTCTATTGAACCTTTGTGTTACGATGTTGTGAGAACAACGGGAATTCCGTCCTTTGATATCCCAGCAGTGTCAATTTATCCAAGTTTAATATTGATTGAGCGCGTTGTTGTCCTCTAGAGACAATACTGTACTAAGAAGGTGACAAGAATTTCATGAGTGCCTTCTACCATGCGTAGCTTTTATCGTTAATAGAATTACATTCTTAATGCATCTAGAACATGTGATGAAACCCAGACGAGTCATTGCAAGAGTGTGGATAGCCCAACCCACAGAAAGTGCTAGACAATATCGTATTCACGTTAGAGCACTCTTTTTTTCTCTGGGTGACAAGCCACGGTCTGTACTTTCGCTTGGTTGTTGATGCAATCAGCCATGATCATCGAGCTGAGAGGCCGCCAACACTTGATGTACACCCAAGTTACAATTGATGTTTACAAAACTTGGCAATAATTTGAGACTTTTTACTCATGTTAGTTGCCATGATAGGTAATTCCTCTAATGAGTACATCAAACCTACCACTCTGGCATTGTACTGATACATCTTGTCTACCCCTTTCTAGACAAAAGTACCCGTTTCACTATCATAACCCCTATAATAATTACCATTTCAGCTCTGTATTTGTGGAGGGGAGAGACTGCTAAACTTACCTCAAGGCTTTACTGTAGATGGGCATAAGATGCCCTGATGCTGATGCTCGGCCTTGATGCCCGAGATGAAGCCCAACTCTATCAACGCTTACACTGCAATCAGCTTTGAGTCCTCTGATAGATCGTTATTTAACTTTCACACACATAGTCTTGTCATGTACGCTTGTACTACTTGAGAAATATATACCACAACTCTGAATAGCAGATATCTGTATCTAGAAGGTATCATCCCCCTGAGATCAATGTCGGAGTTCCGCAGCGCGTCAAGGCACGGTGTCCCTCCGACGCAGGTACCCTCTAGAAATATCCGATCACCATTCTACGTTCACGCTTTGTTTAACTAACCATAACACTTTGAATGGAGACCGAAGCCACATAGTTCCCCGTAGATGGTGTGAATATGATCTTCGGAGAAATACCCACATGCCCCTATCATCAAACTATATTGTGTATTTCAAAGTTGATAAGAAGACACCCCAACTCAGCTCGGCACTGCCTTTCGGCATAGTACCACGTCAATCACTGCAGGGGTTGAGACCCAAAGTTAGCACCCGGTCAAGTCTCTCTTGATGTTCCTGTTTTAGCTAAGCTTTCTAGAACTTGACAATTTAGGGCTCAAGGGGACCCCCTTTTTGGGCTCGTAGGGCGGCGAACTCCTAGACAGATATGAGCTTATATCTTTTGAGATGCAACTTTCGAAGCTAAATGTCCGTGTCACTACCAAGGGGGAGGCCGCTTAACACTGTACCTCTCAAGGCGTTGCCACTTCTGGGGAGTATCAGTTTCTGGGGTGCCGCATCTGTCACAAATTCGTTTTTGCAATCGCGTCAGCAGTGCACTGACAATATGGGGGTCAGATGGGGACGTGATGCGGTAAAAGTCCGCACCGCACAGTTTCACGTCCTGGTTCTCAGCCTTGCCTAGCACCAAGATGCTATATTTACCGACATACATACATATGTAACCAGACTTGGTTGTATGAATCGAAATGTCTGCCCACCCCAGACTACCAAAATAACCGACGTCAAGACTAGAGAAAATAAAGTCGCGACAGCTCGACCTTTGTCGAAGACCACTGGCGTTGGGCTGAATCAAGGCCCACAACTCTCATTTTAACCATGTCCTTTGGCTTATTGGCTTACCGTCGTATTCCGTTAGCTTGCTGCGAACCCTGGCTCCAGCCCAAAAGCCAAGAATCAGCCCTTCGTTCAGCTTCAACTTTTTCTTTTGTTTTCAAGGTGGGCCCAGCCCTATTGGTTAGCGCATGACCGGAGAAGCTTGACCGGAGAAGCTTTGCTCTTGGCATTTCTTCATCTGAATGCCAGCGTTTGGTCTGAAGTTGCGCTGGACTTTCATCCAAGCTTGGCAAATGATGAAACTTGTTTGGATAAAGAACTTTTTAACGAACGTTCTTACCGGTAGTTGATCCATGCTCCATTAATGGCGTGCTTCTCTGGAGGAGTGGCTCTAAGAAGATCTAGAACCAAGATAAGAGTAACTAAGATGCAGTCTAGTTGTGTGAATGAGCAGGGTTGCATTGTATAGCTCATGCAGACCGCCAAGCGAACCCTCCTTCAAACTATTGCCGAGCTAACAGATGACAACATTGCACGTTTCATTTTGCGTTGGCTCTTCACAACTTGAGGCTATTCTTACCGACCGAGTCTTTGAAGCCTCAAGTCAATTGGATAAAAAAAGAAGAAAAAGGCAAAAAGAAACAGCTTGCTTGTGTCTCCTCCGGGAAGGCTCGAACTTCCAACCTCCTGATTAACAGTCAGACGCGCTAGCCAATTGCGCCACAGAGGACAGGCTTTGATACCTGCTGGGGCTGAGAGAAAGCTGCTATGAACGAATTGACTCCAGATTGCTAGACTGTCTGGCTTCACACTAGCTCATGCCACTCTCTCAAAGTCCCCTGCTCGTATTAGTGACTGGTTGCGGTATTTCACCATGTCATTGGAATTAGATCGGCGATCAAGCTAAACCTTTTTATTATGTTAATTACTATTATGATGATGATTATGATGCTATTTGAGTTGGTATTCTCTTGAGATCATTGAACCAGACATATCGGCTGAGGATCATGTACAGGTGGCGGTCCCACGTATACTGGCTTTCATGACTGGCAAAAGCGCCGCGCGTCATGACATAACGATGCCACGAATTGGCCAACAGAGCCTTTGAGCTAATCTCTGGGCTCGCTTTTGTGGACGGATAAAAAATCGCAGAAATGATTCGCCAGGTGAAGGATAGCGCTGTCAATGGCAAATCGAACAAGAAAGTATATTTCCTGAGAACTGCCGTGGTGACAAGCTTATATGCTGGAGGAGCATCTTTGTCCGCCAACACATATTCACTATACAACCGTGAGGAGTCAGTGCAAGTTCAAGTAGATGGAGTGCGTTACATCGCTCAGGATACAATGCAAGGAAGTGGCGTACCTAACAGCTGCACTGACAGCTCTGTGGTTGATGTGTCCAGACACACCACCTTCGTCAAAGGTAATTATCTATGCAGTTGGTTAATGTACGTCAGCATCCCACAGTACGTCGAGCTAAGCTTGTGAAAGAGAGGGGGGAAAGGGGTCTTACGGCGTCAACCTCCCACTTCTTGACATACTCCCTCACAATGGCGTGGATGAGGTTTGTATCCCACCACACTCGGGGATTGTCTTGGAGGCTAGGGTGGTTCAATGCCTCGCATCTCGATGGGTTGATACCTAAGGCTTGACATGAGCCTTTTAGCTCTTGCTTGCGCGTCTCGCCTTTGCCATAATTGTTTCCTAAATAGTGGCACACGTCGCAGGTGACGACTGTCTTAGCATAGCCTCGTCTAATGCGGGGGAAATGGAGCCAAGAGGAAGGACAAACTAACCGGTCGACATGACTAGCAACCCGCCATTGATGGCACGGTTCCTATCGAGGATGCCCAGGATGGTGGGCGAGAAAAAGAGGCACTCATCGTCGGGATGTGCCGTCACCACCAGGAGGCTCTTTGACCGTAGCAGTTCCGGCGGTAGCAGGCGTGCATCGCTACCAACGATATAGGCGAGGAATAATTGTAAGACAATAGGGATGACGAGTATGACGATGGCTACCCGAAGCAGAGTGCGGCGTCGGCTTCGCGTGCCCACAAGCCAATAGCAGGCCTTGAAGACTTTGGTATCGCGGATTTTGCGCGCCATGGCCAGCACGTGCTGTGACAAAAATAAAACACAAAAGTCACGAGGGAAACGAGAGGAAGAAGGAAGGGGGATAACAAGAAAAGAGACTGTTTAAGCCGCTTAAAGCGGGACTCGCGAGTTGAAAATGTGCTTGTCAGTGCCCAAACGTTCCAGCTCCTAGTTTGAAGATGTAAGACTGATGAGTAAACTGTGCCAAACTGGGCCTGAACCGGCGTGGCATTGGCATTGGGACCCGGAAACAGCTACACAAGCACCGCCTCATGGGCTTATTCGTTCTGGAACCAGGCTGGCTCGCCGCCACAAAAGCTTGACTGCAGCTTTGGCCCAATCCTGAGCCGTGGGTTACAGAGCCAGGGATCTTATTTCAGGGCGTGCCAATTCGCTGGGGGGCGTGCCACACCGGCCTTCTACCGCAAAAGTGCAACAGGATGAGCAAATGACAAATGAAGTTTGGAACTTTGAGCGTGGTAAGGCAAGGCATTTAGCTCACCAGGACCCGCCCGATCCCTGTCAAACCAGTGATGACACTTGCAGGCTTGATATAAAGGCACCGGGTACTTGTCCCATTGGATTCGTACCTGCTTCGTACTAGCATGACAAGGACCCTGTTGAAAAGTACAAGTAGTATTCGGGTACCAGTCTCTTGCGGCTCTTTTGCACGAATTCCTCGTGTAACCAATATTGCAAAGCTGAAGCCGATACAACGACACAGCCGCCCCCCACACCCTGAGACAAGCCGTCCATGTCCCTTTCACATGGTCGAACCTGCCAAGACATGGTTCGTTTTTTAAAATCAACAGTCGTATTATAAGCGTATTTAGCCGAGAGCCCCAAGTACCGTACCCGTCTCTACAAAGCATGTGCCGAGCTTCTCATTCCAAGAAAGCCAAGCCTGCGTTCCGGCCAAGACCGCCACCACCCCATGCCGAGATGCCGAAATCTGCACAGCTCCAAGCTCTAATTCGGCAATGATGTTGCATGAGGTGAACGAAAGAGGGTCCGTTTCCCGGGTCGGTACGTGTAATTGCTGCGACGGCCTTACCTGGCACTGCTTGGCGGACTCGCCTGCGTGGTTTTGGCACGCCGCGCGCTTGCTAGGGCTTATTTGGCAGCCCTACAACGAACGAGTGTTTTTCATGCGCATGGCTTGTTACCTTGAGACCAGACCAGAGTCCCATCTCGTTTTTGGGGGCAAATTTAAGCTGCTGATGGGTAATAAGCGATGGGGGTTAGCGTGGCTTCATCATGTCACTCTGACGGGCCAATCCCACGAATGGGCATATCGTGGCGCGCACAGGGTCGAACAAAAGATACAAGGACTTGACACTCTCGCCCTGACTCACTCAGCTTTCTCCATCTCACCAATAGACATGGTCAACTAATAGACAAAGGCCTTGGCGATCACGCCCTGTTCGAAAATATATTCTTGATTAGTAGAAGCGCTCATGTATGTCCCCTGACAACACTTGTCAACCATGTAGACGAGATATTCTTAGTCCGTAAGCACTGTTGAGACAACTCATACTCTGAGCTGCGACCTCATGTTTCAGCATCTCTCATTCAATTCTCTCAATCCGAATAGTACGTACTGTACTGCCACTGGATTAATTTGTCGAACTCTTCTCAGGATTGACGCCGTACAGGGGAAATGGGAGTGGAGGGGTGTAGGATTGGCCCGTAATCACGGGTACGGTTAGCGATCCACGCCAGCTCTTTCGTACTTGGTGTCTTGGCTGTGGGTGCCAGCTCCTTTTTGCAAGGTGTGCATTGTCCAATGACGCGCTACTGAGATTCAACGAGTGGAACGGGGGCTATGTCAGAATAAGAGCGGAAGTACGAGAGGCCCCGACTTTGGTTAGATGAGCTAAATCGAGTAATGGTGTTGCAAGGGCTCTTCGTCCTCAGATTCAAAGCCGCTACTCCAGTTTGAAAACCAAAACAACTCCCTCCTTTTTTACCCACACGCCTCTCTGCCTTGACACAAAACATGTTCAACTAAACTTTAATGTTCAAATAATGCTCCTATTCTTCTAATTCTCTCTTTTCCTGGCGTATTACAACTCGAACAAAAACCTCACCATCGCTCTTTTTCCTTTTCTTTGCTCTCTTCCTGGAACCGAGACACATTCCAGTCACTCATCCATTTGTCTCTCCCCCCCTTTCCTTCCTCTACATCTCCCAACGCTAGTTGTCTAGCATTGGCATCATGATTAAACTACGCGACTCCGGATCTGCCAACGACAAAATCGAAAGAAGAGCGCGAACCTTTCTTTGGCTGGCGATACTGAGTTTCTTCTCAGCCATCTTCTGCTTCCGCCATCTCCTCTACACCTCATGGACGCTGGCCGCCCTCCCACTTCACTGGAGGGCCCATCGCGAAAGTTTCCTCCTCTCACAAGAACGAGATGACTTCGACGTCACATTTTCCAACTACAGTATAAACCAGCTTTCGGCTTCCCCTTATGAGGACCTCGTGCCCCCCGTTTTACACCACATCGCCCTCGGCAGACATGGCACGCAATGGAGGACAGAGTGGAAGGAGACCGTTCAGAGCTGTATCGACATCCACCCCGGCTGGGAAACTCACGTCTGGACAGATGACACTGCCGCTCAATTCGTCGAGGACAAGTTCCCCGACCTCAAGGAGATGTGGGACAGTTACACATACCCCGTTGAACGAATCGACGCTCTCCGCTACATGCTCCTCTATGAATACGGCGGCGTCGTGCTGGACATGGACCTCAAATGCACTCGCGCCCTCGGCCCTCTTCGACGATTCAGTTTCGTGGCGCCTGAAGCTCATCCTGTCGGCTTCTCCGTTGGCTTCATGATGTCCAGCAGGCGCAACAGTTTCGTCGGCGATATTGTCAACAACCTGGCCACTTACAACAAGCACTGGCTGGGCCTCCCCTACGCGACTGTCATGTTCAGCACGGGCTGCCACTATGCCTCGGTCATCCACGCCGCCCAACCTGACCGGAGCAGTCTGAAGATCCTTCCCGGACCGATGCACAGCCTCAACGGGCGGGTAACAACCCCCATATTCGAGCACTTGGGAAGCTCATCCTGGCACTCGTACGACGCTAGATTCATCACGTCGCTGGGCCGGAGGCTGCACCAGGTTGTGTTCTTTTGCGTGGGCGTCGCAGTGACACTGTTGGTCAGGAGGAGATTAATTGTGCGGAGAGTATGGTGTAATTGCATGGGTGATCGGTCGCTCGTATAACAAACACAACCACAAATCACAATCACAAAAACACGGACACACAGCACACAGGTGCACATAGGGCAACAGGCACAACATACGCGAGGTTATGTAGGGTCCAGGAGATAAGGACCTCCCGCGTTTTCTTTTTCGTTTCTTTTATTTCTTCTCATGTTTCACCATGTACATCTATAGTTTGGTTAGTTGTATTTCAGTAATACCCGTTAATAGAGCCTTGGAATATTTTTTTTTGTTTCAATCTATTCAATTCAGCCTCCAATAGTCCAATTCACAGTGACAGAAGATCCTATTCACGACTTAGACACTGGGGAGTCGTCATCTCATTGATTCAGTATGGGTGATAGTTAATTCCGACGGAGATCGAGCCCATACAAATCATAAAAAAAGAGTGACCAGAGCAAAAGGCAAACCACAGGTACCCGGTACTCAGACGAGACTCGGGATACATGCCATGGCTAAGCTTTTTGGATCTGCAGTGCCAAGCTTTTTCGAATCTGGAGCTAAGCACACAAGTCACTCGCAAGTCGAGACTCTGCCGGGACGCGGCCTGAAAGTGCCTTGTGGGATACTTGGCGGGAGGTGCTACCTTAGCACTACCTTAGCACTTGCCTGGGCCTCCGCCGGGGGAAGGAGCTAGTCGCCGTATCGATGCCTGGTCGGGACTAGGCGAGCCCGCGCGCCAGCAAATGGCATCGCGCAGGTGCCATCCAGGCTCCTTCCCGCGGACGTCCCAGGCCGAAGGGAAGGTGCGGCAGACTGAGTTTTCCAGCGGAAGGTACCAGGCGCTGTGTACGGTACCCAGGTACACGAGTTTCTGCCTCATCTTTGTCTCTCCTCCTTTTCCCTTTTCACTTCTCTTCCCCCCAACTCGCCTCGCCTCTTCCACCTCGATCGACTCCATCCAATGCCATTCCCGCATCATCTTTACGTACAAAGTACCGCCCGTCCTTCACCTTCTTCAGCGCCCGGGCTCGGCTGCGCCACTGTTGGCGCCCAAACTACTGTAGTTGCTACGACAGCCGCAGCTTCGGGCCACCGATCCAGGGCTTACCTGTGCCAGTAGCCGAATGAATGCCCCCCCTGCCAGCTCGGAGAAGGGCCGAGAACCACAGTCTGGCCCCTGATTTTATTTGTGTCTGGCGGTGCTTGTAAGAATCTGCGACGTGTTGGATTTTGGCCTTGTTCTCTCTGGGTTCTGGCTCGTGGCTTGTGCTCTGCCTTGCCTTGGTCAAAGCACCCTCTGAGCCTCGCCGGTTTGTTCCAGAACAGAACAGAGCTACTGTTCGTGCGTGTCATCCTGTCAAAAACAGACAGTCGTCTAAATTGTCTCGTATCTCGTGCTTGCTTGCTTTGCTGCAAGTTGTCGGGATCCCCCCGCGAAGGGACTAACTTGTTTGAGCCCACGTGCCTGTGAGCCTTGATTGTACTATCGCCAGTTTGCTGTGCTCGGAGTTACAGCGTCTTTACGAAGGACGTATTCCCGCCGCGTAACAGGTCATTTGATTTGTTCCCATAAGCCAAATCAAATGTTGCTCCCCCATAGTCTGTTGCGCCGGCGGCTGCGGCTCATGCTGCTGTCCGCCCTGGCCTTTGCAGCGGCATTCTGGCTTCTCTCCTCCGGCGGCCAGCGGAAGGAAATCCCCCAGTTTGACGCCCGGCTGCTGGAACAACAGTATCCTTTAGTATGGAAGCACATTCACTCATTCGATGGAGTTGGAGGAGGTAAGCCGCTGTTAACTTTGTGGCGTTCGGGTCTGGTGGCATGACATAACCCGAGTCAAATTCAAAACCACAGAATTGTAACTTTTCTACGAGAGTTTGCTGCTGACATCAACGCCAAGCATGGTACATTCCTCCGAGCTGGCTCGCCGACGACCAGACGCCGCCAACAGACATTGTCGAGGCTGCAAGTCTGGCGTCCACGGCCGCCCTCTTCGCACGCGAACGGCAGGTGGCCTTTTCCAACATTCCACTTCTAATGCATCAGACCGGAGCTTCATCCAAGGTCAACACCTGGAAGCCTGATGTCGTCCCATGGGTCGAGCGGTGGCTTGAGTATTCCACGTCCCCTAACAATAGTGAGCCCATGGCGTACTTCTTTTGGGACGACGAAGGAATCGCCATGCTCATGGATAAGTATGATGAGGGGTTTGTCGAGGACTTTAACGCAATCTTCACCCCCGTCGAGAGGGCAGACATCTTCCGCATTGTGACGTGCCTATACTTTGGAGGAATTGTACGTATTGCTCTTGACGAGGCCATGAGCCGTATTCTTCCCATCTTGAAAATTCAATCGCCTCTAACCCACTGTAGTATGCCGACATTGACACAGAACCTCTCCGGCACCCGGCGGATTGGGTCGGCCCGTCAGATCTTGCTCGATGGATTGATGATATCACCGGTAAAAGCTACGGCTTCAAGAATCCCGAAGAGGAGGCTCCTTCGCCTTCCGCCAATGGCAAACAGCCCGTTAACCTTATCTGGGGGCTTGAAGCTGACACAGATCCAAATACAAACACCTATTGGCGGATGGGATACACGTATCCGATCCAGCTTACTCAATGGGCGCTGGCGTCTGCTCCTGGGCACCCGGCCCTGAAGCAGTTCATGGACAATCTTTATGACGAGGTGGACCTGGAAAAGAATGCGACTATGAATGACCCCAACAGGGCCGACCCTCTCACGCGAACCGGTCCTGCTGCTGTCACGCTGGCTACTCTCCTGTGGCTGGAGCATGACAATGGATTTAGGTGGAACGCCCTAACTGGGCTGAAAGACGGAGGCAAGACGAAGCTCGTGGCAGATGCTTTGATTTTGCCAATTACTGGCTTCAGGTAAATAGCGTTTACGCTTGGCCATTTGTCGTGGAGACTGACACGTTTTACAGCCCCGGTCGCGGATCCTACGGAAACATGGGTTCGAAGCCTATTACGGATCCAGATGCCCGGCTTGTCCATCATGCCTTGGGCTCATGGCGGAAATTCGATCTGCTAGTCGAGTATGGCAAGTTTTGCCGCACAGTACTCGGTCTTTGCAAAGACTGGACCAAAGTCCCGACGCCACAACGCGGATTATAATTTCTACCCCTATACCCAGATTCCAAGCCTCATCGACGACATTACGCTGCATGACTGAAACTTGATATATAATTCTTTAATACGCCGCCTTTGCCCGGTCCCTTTGACTGTTTGGATTATACAGCCCTGCTTCAGACGCCATATAATCGATATATCGAATTTAAGCCGAATATACTTGTACGATACACATCGGAGACGAGAAGAGACTTTTACGCTTTCACACTTGTATCATTATATTACATAGCCGTGATTTACTCCGACATTATTTCGACATGAGCAAACAGAAGCTATCTTTGTCGAAGAATACTATGCTTTGGTATTATTATTTATTTCATTAAGCTATACAAAGCTCCCTATATTTCTTGAATCATGCCCTCTGCTTTATAGCTCATGTGCTATAATGTAATTTGATGTATAGAGCACTGTGGAATGACGAGATAGGGTTAACTATAATAGTAATAAATATGGCCAATCTTGGAATTATAACTTGGTACAAGGCTGAGAGTTACTTAATAGTGCTGTTTAACACAAGTAGTACGTTTTGCTTATCTAGTCAAACGACTTGCCCAGTTTTGTAACATTCAAGTGCTGTTTATTAGACGGATCCAACAAAAGGACTGATAGTCCCATTACACTAGAGTAATATCGGCTCCCCGAACCCACAACGCATCGTATGCTAGTCTGTTTGGACGTTCGTCCAGATTATGCATATCTCCCTCCTGCAAAGGCCGTCGGAATCCCGCAACTCCATATGCCTCTGCGTCAGGATCCCCTGCAATTTTCAAAGCCCACTTCTTCAAAGGAGTATACACTTTCCGTAGAACAAGCCCGTCAACGAAGCCAACGCGCCGGTACTGCTCGCCGTCTCCCGTCTTCTCGACAATGAGGCCGAATCGGTGTTCCATGAAGCCGTTTTCAAGGATCAATGGTAGCCGAGTTAAGAAGACGACGAAGAGTTGGTCGAGGGAGACGTTTTCGTCGTGCGGTTTGTCGAATCCGCCCTCTAGCCAAGCTTCTATTTTTTTCGTGCGCGGATTCCAGCCGCACGCCGATTGTTTTATCTGCAAAAGGAGACCTCATTGGGGCCACTCCAAAGTATAAAACGAGATCTGGTGGTGAGCTCTCGCGAGGCTCTAGAGATGTGATTGGAAACAGGGGCGCATTGATCCGTAACCATCCTCCCTTGAGACGTCCGTGTTGGTCCAAGTCCAGAAGGTCTAACGAATGGCTCACGTATTCAGCTAGTGGCTCAAAATCAGACATGTTGGCTGACCAGCGGGCTCGCTCATACCAGCTGTATATAGGAAACCGAACTGTTCCAGTGACGGATGCCCAGGACCATGACGGAGAGATGTACTCTCTGGGTTCTTCTAACTTTTCGGCTCCTTGACTCCCGCACCAAGTCAGACCCTCGATTAGGCTATTCTTCCATAGACTAGCGAGATAGTCATCTTTGGATGATTGAGATACAGCCTTAGCCAAGCCACTTAGCGCAGGCAGCCGATCAGAAGATTTGGTGATGAATCGTCCGGTATAGTCTTCAACCATTTTATACCAGTCGATATAATTCACATCCTTGTCTCCTACATAGCGCTCCCTACACGTACGTGCAAGGACAGACGCCGGAATATTCGCCGTCTTGCAGATCCGCTCTAGATGGCTACCGTCATGCAGCCTTATGTCGCCCTCTTCGCTCGCGCTCATCTTTTGGCATTCCCACAGGATTTGTTGGGATCCATACAACAGCATTCTTCGAGGCAGGTATCTCTCCTGCAAGCACCAAGCGCGCTTACTCAGAGGTTCCTGGGAAACCGTATCGACGTGATCTTCATCCGTCTCTGGGGGTAGGAGTTGTAATGCCAAAGTCGTCCCTTGGTCCAACGGTGTAAGCGTAACCACATCCTGCCAATGGCGTGAGTGAAGAAAGCCCTGAGCGTCAGACTCGCCGCAGGCAGCACCAAGGACGAAATAGGCGTCTCGATATATTGAAGCCATCTTGGCTGATTCTATCTGCCAGTCATGCGGGTCATCCTGGACTATACACAGAGAGTCGATCCAGAGATATCGCACGCTCAGGTTTCTCGCAACATTCACAGCATCCCTGAATGTCGGTGGCAGTTCGGATACCTTGATTCCATGCTTGTGCTTTTGCAAGGTTGACCGAGTTGTACACAGATTCGGGCCTGTGCCCCAGCAATGGCTGAGAGCAACATAGCGACTATCTGTGTTGTGGTCAAAGTCCCGCAACTCTTTAAGGAAAACATGGGTAGCATCAGCATCGTCGGATATGTCCAAGAAACGAGCTGGCAGCTGAGCAGACTCTGCAACACAAGACTTGTGGTTATCGTTACAGGTCTTTAACCAAGTGCGAGAAATTTGAACAGCCTCGTCGGACAAAGGATCTTGACCAGCCAAGCGGTCCCACGGCACAACACTATTAGAGTCTGCGGATATGTCAGTGCGACAGCCCTCATAACACATTTGGTGGAGGTACGGACCGGTATCTGCAATTCTAAATCGAGCGCATAGCGCGCCATGGCCGTCCGAAGAAGTTCTGACACCCACACTGCAACTGATTGTCATTACGAACTGCACTTTGTGGCGGCCGTCGTCTGAGCGATTGATTCGCTCGACTTCTACTTGAACCTCTCCATTGAGATATGCATCAATGGTTGCAATGTCATCATAGAGATCTTCTGGCGGATCTTCTAGGGGGAACGAGGCATTCTATAGGTCACTTTTGATGAGTTCGGGCCGATATTCTCGCCAGCCTTTCATGACGATGGCGCAGAGGTTGCAGCTACCCGAAGACTCATAAATGTCTTTGAGATGGGGGTGCCAATTGCCGATGGAGCATGATGGAAGCTGGTCTGCAATCGAGTCATGGCTGGACAAACCAAGTATAGCTCCGTAGACGCCAAAGGCCTTGCACTTATCGCATAGGGCCATATCTGTATGAGAGAAGCAGTATAGGCTGTCAAAACAGCAGTCAACATCTAGTGTCTAGTTTCAGCATTTGTTTTGCACGCTTCATATCCCAGAAGCGGTAGACTTGGAAGATTGAAGAGGACCTGAGGCGCAAATGCTCTCATTTTTGGGCGGAATTACGGAGTAAAAGGGGTTTTATGCGTACATGTACACACTCTCGCGGCATTATATCCCGTCTTAAGGAATATCCCCCGTATCAAGGAATTCTGGTTGGACAATGCCTCGCCTGCCCCGCCAAATGTACTCATAGGACCGCCATCCCTGCCCGTTAATCACCTGTCACTTTTAGGACTTATGCTATGGAAGATTTATGTGTCCTCTGTATCAATTCCAATGTCTATACTCTCGGCCGCGAAAGGATAATCAGTATAGCATTTTTCACTCTTCCTATCGAAGAATGTTGATACCTCAGGGGTTGCAAGTTTAATTTTCTTCTTACCAAATCGGGCTGTAATACAGTCAGTAACAACACTAAACAACTTGCGCCTGGGACTCACTCACATCCCAGTCTTATGTTGACTGACTCTCCCAACAACTACAGCAATAGTCTCCAACGCGAAATCGATGCCTATTGTCCACACAACCTCCGTATGCATATGTTCGTCGATTCGTTGATTAGGCGTGTCCTGGAGAAACCGATCGATCATGTACGCATTGGCGCAGTGAACGTCCACACCATCAATGCCAGCTTTGAAGACAGCATTCTCTGCCCGCCACAGCAAAAAGATCGACGTACTCATGACTGTCAACGCACGCGGTGTCTGGGCTTTCCTCGAGCATTCTTAGCTCTACCCTTCGCTCTGTAGCCAAGATTTACAGGAAGATATAGGATCCTTTTGCGTGAACAGCGTCGACGACCTACAATTATTGCATCACACGTAAAACTCAACCCTGGAGGTATGGTAGATGAAACCCTGAGAACAACATAGGCATATTTTTTTTTTATTAACCATTTGTGTGTTGGTCAGGCCCAATCGAAAGTGTGTTCCCTGGCCTTTAACAAAGTTACAACCGTATTTCGTACAGTCGCTTTCGGACGCCAGTATCCACTCGCAACATCAACCCTCCTTGATCTTTCAGGTGATTTAATAGGTCTTAATATTGCTAGTATCGGAGTCCAGAATCCACTTCTATGCAGGGACGATATACGCGAAAGCAACCGGAGTGTTAGTAACAAGCGTAGTATTATTTGAAAGCATGAGTATGTGATGAGTCTGATCTTACAAATCAGCTATGCTGCGACTTATTCCGGCATTTAAGCAGATAACTCATTCAATACTGATCGAATACCTTCCATCGGACTGCGACGGGAAATAGTGTATATCCATCATGTCCAAATTATTGACAGTATTCGGCGCCACAGGCAATCAAGGGGGTTCAGTCATCCAATCCATTCTTCAACATGCGTCGCTATCGAAAGAATACAAATTGCAGGGTGTGACTCGATCTTTGGAGAATGATCGATCAGTGGCATTAATTCAACAGGGAGTTTATATGGTTCAGGTATGTAGCCTGCATAGCCAGTGTTATAATAATATCTAATTCGAAAAGGCCGATTTGAACGATGAAGCATCAGTCAGAAAAGCCATCGAAGGGTCTGACGTCGTGTTTGGCATGACGAATTGTCAGTCACATAACATCCGCTACGTTGAGGATGTTTACCATGCTCATACATAGATAGTCTGGGAGTCTCAATCGGCACAAGTTGAGATAACGCAGGGAAAATACATTGCAGACACATGCAAGTCCTTTGGTGTCCAGTTACTCTTCTGGTCTACGCTCTGCAATGCAACCTCGGGTTAGTCAACTCTACACTTAATATATTATTCTGCATGCAGCTAAACGCGAACATAGTCAGCGGTGGAAAGCTTCCGAATGTCCATCATTTCGACTCCAAAGCAGCAGTAGAAGAATACATTCGCTCGATCGATATTCCTGCGGTATTCCTAGACCCCGGCTGCTTCATGACGAACCTGAAAACATTGATGCTATCAAAGGTGCGCACCAACGACTACATCCAAACCCATGCTTTTACTAAGAATCCAGGCGAACGACGGGTACACTATGAAGCTTCCACTACTCGAAACAACAGAAATTCCTATGATAGACGTTGCTAGTGACACGGGCAAGTGGGTCGTTGCGTCTCTCTTGAAGAAGTCGGAAGCATTAGGACAGCACTTTGTACTAGCGGAGGGATGGTACACAGTCAAAGACGTTTGCGAGACCTTCTCGAGAGTGACAGGCAAAACTTTACGATTTGAGCATCTGTCTGACTCTGAATATACTGCTTCTGTGGGGCAGGAATTGTCCGAGTCTTGGCAACTACTCCGAGACTTTGCGTATTTCGGTCCATCAGCCAAAAAACGATCTTTGGAGGCGACTCAAGTAAGGACCTGAGGACTTCTTTCCATATTGTGTTAGTGTTGACGATAATTTAGTTCCTATTCGACAAACCTACGACGTTGGAAGAGTACCTCCGCAAATCAGCACCCTGGTAGCCAGAGTATTAATTTTATTTACAGCGACATATATGTATTAGTTTGGCTTAGAATCGGATTGTTTGCAATGAGTATAATATAACGCTCTGATTCAAGACCATGAGGCACGATACGCTCAACTAGCTTCCTCTTCACCAGCAGAACCCTCCACCGGCCAATACCTCCCCTCAAACAAACTAACAACCCTCCCCCCAAGCCCCTCCCACCTCGGAAACTTCGAATCCCCAAAAACACCCTCAAACCACTCCTCCTCCTTCTCTCTCGCCTTATGCCTCGCCTTCTTAACATCCAGCTCCCCACTAACAACAACAAGGTCCACACAATCATTCGTGCTTTCAAACAGTCTAATAACGTCAATCGCAGACGTCTGTATGTTGATCACGTCTTGGTGCGTATATATCCGCGGATGAATAACGACTTCTTTACGAGAAATTGCATTATTGAGCTTTCGCTTTAAGTTGGCGAGCGAGGTTTCGTTGTGCGTGAGTTGGATGAGGACGAGGTAGTGCATGTCTTTGCCGTGGAGGAGGGTGAATTCCCATAGCTGGAAGGTTAAGGTTGGTTCGGACATTTTTGGAGAGGGGGAGGGTTGTTTGTGTGTGTGAGTGTGGGTGTAATTGTGAGTGTGTTTCAAAGTGTTGTGGTTTGATTGGAATTGGGGATTCATATAGTACTATGTGAAGAGTTGTTTAGATGAAGAGTTTGTGTGTTTGTTAGGCAGAATGGCTTGCTTACATGGGTTTTACCAGGCAGCAACCACACTTTGGAACAAAAAATAGATGTACTACGGGATATTTGGATGAGATGCTTATGAAACGGAGATTTGGCCAGGAGATTCATGATGTGAGATGAAATATTTAGAGCCAGAGTTTTCAGAATGCCGAAGAGTCGGACTTTTGAGCGAGTGAGATGATGTGGGGAAATGGATTGGATGCCTAAAAGAAGGGGAGTTGTGTGCCTGAGTTAGCTGATCCGTTGTTCTATAAGACAAATTAAAACATGTCTTAATGAGCCTCAGCGTTAATAACAACATACCCATCATAGCTTATCAGTCACGGTGTTGTTGAGAGCTACCCTTCTACAAATAGTCACAAATGTCAAAGGAATAAACAATGTAAGAAGCAAGTTCAAGCGCACAAGTCGCATCATTACTAAAAACACTATAAATAATAACCTCTAATATCCACGTTCATAACCATGCACACATTCAAACCATCATATTCCAGCCCAGGGTATGTGTAATACATCTCGCAGATGCGTCTTTCATCCCACCCATAAACGCCAAACCCATAAATAACGTTCACAGATGGCCATTCCCCATGTGCAAAAAATCCTTTATCCGATAACAAAATCAACAAAAGAAAGGGGGTGTGTGTTACCCCGATAAACCGTCTATGACAACAGATGCATTTACATGACTTGCCTCGACGTTTCGTCAAAGGCGAAAGTGGATAAATATTGTAAACAAGAAAAATCAGGATTTGGTAAAAACATTATACTTGCGCTTCTTCGCGTGCGTAGTTGGAACGTGAAAGTAAAGCATTGATGTTGAGGTCGATGGGTGGTCTGGATATTTCCATGCTTCGGCTGGGCATTCTTCTGCCGCCGGGAGTTCGGGGGTGAGC
Organism: Trichoderma harzianum CBS 226.95; assembly: GCF_003025095.1. Taxonomy (NCBI): domain Eukaryota; kingdom Fungi; phylum Ascomycota; class Sordariomycetes; order Hypocreales; family Hypocreaceae; genus Trichoderma; species Trichoderma harzianum. The sequence continues at coordinate 78,195 of NW_020209268.1, forward strand.
CACGTTGACGCGGCCATTTCGGTCCAAGATTCGAGCAGGCGACTCGTCGCCATCTGATCCGGAGCCCTCATGATCATCACCAAGTCCGTACTCAGCCAACCGGGTAAAGTAATCGGCAAGGCCATCAACGCTAGGCGTGCCGACGACGGCATCATACTGCGGAGGCGGGGTCATGATCGGAGGGATATCGGCAGGAGTGCCGTCAACGACAATGGTGCTGGCCGGAGGCGGCGCCGTGTCGTCGTCAAAAGCGGGAGGGTTGAAACTGGGTGCTCGTAGCAAATGAATAGGCCGGCCTTGTCCTTCGGGCGACCAGGTTGTCGGACTCGATCGACCAGTTGCTGTTTGGCCTGCCGAGGGAGCTCCAGACTGAAGATGAACAGCTTGGGGCGGGGCAGGCATGCTATCGGCAAGTGCCTCGGGGTCTGGCAAAGTGCCGGTCGAGGAGCTGGGAGAAGTCTCCATGGCAATTGTTGCCGAATCGGGGCAACCGCAAGCCGATTGATACGGAGACGGTCGGTTCATCTCACCGGTATAGGCGGGCAGAGATGTGTTTGCCCTGGTAGCGCGGCAGTTGAGGATGGTGAGAGGAGAGTCAATGCTAATCTCGAAATGGCGGCGCTTGGTGCCTGAAGCATCATCGTGATCCAGACGGCTGATTCGCATAACAACCTGATTGGAGTAATTAGCACAAAAAGCTCGCTTTTGAAGGGATTGCATCGGGAAAAGCTTACCTTGATCCAGTGGAAGACGTTGACATTCTTCCAACTGCAATCGGGGTGTAGTCTGAGGGACTTGTTCTTGGCCATCATTTCGCAGGTCGGAATCTGGACGCTTGCTTCAATCTCGGTGGACCCCCACATGCTCTCGAGGCCCAGGTCCAAGTCGCCGAGGAGATTATCCACCGGTGCCGGAAGTGGCTCCGGAGCCCGACGCTGCTTCAAGGCATCGTGGGCTCGCCTTCTTGAGGCGGTTTCACGAGCAACGCGACGCTGCTCTTCTGTGAGCTCACCGCCGCGAAGGGTCACAACTTCGGAGGTGGCCCACTCTGGGGCGAGCTCCTTTCCTGCCGTCTTCTCGAGCAGCAGAATCTTTCGGCCGGGGTCCTTTCTCGTGACACGCTTGTCGCTGGTCCAGTACTCGACCGACTCGGTGATGTAGACCTTGAGCTTGTGGACTTGGACCTTGGCCAAGGGAGTAAGCTTGAACGCAATGGGGATCTTGGCTCCGATGGGAAAGCTCTTTCCCGAAACCATAATGTCGTAGTGTAGTTGGTCTTCCCACTGGCGGCTGATGGAAATAGGCTCAGACATCTCGAGCGACATCTGGTCGGGCAGTCGGATGATGGGGACTTCTTTGACACCGTGCAGGTTGGGCTTGAAAGCACCTGCACGGTCAATGGTGGCGTGAAGCTCCCACTTGACGGAAGCGTACTGCAGCTTGGTGGTCTCAAGCTGGTGGTGATCGATGGGAAGCTCAAAGGAATAATCGTAGACGCCGGGATAGAAGACCTTGAATCCCTTGGCCTGGGTTTGGGTCACCACTCCGGACTCGCCCTTGCCAAAGCTGCGAGACTGGACGTTCTGAAGAGAGAGTCGCTTGAGTTCCTTGGCCGTCAGATTATTTCGCATTGACGCCGCAGGTGAGACGCCAGGCGAAGTGTTAAGACCGGTGCTACTGGAGTTTGCGGAGCCACCTTTGAGCTTGTAAGTGCACTGGTTACCGTATTCACTCTCCCATCCATCGTTGAGGGCGTTGAAAAAGGTTAGGACCTGGGTTCGCAGGCTTTCCTCTTCAAACAGGTCTTGCTTGAGCGGCGGGATACCCTCAGGCCACTCTGTGCGTGCGCGGCCAACCAGCTTCAGCTGGACAGCCTTGACCTTGACGTTCTTGCTGATTGTCAGTTGCATCTTGCCTCTCAGGAGGGCAGTGCCGGCGCGGTCTGTTCGGCGCTCATGGCCGTTGTGGTCAAAGCCAGAAAGGAAGAGGTTGGGTTCGGCAAGGAGAATGGAGCAAGAGACTCCGCTGCCGGTGGCGACAGGCTTAATCACCTCGACGACGGCGGCGTTTACGCTTGATTTTGAGCTGCGGATGGATGTGAAGCTGTTGTGGTGACCGAGTTGGTACCCGCCTAGGGGCACCACGGCTCTAGCGGTAGCCATGCTGTTGGGAGGGTAGCGGCGTTGTTGAGAAGAGCGACGGGGACGGGCTGCTGTCTGTTGGCCCGGCTGGCGACTGTTGTGGCGGCTACGGCTGTTGCTCCTGGCACGATGCCTATGCCTCGATCTGGAGGACCTCGAAGCTGCTCTGCGCCGTGTTTTGTCCCGCGGTTGATCACGGTGTTCTCGGCGGTCTCGATGTTCTCGCTTGTGGTGAGCAGCGTCACGATCTCTGGTGGATGAAGATTGATTATGTTGCTGCTGCTTTGGCTCACGGCTCCTGCGAGAGGACGATGAGGTTGTCTCGTGAGAATGGTGCGAGTGATTGCTACGGGGTTGACTGGCTCGGCTACTACGGCGAGATGTCGACTCAGAACGATGTTCGGTAACCGGAACGGTTTGGATCTGGATACCAACAGGGAATGCGCTGTGTTGCGGAACGTCGACTGAGGATACAGAGTTGCTCGCCAGTGATTGGAACAATCGGGTCAAGGCCAAGCGGACGGGAAGCTCAGTCCTGGTGCTGGGGTGGGCTGATGTTGTAAGCCTCGAAGATCTCGGAGTGCTAGGCGCGGGGCTGGAGCCAGATTCGATCCGGGCCCTAGACGAGCGAGGGGAGGAGGTTCTGGTCCGAAGCTCACGAGGCACGTAGCCCGAGGGATAGCTGACGACGTGGATGGAGTGCGGCCGCGTCCTTCGGGGCCCAATGGGGGGCGTTGGGATGCGCGAGACGGGGTCAGCCGAGTCGTCTGCGGCAGTTACAGGGACGGCAGCGGCGGAAGCGTCGGCGACAGGGGCGTCCAGGCGGTACAAGATGTTCTCGTTGCTGGTGCGGACCCAGTCGTCTCGTCGGCGGCGCCTGCGATGGCGAGAGTCAGACTCGCGGGAAGCTGGCATATTGTCATCAGTGCGTTGATTCTCGCCGGCATTGAGGTTATTGCTACGGTATGACTCCCGTCGATGGGCTCGCGAGGATGAGGATGGTGGCTGCACTGCAGCTCCAGCCGGCATGTTGGCAATCTGGGGGAGGGGGTGGAGGGGCTCTCTCTCGGGATGGGAATATCTGGTCTGCTAGCTTCGACCACGACCATCAAGGGCAGCCAAAGCAAGCCACTCAGACCGCCATTATCAACTGCCGAAGCAGCGCTGGTGGAGGCCAGACTGGGCGAGAGGCACAATCTGATATGCGGCGGTGAATTAAGGAATAGGCAAAGAGGGCAAAAGCAAAAGCGAGCGCCTATGCAGGGCTGACGAAAAGAGGAGAGAGACGGGATCGTAAGAGCTTAATGCAGCGGGGGTGGTTTGAGTACGAGTAGTGGAAGAGGGGAGGAGAAAGAAGGGTAGCTGTGCCGAGCTGGCAGCAAAACAAAGAGGGCAAAATGTGTCGATCTCGAGGACTAGAGTGCTTTTGTGTCTAGATTCAGGGCAACTTGCAAAGGGCCAGACGAATGGGGAAAAAGACGGGCTGGCAAGACACAAAGATAAGAGGGTCGATGAGGCAGCGAGTGAGTCGACGAGGAAGCAAAACGAGTGAAGGATGGCAAGAAAAAAAATCAATTGTGTTGTCATTGGGCAGCGAGGCAAGGTTTTTCTCCTCCCGTCTCGTCTGTTGCTCGTGATTATGTGAGGCGAGACGGCGGCGATAAGATAGTCAGATGTCAACCCAAAGGAATCCATCATGAGCGCTGCATCTGCAGGCGAGCGGCCTTTGAGAGCCCAGAGCAGAATCATGAAGCCTGCAACAGAGCATCCACAAATGCAGGCTGGACACGTCGATGGGTGGTGACGTTGACGGTTGGGCAGCTCGCATCCACCTGGGAGCCCACCAAGAGTCCACTGAAGCTCAGCGAGGATCCAATGGCATTTTGCCCAAGGGTGGCCAAGGGTGCAATGTCACGCTCAGGCACTCGCCTCAAGGAAACAGGGTTGCAGCATTGACGGGCGAAGCGAATGGCGGGATGATAGGCAATGGGAGGCCAGAAGCCGGTGGAGGTTGCTGCAGAGCGCTTGCAGGAGCCCGCTGTGGCTTGCAGTTTGAAGAAACAGGAAGAAGACGTGAAAAAATTGCAAATAGCATCGCCGGCATGATATCGAGCCTTGTCTTGATACGCCAACACAGAGGGCATAGCCAGTCCTCGGGAGCCCATGGGAAGATCAGAGCAGAGCAAAAGTCGGACTCACCTACAGAATATTGGAGCCTTGGCGGGAAAAAGAGAACAAGGCAATGAATCGGAAGAGGATGCAGGCAGACGAGAAAAAAACCTGCTGATCGCTGCCGAGTTGTCGTACCTCGAATGGAGCAAGAGTGCTAGGCGAGACGCAGCTCTATGCGATGCGATGCGATGCGATGCTAGGCGAAGGGCGCTGGACAAAGGACGGATGGACCGATGGCGGATCGCGACGAGGGCATGTATGGGATGGTATGGAATGGGCTGAGCAATTGGAGAATCGTCTGCTTGTTGATTGGCGAATGGAATGGCGATGCTCGTTCGTTTCGAAGAAGAGGGGGAGGGAGAAGAGAGTCGATTGGAGAGAGGGAGAGAGAGAGAAGAGTAAGAGAAGAGTAAGAAAGGTGATGTGATGAGGAGAAGAAGAACCAAGACGCTGAGCTGCCCAAAAAATAACAATCGCGCAATAACCAGAAACCCCAGAAAAGCCGCGAGTCTTTAAACCAGCTCGCAACGGAATAGTCCCAAAGGTTAAAGGGGTTAAAGAGATTCCGGTGGCAGCGGCAAAAAAAGAATTGGGAACTGAGCATCAAAATGAGGCAGCGCTGACTGTGACTTAACAATGGCCGGGCATCTCGTCTTTAACCAACTGTGTCGGCTACGTAATGCGTCACTCGGTCGTGTTTCTGGCCTTGATTTGGCCGGCTTGTTTTTTTCTCTCTTTTGCTGCTTTCCTTGCCTTGCCGGGCTTAGCACCGCTTGTCTAGCCCCTCGCCCGTTGCCTGTTTGGGGTCAGCTCGGCAGTCATTTCCGGGGCTGATGCGAGCGGGCGGATTAGGCTCGGGTTCTGAGGGGGGCGCCCAGTTGCTGTTGGCAGTGCAATGGCGCTGGAGCTAGGCGCTGTGCTAGGCCTGTGCTAGGCTCTGCTGGGCCTCTACTGGACGCTGTAGGGGGGGATTGTTAGGGGGGAGGAGTTCTGCAACGGCTAGGGGGTTGGTTAGTACGGTTGGGGCAGTAAAACAGGAGGAGACGAGCATAGGGCTGGTGATGTCACCACGAAAACATTGACCGTCGAGGACTGATTCTGCTGAGGATTATTACAGTGACAGATTCCAGATTTGGTGATGATGCTTTGTCAGGCTGGGCTGCGGGAATTTCCTCTTGAATGGCTGCAGGTGCTCTATCAGGGAATTCAGTTCTATTCTATGCACATACACCGGGATGAGGTTATTGCACGGTCACTTTCTTCCGGAGAAGCTCCAAAAACAACATGGAACATCCCGCAGTTGCAGAACACAGCACAACACAACACAACACAACCCACAGCTTCCATCTTCCTTGGCAGATTGAATGGAGCATTCCTTATGCTGGCAATCTACCTCAAACTGCTAGCGTAGTCTACAACAGAAACGAAGGATGAAGGGGTGACAGCGAAGAGACAGAGGAAAAAAGAAAAAAATCACAAAAGTCATCGTGATCGACGTCACCAGTCCCGGCACCCTGGTCGCTGCTTGGACCACAAAGCGCAAGGATGTGCGCGTTTCCCACGAACCCAGCCAGAGCCTGCGATGCAATTGCGCGTGTCTCAAGTACTGTCCTCATTTAGTATTCATGTATCATGCCTCATGCAATCGCCGGTCTGATCTGATGCCCATCTGACGTTTGCACCGCCTCATCCGTCCATAACCACTTACTATGCACTTACACCCACAAAACAGCTTCGTCTTCCCGTTGACAAATCGCCTCTGCACGAGGGCAAAAAATAAAAGAATAACACTAGAACACCAGGAATAATAAAAACCAAGAACAAATCTCGACCCCTTGCTAGTTTTCTTGAAAATTTGCGCGGCTAGCTCCGGGCGCAAACTCCCATCTGCACTCCAAAAAACCACCATCACCAAACTGGGCAATGCGCATATGCACACTTCCATACATGCCGTATTCCGTCCGTATTTCGGCTCTCATCTCATGCCACAGACCACAACATTCCAATCAATCTCCTGAGACGAGACAAAAACTGTATTTCACTTTGCTTGTTTCAACACCACTCATAAACAATAAGCTCCCACTGTTCTTCCCCATAAAATACCCTCAGCTCTCTCCCGTTTCCGGCCACAATGTCTCAGCTCTCCCCCCAATCGCCATGCTCTCCATTGTCAGCTTCTTCCCAGCTCGGAGCTTTCTTGGTATTTGAAAATGAACCAACGCCCCCAGCAGCCCAGTTTTGCGGATTCGGCTCTCGGTTACCGTCCCGCGACCCCTCCGAAGCCCCATATTGCCGAAACAAATTTTTTTTTTTACTCTCTCTGCTCAATACCGAGGGCGCCTTCAAGCCCTCACCCCTTCACCTTTCCCCTTTTGGCACACGCCAGCTCTCTTCTTTTATCTTTATTTTATTTATTTTCAAAGTTTAACGGTTTCCGCCCAGTATCATTTATCTATTTATTTTTCTTTGGATTCATTTCACGCATCAATCAGCGTCGTGCATTATGTCTCACCCGGGGTTTTGGCGGCCCTTGCGGCCGGCACTGCCGGGTCCTCACACCCTCCGGATCTGCCGGCTCTCCCCCCCCCCCCTTCCACTCTCTCGGCACAAATCAAAAGACAGTCGCCCTATCTTTTTCTCCGTCTCTGTGAACTATTCAACACGCCGTTCTAGAACGGGATAGACCCTGAGGCTCAGGAGATTTAGATCTCACCAGGTGACTTTTTTTTTCTAGTCCCAAACTTTGGACAGGCCGCTCAGCCACCGGGGACGCGGCATCAAATCATGGTGATGCTGAGTGATATTGTAGTGCCCCGGATGTTCTCGGCTTGTCGTTTCTGCCCGTCGGCCTGGTATTGCAAATACATGCTGCTACCTTACTCCAGTTTGAACGATTTGGAACTCACACGACCAACCCTGAATCAAGTAGTCCAATATCGCCACTCATACCGCCAATCAACTCTTAGACGCCTCGGTCCCAATCCTACGGATGATCTCACATTGTCATTAGAGATGATTGTTTAAGCTCTCAGTCGATACTGAACAATGACAGAATGCTCATCTCCCCGCCTTAAGCAACGAGTTTAAAGTTCGTATTACGCGTCCCTATAGCTCTCCCGTGAGAGCTCTTCCCCTCCTTTGAGACAGCATCTTAGACCTATCTCCACACTATCGATCGTGAATGATCTCCGGATTATCTGGCAATCAAGAGTTTGTAATTCTTACGCCCACCTGCACAAGTACGTCATATCACCTCTCCAGCGAACTGCTGCAACCCGCTTGGTTCCATGCAGCAAAAGAGTCCCGCACACTCTCGCCCGGCAACTAGTCCAAGTAAACAAAAAAAAAAAAGTCTCCATCAATATCCCCATGTTCCAGCATCGAATTTTTCACCTTGCATGAGCAACTTATCCCAGGAAATCCCGGCTCTACCGTAGTTGAACAAGTTGCCCTTCCGCCTTTGGCCCCATATCCACTCCGACTACCGGACCCTCCGGCCGAATCCGGGCCGGCGTTGACCCTCTGATGGCGTCGATCGAGATGACGATGAAGCCAGTGTGTATGGGTCCAAGGGTCTTAAGGGTCTTGCATGGGACGAGAGGTGGTATGATGCGGGAGTGGTTGCGTGGATCCACTTGCCTAGGCATGCCTTGCTGTGACAATGATGTCTTCGATTCGAGGATTAGTTCGTCGTATCTATAAGCGTAACTACGCCTCAAGTTGTCTTGTTATACCTATGCCGGTGTTGAGTGGTTGTTATCCGTTATCTTGACCTCGGTGAGTGTACATGATTCAGTGTGGCTTAAACGCATAGTAAACTCTCTTTATTTGATATGTGCCAACGGAAGCTGCCAAAACTATTATTGGGTCAAGATTCCACATCATGAATCTTACTTTCACAAACTCGTATAAAGTTTCTTGATAAGGGTATCCCGGAAGAATGAGTCGCATCAATTGACCTTTCAGTGACGACGATCAACGCCTCGGTTATCCAGGCGAGCCACTGATCTTCATTAGCATTATGATATGAAAAATGACATGTCACACTAGGTTATGTAATTGCAAGAGATCGATACCTAGTAGGTAGCACAAATGGCGTTGTAGTTACGTCGAGCAACTACCAGTCACATCTCATTTTACTTACCCTAAGATTCGCGACGTATCCAGTGCCATCTCAAGAGTGCTAGGCGGAAGCATTAAGTTCTACAATCTAGCTAACAAAAGAATTGTGGTTAATTCCCTAACACGAGACCAACTGGCGGCTTAGACGACTCAGTCGATACATCTCGTACCAGCACGTGGCATATTTCTGATAGCTCCAGCGATCTATAATAGATCAATAAACTTCCAAAGGTTATTATTCATGAATAGACCACGAGGCCACGACATCTATATTATTAAATAAGGTTATTCATCCAACGAGCGCCTTATTCAGGTACGACCGCCACTCCAGAATCTTAAATACTCGTGTTCAGCTTCGGGCCGAAGTTATTTATATGGCTACATAACCATGTTTCCAAATCTATCTCGTATCGTTCTTAAACACACTTCGCAGAATGGTTACACGGTGAAAATGGCCAATCCTTGCCGATGTTCCCCAAAAACGACACCGAATCTAGTTGAGTTGGTCTCGATGATACCCCCATCATCTCATCTTCAAGGCTATATTCGTTTTCAAGTTCTAGCGTTTCAGATCTAATCTCCCTTCTCTTTCTCTCTGTCTCCTCTTAGACGGCTTCTTAATATACAGAACTGGCTAGCTTCATCTCTCACCTTATTAAGACATCGCCGTCGTTAGAGTCATGCCTACTCACACTTGAGTCAACCAACGAGTTAGGATATCGGCCTCTCTGTGGTAACACAAAATATCATGAAGATTTCTATTTCGTCCTCTTCTAACCATATATCTCGCACATGTTCTAACTTCATCATATACACCACCTCATTCAAGTCTTCTCTCGTCCAATTCCATACATTTCCATCTCGACCCATCACAACCACCTCATTCAAGCCTTCTCATCCAAACATCACATTCTCCCATCCCATCTTGAATACTCAACCCCCATTCACCCCATCCTCCCTCCTCAGCCGAAACGCCTCCATCAACCGATTCCTCACCATCAAACAACTCAACGCAATCCTCCTCCCCCCAACAACCCCCCTCCTAACATCCTCCTCCCCCGCCCAACAAAATGCCTGATGCTCCTCCGGATCAAGCACAACCTCAACCTCCTTCCCCCCCTGGGGTTCTTCAACCTCAACCTCAAACGCAAACCCGCAAAACACCCTCGTCCCACTCCTATTCGTAAACACACTCCACTTCCCCCTCCCCTCCCCCTCCGTAACAAGCCTCTTCATCCTCTTTGCAACCAAACCAACTTCCTCCCTAACTTCCCTTGCGCAGCCCGCTAGGATAGAGTCATCGCCTGAATCCACTGCGCCACCGGGTGTTTCCCATAAATTCGGCATGCTGTCGTGCGCGGCCCTTTGCACGAGCAGCACGCGGCCCTGAGCATCGAAAATGTACGCCGACGTGGCCACGCCGTCGAAGTTCTTGTCGTGGATCTCGAGCCAGTCGGATTTGGGGACGGTCCATTCGATGAGAGATTCGTCGAATGCAAAGTCGGCAATGGGGCCGCCTTTGGAGTTTGTGTCGACTGGGGTGTTGACGACGGACATTGCGTCTTTTGTTCTCTCTCCTTCCCCCAGCCTTTCTTTCTTATTCTTCTTTGGTATATGAAAGGAGATGAAGTGAGGTTATTCTTGTTCAGTGTCTCTATTGTTGGAGAATATTGTAAATTGTGTTTTGTGAGATGTATCAAGTCAAGTTTGACGAAAAGTGAGTATGCAAAATAGGCGGTAGTTGTCAATCTTTATGGCCCGCCCGCCGGGTTCAGCTCCGTGTCCTTGTCCGTCTTTAGCGGCTTGAGGCTCTTTGTTAGGCGCAGAATTCAGGCAGCACAGCTCAGCTACCTACCATCAAACCCCGGATTTCAGGTAACACATTGAGTCATCCATTCTGGATTAAAGATGAAGCAATCAGCCTCACAAGGCGCCCTGCTTCCTATAAAGTCATGATGGGTAGAATCGGCATTGGACATGAACGATTATTCTCTTTCATTCAATGGGCAAAGAGAATTCACTTCACAAAAGGCATCGCGCCCAACAGTCACAATAGATCTGCAAAGTTTTCAAAGAGGCACCGCTCATGTCAACAAGGACATTAAATCTTCAATCATTTCGCCATAAGTACATGTAAACATTACCAAATCCCAAACTCCCCTTGACCCTCTGAAACACGACCTCTGAAACAAGATCTTTAAGAAAATACAGCCAAATATAAAGTGCCCTCAAAAAAAGGCATCCCGCACTCCCGCTGTAAACTTACCCTAGGAATCAAAATCCGCACGTCTCTATCTAACATGAGTGATCGCTTTTCCACATCCCCAATTCCAAAGCCGCATCACCATATACCCCTCATTTGATTCTGAATCTCTTGCATACACCTTAGGCTTACAGCCGAGCCTTGTTGATTCATTTGAAGCCTTGATCCATCGCTCTCACTTGTACACCAGCTCTCACGACTCATAGATGCGATATGTACTTCCATTCAGGACCCCACGTGCTCAACCATTTCACGTTCATATTGTTTGAGAACTGGCCAACCATCTTCCAAATATCTTACAGTCCGTCGTCTCCGTGTATAGTGAATACTAAAAATCAAGCGCTGCTCTCAAAGTAGCGTGCGTCCCCGGCTGCTAGTTTAGCCAGAGAGAATTGTAAGCCGTCGAAGCCATGTTGGTATTAAAAGTAAAGCCATCGCCTTATTGTGCCTCCCAATGCGAGTTATTTTGTCGGATCCTGCCTACTCGAATAGCAAAGAGTGGTGCAAACTTCCGGCAGACACAGTTAAACCACTCTTGCCGTATGATTATGTGGGAATCTGGTTGTAAATTTGATTTCCTGTTGAAGGAAGTAGCAGCCAACCCGATTAATAGTCGTTCCCGTCGACCAATCTTTTCTTCTTCTTCTTTCTTTTTGTCCACTTAAACCAGTATGATCATGGCAGGGCAAGATTATGTGAAGCTGAATTTCCCCGAGCTAACAGCCGGCGGGCATTAAGATTTGTCTGTATAATTTAATCCGAGGTCAAGGTGGTGGATTTTTCTGTCCTGGCCCGCATCCGAGTGGCGTGACTATCGAGGCAACGGGCCATGAGATGCGTAACTGGCCAAACGGCTGCTTTGTCCAGCATTTGGGACGTAACTCGAAGAATCTTGGTTGCATAGCCAGCCTGTCCATCATCTGGGGTTCCGGCATCAGTGGCAGTCAAGCTGGCCATGAGGTCCAGGCTAATCTTCATCTCCGCCGAAGACAGGACTTCTTGTATCCTATCCAGCAGCTTGATGTCGTCTTCTTCCAACAGCATGATAGCGGGCATTTGCGAAGGTTCAATGTGCTTCTGGCCCAAAATACCTAAGTATGGACCAACTCTATCTTGCAAGGTGGCGACCCACTCGGCAAGGACCTGCGCGCAGTCAAATGCGCACATGGCTGACTGTAGGGGGAGCTCACGACTAGTAAAGTCAGCAAAGGTTACCCCAAGCTTGTCCGACATGGCCAAAGAATCGGCCGCATAAAACGCGGCTTTCCGTAGATGTCGCTCTCGGCGGGAAATGGAACGAGTGGCGAACTGAGAGCCGTTGGAGAATTTGCCCGAGGGATCTGAGCCCGCTACTGAAGCTGATGGCGAACCAGTAAAGAGAGAGCTATCAAAGTTATCGTTGCCCATCGGCTCTGCGTTGGATCCGGGGGAGTGCTCGGCATGCTGGACAATCTCCGTTCCTCGAGCCAGTTCCTCGGCCATGCCGTCCCAGTCTCGCTGCCAAAACTTTTCCTTGGACCTAGATAGATTGACAAACAGCCGCACGTATGCCAAGTCAAGCAAAGGAATGGCGTCGGCAGAAAGCGGGCCCATGCCGTACGGATTTGGACGCTCTACGGTGTGTTTCGGATTGCTGGCCCAGGCCACTTGCCATGCCTTCAAGGCTGGCTCGATATGTCGGTGCATCTTTTCCGTCTCCTCGTTGGTCCAGACTTTGTTATGGTGTCTTTGTCGTGTTTCCCAGATGTAGTTGTGCAGGGCATTGATGAGAACTAAGCAGCCGAAAGTGCTGGGCCTGAGATTCGTAGAAGGTAGCTCAGCCGGGGAGTGCTGGCCGCCATTCATCGCCATGTGCTTCTGCTGTCGCTCATTTGTGCGCAGGAGCTCTCCGAGGGCGTCGCAGAACTTGAGCCGGTTGTGGTTGGCTGCGTCGGGACCGCCCTTGGCGAAGAAGTGGGTGGCCGATTCGGCGGCGAAGAATTCCTCGTCACAGGGGAGATCCAGCAAGATTTCAGAGTTGGTCAGAGCCGGGGTGTGGTTGTAAGCGGCAACTAAGAGGCTGGACATGATGAAGACGGCGTACAGCGTGCGCTTGCGCTCTTCCTTTCGCTTCCACTGGAGCCACTCCTGTCGTTGTTCGAGTTCACTTTTCCTATTCCACATTGAGTCATCAAACATGCGAGTATCCTGTCCATCCTCCTGCTCGGGCCGTAGCAGATCGGCTGCCTGGGCCAAGCTGACGAGCGCTGCGCAGTGAGTTGAGGCGATGTCGCTGATGGTCTTGTCGCCGCAGTTGTGGCCGTAGACGACGTTGAGCAGCATCGCCTGGACGAGCCAGACGGGCGTGTGGGCTGAGCTATCCCTACCTTGTGACGATGACGACGGCTGGTCGGGGTCGCCGCTGTGCGTGCTGCGTCGGACATCTGCTTTGCGAACGTCGGCCTTGCGTCGTTCCTCGAGGTAGAAAAAGATCATCTTCTTAGCCATGGTGAACAGGTCCTTGGACTGGGCTTGCTCCATTTCATATAGGGCGCCAATGGCCGCCATGGCGAGCACCAGACACCCACTACCGCCTACACCATTCTGGCGACCGCTCGGGGACGTGGACATGTCAAAGGACAGGGTGGGCAGGTGCAAGAAGGGGAAATGGGGATGGAAATATGAGATGTAAGCTGAGACATAACGCTGTAGATTCTGGGTACTGGGCACGTTGGCGGCCTGAGCCGGGGAGGGCGATTGGAACTGCGGCGACTGCGGCGAGGTAAAGGGATATTTACGGCCTCCAAAGGGCAGGCACTGGGAGAGAATGGTCACGATGGCAGTCCTGGTGGCATCTGTGATTGTGGTTACGGGCGAAGCGCCATGGTTAACGCCGTTGAGGGATGATGGGGTTTCCGGGCCGGCGTTGAAGCCAAGGGTCTGGTTAATGCTCTGCGTGTTCAGTCCAGATACGACGGAAGGGCTCAACGAGCTCAGCGATGGTGGGGGCGTGGAGAAGTATGGGTCATTGATCTTTTGAGTAGCTGGCTGAGGTGATAAAGGAGCTCCATTGAGGAGATCCGGAAAGACTGAACCATTCAGATCCAAAGCAAACGGGTTCGGCATCTGCGGGGGGCCCATCACGGAGGGTTGCCACATGGTACTCGTGCCAGCCGGCGCAGGGTGATTTGATCCATCCAACATGACATCGCTGATGCCACTCTGGCTCGTCGTGCTAAGAGCAGACGGGCTCGACTCGTCCACCACATTTTCGTTTGTCTGAAATGACATTTGGTGCTCAAACCCACTGAGCCAGTCAAAAGAGTCGTCAAAGGCCGGATTCGACGGGATGTCGTTGAGGGCTTGCGCAAACGGGGAGGCCTGCTCCATTACCATCGAGGGCGGGGAATCATTATAGTGAAGCGCGTTGGGGTTGATGGTTGTGCCCGGCGCGAACAAGTAGCTCTCAAAATCAAATTCGGGGTTGAAGGCAGCGAGGGGAGGTGCTGTACGCAGGGCATTTTCCAGATCGGTACCGCCGATCTGGCCCGTCTCCAGCTTGGGGAGGCCGTGCGCGAGCGTCGCCCTCTGGCCCATGGTCATGGACATGCCACCAAACACGGGGTCGAAGTTGTGGATGGGCAGGCCAGCAAGACTGGGGTGACGGCTGTGCCCTGCGTGCATGCCTCTAGCGACGTTGGCATTGGCCGTGGCAATCATCTGCATGGCAGCTCCATCGACGTGGCTGATGGTGTTTGCCCGCGGACGCATCGTGTTGGCGGCACCCGGGTTGGGGGCCGTCGCCGCATGGCTGGCGCCCACGACGCTGTTTTTGCGAGCCCGACTCTGGCCTGGGGGCACGCCGCTGGTCGACTCTCGGCGGTTTCGCGGGCGAGCGGAGGGCGTCGACGTCTGATGCAGCTTCTGCTGGTGACGAAGCAGCAGGTCGCGGCGGGCAAAGCATCGCGAGCACTCCGGGCACTCAAACGGCTTTTCCTTTGTGTGCGAGCGCTCATGGCGCTTCAGATGCTCCAGGCGGGCGAAGGAGCGCTGGCAAGTCGCGCAGACGTGCGGGCGAGGCTTGTCGGTCTTTGGCGGAGGAAAGTTTGGAGGAGCCTTGGGCGTGGTATTGACAGTAATGGTAGATGCTGAGTCGCAGGGCGATAAGGGTCAGCTATCAGAGGCAAGTGATTTGATTGATACTTTTGTGTGCGGGTCGGGGCGAGTTTTGGGGGGGAACCCGAGGGGCAGAGAGGCTGGCGTCAAAGGAGAATCGCTCACCAGAGTCGTCTGCGTTTGCAGAGTTGCTGCCAACGCTGGCGGCTGCGGCCGAGTTGGACATGTTGGAGGCGCGCGACACCCGGTGGCCAGAATCATTCATTACCATGGCAAGCCAAAGCCGCAAAAGCCACCGTCCGCGAGAATGAGCAGAGCGGCGGTTTTGTGTTTCGAGACGAGGGGCGGAATGGCCGTGAGAGCGTTCGGCAGGGCGGTTTCGCGGGGTGCTGGGCCGAGCTACAGTACAGGCGCACGATAGCTAGGATTTGGCGGGGGGTTCGATAAAGTACTTAAGGTTTCGTTGTGGTCGCGGATAAGAAAGAAACGAGTAGAAATACCATGAAAGACGGACTAGAGACGGCGCGGGTGAAGCATCCCAAGCGGTGGCTTTGCGCAGAGAAACAGCGGCTCGGGAGTCTCTGGCGTCGCTCAAACCAAGACGGATGAGGCCATCAATAGACGAAGCAGAGATTGGGTTGCTGCTTGGAGTGAATCGGAGTGAGAAGGAAGAGGTTTGGTGACTCGACGGGCGACGAGAAGGTACTACTAGGCAGGTATGCGGCGACACAGTGCCGTCACTGTGCGGTCCAGCCTGTTCTGCTGCGCCCGCTAGCACTGACCGGGGCCTCACAGTGGCTCTTGGGCCTGCACACGGTGCACGGCTGCTCGTACGGGTACTCAAGCGCTACTCGCCTGTACTCGTACCAGGTGCTACCGCCCGATTCGACCTGGAAAGCTCCGTGCAGGCGGCGAGGCCCAGCACCGGAGGTACGTACCGGCAAAGTAGCGGCGAGTATTTTTGCGGCCTGTTTCTGCGCACGTGTACTAGCCGGGACCAGCACAAGTACCAGCACAAGTACCAGCGTAAGTACGAGCGTTGGTCCACAGCGGCGGGCCCCAGCAGGTTTATTGCAGCAGCGCATCCAATCGGCAGGGGCCAGGGCAAGCTGCTGCAGGCAGAGAGAAAAGAGATCAATGGATGGCATGCAATATACAGTACAGTACATGCAATATACATGCAGTCTGTACAGTACGGTGCTATTAATATTATGGAACTAGCACCACGGATATGTATCATGTCCGGATGCCTGTCCTGCCCTGTCCTGTCTCTCATGTACGAGGGATGTCGCACGCATCAGCTGCTCATCCTGCTGGGCATTGGTGGGCTGTCCGGCCGAGTACCTGCGAGGTAGACGCTGCGCTAGAGCGAGCGCTGGGTGCGACCCTGTGCTGGCTTCATGGACTCACTGTCGTCTGCCGGCGAGTTTCTCGCACGGTGCTGCACTGTAACCTGCAACAGGGTGTGGCCTCTTTCTTCCCACAGCGAGCGAACGAACGAACGGATGGACTGGACTGTTTATTTCGTCGGCTGATGGTTTGACGCATACATAAGGCGATGCAATCTGTGAATCAGTATCAAATGTACAGTGAAATAAATATTAATTAATGCCTCTCGCATGTGCTGTGCTGTGACATCAAATGCTGTGACATGCTGTACTTGTTTGTACGGTGCTGCAGTTGCAGTTCCATGCAGTTGCAGTCAAGTGGAAAGCCACGGGTACCCGCGGATGGCGCGGATGCCTGTTTCAGCAGCTATTGGAAGACAAAATACCGGTTGGGCATTGGTGAGGTTGGTTTGATGGATGATGAACCTTGAATTTTTATTTTTATGTTTGTGTTTGAACTTTGAATTTTCACATCGTCATGCTGGGCTATTTTAATCCGTTACCGGCCACACACACACAAAGAACAAAAAAAAAAAAACTACACGCCATCGAGTGCCTCGCATAATGCGCAAACTGCTTGTCGCATGCTAACCTCAACTCGGGCATTGTACCAACTTTTAGGTACTAAGTGAGTTGATGTCAGTCCAGCCCATGGCGGCATGTACGTTCAAGGTACCTCCGCGCCCAGGGCAACAAGCGCGGGTACACAGGCTCTACCTCGCACTTGTTCCTTTGGCTGCGTTAACCTTATCCGATTCCGGCCCCGAGTCCTGTCGGCAGGCTTCCACTCTTTTCTCGTCTCGTTCCATCATGACCTCGTTCTCCTTGTCGCCATCGTTGCAGAGTTCAGCCAATCTCCACTCCGACTCTTACTCGTCCAGGTAGCTTCTTGCGGTCGGTACCTGTAATTTGTAAAGCCAAAGGTAGGTATGCAACTAATGGGGCACTCGGGCTGCCTGCTCACCATCCGATTCGAGGTAAAACATCGCCTGGCCTTGTGCCGCGTGAAGCCACGGGCTTGGAGGCTCAAAGCTCAACTGTTGCCCTGGACCACTAAAAACAGGGCCGCTGCGTATTCCTGTTGAAATTGACTCCCACGTTTGCGTTGCCATGTTACTCTAATTCCATCGCGGTCCAGCGCAAACATGGAACATCCTGGTCGGGGGCCACTGGGCTCAACTTCGACATGCCGGGAAGACTCCGACGAGGCAATTATCCCGTTTGGCGTGCCATCCTGCTGTCCGTTTTATCGCAAGCCCACCCTCCTGTACGTGATGGCACGCGGCACTGTACGAGTCCTGTCCTGTCCTGTACGAGATACAGCACAGCACGCCAGGGGCTGCTCTGTGCCTTTGAGGCGCCTTACGAGCACACCAGTCGCATCTATCTACAAGGCGCCAAGCGCCATCTTTCTAGCACCGCACCCCTTGCGAATCCTGAGCCATGTCCCAGAGCCAATGCCTTGGCCGCTGCAGTGCACGCATGAGAGGACGGAGCTATCCGTGGATCTTTTTTCAGTGGGCGAGGGTTCCACATGCGGCGCAGAATCGAATCGAGTCGAGTCGGTTCAACGCAGCGGCGAAACTCCCCAAAGAACCACAGAACAAGGCAGAGTGGCGTGGAGAACATAACGACGCTGGGCTGGGCTGCTAATGCTGATGGCGATTCGAATTAGCGGAACTCGATGCCTTACTCTTGTGTGCCCAAAAGCTGACTAGCCGCAGGCTTAGCCATTTAGCAGCCGCCGAGGACTGGACAGAAGTTCTGGTCCATGATGAGGCCGCGCTCTGATTGAATGCTTCGCATCACACGCTTGGCCTCAAGGGGCCTTAGGGCATCTGCAGCGGCGCACGGTGCGAGCGCCTCCATACTGCGTGTTTGCCGTCCTAACGCCAGGTACGAGGCTAACAGCCTGGAGGTACTGCTTGGTCTGGTCCAAAGTTGCGAGAGACTGCATCTACCGTACTGTGCTGTGCTGTGCTGGGTGTCACCAACATTAACCACGCTGGTAAGCATGTGCTGGATGAGCAGCGGTGCTCCTTGAACTTGTGCTGTGCTGCTTTGCAGAGGTCGGGTGTCTCAGCATGGAAAGCGTTGTAATACTTGAATGCTCAAAGACGACAGAACACGACGAGATCAACGCCATACTGCGCAACTTAATCGTCGTTTACTCGAATGAGTACGAGATGATACGGCCAAGACTGAAGACATACCGATAACAAAGGTACCCGGTGCTATCGGCCGTGTGGTGTTAGTGCTTCAGATAGCATGGACCTGGTTTCTGGTACTAACGGGATCGGAGCACGGAACCTGGATTGCATTATGGAAGAAGCAACGCCGATGAGGCGATGTCGAAGCCGGCTTGGTCTAG
The DNA here is from genome assembly GCF_003025095.1 of Trichoderma harzianum CBS 226.95. Taxonomy (NCBI): domain Eukaryota; kingdom Fungi; phylum Ascomycota; class Sordariomycetes; order Hypocreales; family Hypocreaceae; genus Trichoderma; species Trichoderma harzianum. The sequence goes on from NW_020209268.1 coordinate 96,747, forward strand.
TATCAGCCACTGCTTCCTCCTGCCCATGATGCTAATTGTCATCTCGACAAATTCATAATGAATTAGTAATTCCAGGTCTTTGGTTTTCAGGAATTTTTAAGTTTGCTGTTGGTAGGACTATACGGTCAAATGGTGTAGTATGAGGCAATAGGCGCACGTCCATTCGTATGTAGAGCTGTCCATGCTTGAAAATACAGCCAAGGCAACATTACATACCTACCTACTTACGATCTCAAAAGCCTTACACTGTGCAATGTACGAGTACAATCCGATACCCTCGCAATACCACTACCGCCCAACAACGCTCGCTTAACCCGAGCAACTAGATGATCTTCACCGGTCCCACTGCAGCCCGGCAGCTCTCTCGTTTCGGATGCTGCTGCTGTGGCTGTGTCGTGTTGAGCTCTCCAATCTCCTGATCAATGTGACCCTGTCCCGCCAGCTAGACCTGAAGCCTTTGTGCGTGCGTCGAGAGAGAAGACTAACTAAACAGCTGTGACCTGCTTGGTAGTAGTATAAGCGATATCACGGCGGATTTGGGGGCGTGTGTGTGTGTGTGAGTGGATGGATGGCCTTTTAATCTATTCGTCTGGCTCTTGCCGAGCTTCATAATGCATGCAGGATGCAAGCAGTGCAGGATGCTGCAAATAAAGCTACAAAGGCCAGTTTTCTTTGGCCCTTGGCCCTCTCCACATCACATGGTAATCGTACCAAGTGAATAAACCTGCAGGATACATGCAGTTATGCGGCGTGTTGTCTCGAATTATCAGTTGCCTCATACAAGCATTTTAGAGCACGTATGATGGTGGCCTGTTTTTGTCCATGGAGCAAGAAAAAAATCGCCACTTGCTATTCATGAGAAAACATGGAATTTATCCTTTCTGATTTTTTCTGAAGTGCAGACTGAAATCTTTTTTCATTGTGAAGAAAAGAAAGAGAAAACTCATCTTCAGTTTCAGTGCACGGCTAGTTCAACAACCCGACATCATACTATTTCTAATTATGTCTGACATCGCAGATAAGCTCCCGTCAGCATCTTGAATGCTACTTCGATCGAACATCAGCCCAAATCGAAACGAATTACGACAGAAAAACAAAAGATGAATTCTTCCAGATTTCGTCCAGCTTCGAGCGATGATCCTTCTTGAAAATAAAGCCAATGCGACCTTGCCATTGACACTACGCACTCGTCCGTCTCATCCAGCAAGCAAACATGCCACGGCCCTCTCTGCCCATTGTGGACAATTGCTCTCCTTGACTTGCGTTGGTCGTTCACCAGCCCATTGGCACTTAGAAACAGCTGTTGTTTCCATCCGTGCTTTAGATCTTCGTAGCTCCCGACACCAGATCGGCGACGCTCACTCGTGCCTGAAGATTGTTGAGCCAGAATAATACGGAGGCGTTGATCATCAAGAGCTAGTCCTAGCAGCTATTTCTAGACCTCGGCTCACCAACTGTCCAGCTTCCAGCTTCATGCTACGATAGAGAAGCTCTCTATGGTATGAGCCGTATCTCTGCCTCAAGCACCAATGCCCCTATACAAGCTCTTTCCGATATCGAAGTGATGCCTCCAATCAATGCCGTAATGATGCCCGAGCTCCTGGTATCCATCAGGTATCGCAGCTAGGCAATCAATTCATGAATTAGCTGTGGGTCTGCATGCTGTGATCGGCTACAGTGTTATTGACACAGTCACACACGCACTCAACGGCTATGCAAGCAGCCAAGAGGTCCTCTCAGGTCCTTTCCGAGCATTGATCCATTCTGATCCATTCTGCGAACTAGGGCCCCATGACGGCATGACGGGCTGCATCTCTGCATTTCTAGCCATGGGCCATGATAGCTTGACGGCATGAGATTTCCATTCCATTGCTAGACAGATCTAGGAACCCTCGTGGTGTAAGTTTCACGCCGCGGCAACACTAGCAACGCCAGCCGCCGAAAGCAATATACTTGAAACGCTGCTCCAGGTCCAGCCAGACAAGAAGAAGCAGACGGGAAAAGAAAACGCAGGGCCAGCCCATGAGGTCACCGAGGCGAAGGAGGAAACAAGGCATGTTTACTTGGGGACAAGAAAAACCCAAACGCACCATCACGTCACTTGTTGGCAAGAAAAAGCAATAGCTCGGCCACCACCCCCGAACCAAGCTTCTGTTCCAATCTGATCGGCCATCCATCCTCGCTTGACCGACCCCAGACTCTCTCCCAAGGGCCAGTTCCTCAGACCCCCCCTTTGAAGGAGGTTGTTCCTGGACCCATATCAAACGAGGTCAGGTGCACAACGTCGTCCAGGGCCCACAGCTTCTTTACGGCCTAGAGTGGGCAGAAGCGTCACAGTTGATGCATCAAGTCTTCGGAATGCGAGTCGGCAGAGCGGCTCTGCCATTCGCTGATTCGCCCGTCTGTCCATGCACGTTCACTGACCGACATGCTGCTAACGTGCATGTTTTGAGTCACAGACGATGATTTGGAGGCTTGAGGATTTCCCATTCTCGACCTTGGAACTGGAGCACGGATTTTCTCGTCTGGGTCTCCATTCGACCTGCTGCCGGTCTAATTCCTTTTGCTCTTTTGCATTCGCAAGGGTTGCCTTTATGCACACTAGTCCTGTGCGTGGGAGGCCGCCCATGTGATTGAATTGGCTAGTATCTTGATTCTTGCATTTTGCTGGCTTTCTTTTCTCAGTCCTTCCCAGCAGCCGGGGACGCACATCTGCCCATTGTTTTCTCTCTCTCTCATCGCAGCATCCCTGGCCAGGTGTCACTTGCGCTTCCCGTTGTCAGGCACGAGTCAATCTACATGAAAGAACGCTTATTTCTCACGGGCTTGCTTGCCCACACGCGGCGTGCTGGAACCAATTTTCTAAACAGAAAAGCAGGGTCCAAGAGGAATGATTATGATTACCAACTTCTTATTTGACAGGTACCCATCCATCCATTCTCTCCCTTACCTACACACGACCCCAAAAAAATCTGAACCCCAATCTTCGAAAAATCCTGCCCGCCCCTCGGTTTACCCCAACTCCTCCTCCATGGCGGGGCCCCCGGCCATTTCTTTTGCGACTCCCCCGGATTCTGAACCTCAATCGGGCTCAAGTCGCTCTGCTGACCAGGAACCCTTGGGGGGGCGGGCGGTCTGTGGTAGCGCACTTGGGACACCATCGTGATACCCCTGTTTCCCCAGATTCTTCGACTAGCTCTTCGGGCTCCACGGCCATGCAAAGTTGGAAATGGAACAGGCGACGAGCCGTTTGTGGGATTTTTTCCTGGAGGTCGCGGTTCATTTGGGTGGTGTGGCACCTCCGTTTTCTTTTTTTCTTTGGGGAGATGTCTTTCCCATCACACATGCCCCATTCGAGCAATGTCTCAAGGAGATCCGTCGTAGAGTAAAGACCGTGCTTTCGTACATACATGTGGTCAGCTCCCCGGAATTTCCGGCCCTGGAAACACCGTTGCTCTAGGTCAAGCTGCTTGCACAGGCAATCCTTGTTCCAGCTGGACGGGAACCAAATGGTACACCAGGACCAGTCATTGCCTGACGATAACAACTCTTACTACATGTGAATATCCACTTAAAACGCCGGTCAAAATATCTCCAGAGCTCCCCGAGTTAGCCGGCGAACTTCGGACATGGAAGCCGGCATTAGCTGCTTTGCGGTAGCCATTCAGCCATTCTCCAGATTTTCTAGAGGCCTTCGTACTACTCGTTTCACACTGGGTCTTGTTTTTTGGGCCCCAATCATTTCATACTATGAATTAGTAGTCGTATTTAGAGCCGAATACTCGGCTATTGGTTTAGCCGCTTTGTTAACAAAAAGGGGAATTGGTTTGCAAGCGCGAGCAAGAGCTTTACCGAAGAGAGATGTTGAGCTTCATCAATAACTCTAGTGCAGCTAATGAGAAGGCGGCTTCGCCTCGCCTTCACATTGGGAAGCTACCATTCCTCAGTGTGGACAAAAAGGGCGCGCATCAAGTATGGATTTACGACCAACGGCAAATGGAGCCTCACCTCGGGGTCACATCTCATACAAGATGGACACACCCAACTTGACTCCAAAGACGGGATCACTGTTCCTTTGGCGTCATTGGGGCGAGCTTTCGCATTGGCGCCTGGAGCTCCGGAGCAAGCTGCATGAACCTAGGACCCGGGCCAGAGGCAGCAAGTTAGTTGGGGGAAGGTCTGAGAATCCTGCCACGCCAAAAATGTCCCACGTGCTCGGGTACAGCTCCGGGAGCTGGCCTCTTGAATGTTTGTTTGTTCGACAGAGTTGGTTGTCAGCCAGCCACGAGGTGTGTTCCGTCTCCCCTAATTATAGACGGGACGGCCGCGAGATTGCACCATGGACCAGCTGGATAATGCAAAAGAGGCCAACGCTGCGATATTAATCCAAAAGAGAGAGACCCGTAGGAAGTCCGGCCCACAACGGCCTGTGGTGCTATCGATGGTGGCGTCCAGGGGCATTCCCGTCCCCCAATCTTGCGTAGTTGTGTTGGAATTTTGCTTCTACTATTTCGTGGTTTTCTCTCGGTTTTATTGCCAATGGTTGCGTGTTTTCCGTGACGATCGGCGGTCTTACTTGCCGCTTCTCGGAGCGCTTCTCGGCGGCGGCGTCATTGCAGAAAACCGGGAATGGCATCGTCCATGTAGCCTCAGAGCTAGGGGAGATAAGTAGCATGAGTACTACTGCTACTACGACAAAGCGAACGAACGGCCCTGGTCAGTGCAATTGTGCCGTGAATGTGATTGCTGGTTCCACTCGCACTTCGGGCCTAACAGCAAAACCGCAATCGTGGTCCGCGCGGCTGGAGCGGGCAAGCGGACCAACGGGCAGCGAGCAGAAGAATGGCCCCAATCGTATCGTATCGCGTGCTGGTTGGGCTCTGCTCTGGGAGGGATTTCATTGCTGCCTGGTGATGTCGTTTGGTTGATTACATGTACGTCTTGTTTGACTTGCTGCTTTGGATGACCTCGTAGAGTTTGGCCTGAATAGGCACGAGCAATTGACTGGATCGGGCGGGTTGAGGTATTTCCATCTTGGCTGGAAGTGATATATACCTGCCCTGCCCGGATTGGACTGCGTCAAAATGCTGAGATGTACGAGTAAGCGAGCGGCTATTGGAACGGCAGGGCAGACGTCTCAAGCTAGGATTGAATACTATCTCCAAGACATGAATCGTCCGACTAACCAGCCCTACCCTGTCTACGGTAGGCAACGGGCTTTTGTGCTTCGCTACCAGAAACTCTTTTGGGGATTGATAAAGTCTCCATGTAAGATGGTTAATCAATTAGTTTTGCGAATTAGGAAACTGCTTATAGAGATAACGAAAACGTGGGTATAATTGTAAGTTCAAAACGGCATCTCTTGCGGTCTGTGCGCATCAGCATGGGCCGCTTTTTATAGATCTGGTCATGGAGCGGGACGGAAACAAGACGGAAAATCTCTTTGAAGAAAGAAGCCTGAATAAGCAATTTGTGTTGGGGATTGTTTCAGTAATTCGTCTTGGATGGGCTCAAAGTGCATTATTATCCGTTATTCTCGCTACCCTATATGCACTGTATATGGCATCTTTGTGACAAAGCTGTGTCATTAATACTAAACAAACAAACAAACAAACAAACAACATTGTGACAAAGCTTTGGATCTTTCGCAAGAAACCTTGCATCGCATCAATTTACATCACATGAGGCAGAAGTAACAAATTAACAAAAAGTATATCATTATCCATAGAGCAGAGAAACCCAGGCGTCATATTGACATGATCATATGATGTATGCTTCTTCCTGAGTCAAGACCTCTTTCGATTGGTGGTCTAGAACAGGGCCAGGGGCAGCGGAGAATCCTCAATGTGCCGTATTCCGTCAACCCGTCCTCTCGTACGAAAAACAAGGGCCTAATGGCTTTCGGAAGAATACTCTGACATTCTTCAAGGATGCTAATACGGAAGGAGATTTTGCTGGTTACTCATTTGCGATGATAACCTATGATTGAGAAATATCTAGGGTTTACCCTGGACTGTTCGATTTCGAGGTTCTCACTAGCAGGGCATTGGAAGATAGTATTCGACATAGTAGGGTTTCATGCTATTGTAAAGACTCCACGAGCTACCTACTTGGGAGGTGAAAGATTACTGCCTTCCTATCAGCGCATGAATAGAGCTTACTACGGAGTACACATGCCATCAACGGCAACTAGACGATATAGACAGATTTCGAAAGCGGAGCAATCTGTTTCTTTATCGTAGCAGACACAGCGCTTAACTGATCGCCCATTGATTGCAACGCTAGATCTGGGGTGAGACTATACACGGCATATAAGATATGGGCGCGTAAGATCACAGCCGGAAAGACACGTGCTTTAAGATAAGATTTGTCTTTTATCCACTCAACTCGTAGGAGTTGCATCCTGTGGGATATTTGCCTATGGTATAACGTTGCTTAGGCTTTTTGGATAACCTTAAATCCGCTGCGCCTATTTCGTCTGAGCCATGCCTGGTTGCCGCCCCCAGATTTGTAAAGGATGGCTCATTGTTTACCAAAAATGATGCTGTTGGATCAGTTCATGAATATGTAGGAAATAGTATCACAACTTTGATAACTACGCCCTTGGGCACGTCATGCATCATATCCAGCTTCCTAAATTTCTTGGGAAGTAAAGGCATTGTAAAGGAGAAACGGCTATGACGGATCACGGTCTTTCGACCAGTGAAGCTATTTTCTCATCAAATCTCCGCTGCAACTTCTCATCAAGGACTTTGTTTGTTTCTGAAACAAGCAGTCCCATCATTCGTGTTGCTGAAATCTGACCCCGCAACGGCGATGATGCGCTGTTCATAATCCCTGGTTCGGATCCGGACTTGATCGTGGCCTTGTTCCATGCCGATTTTCTCTCCATACTCAATTACCGCCAGATATGTCCGCAGAAAGCGCACATTCTCGCTGTTCCGGCGATACAACGCACTTCCATTCAATGATTCAATGCATCTTAATTTTTTACTTTTACAACACTTCGGGCCTTTTATAAATGGGGTTGTGGTGCTGCCAGTGTAAAACGGTCTACTGCGGAAGTTCGGCACCCATGTGGACGGGTATTTCGGCACTTAGATTACGTGGATGCTCAAAACAGCATTAATGATGCCCCTAGATTCGAAGATCTAAACGGCAGGTCTTTGTTGACTTTTTAAAGAGCAACACGGGTTGGACAAATGCTCAATGGGACCGTTTTCTTGGAAACTTCCCTGTTCATTGGTTTGACAGCGAGGTGCCGCTCCTCAGCCCGCTCCTCCGCCTCTGATGATGTTCCTTGTTCGCGGGTGGCTTCTAGTCTTCCTTGTCGATTCTACTAGGACAAAGAAGGATGGTGATTATATCTTTCTGGGTCGTGATTGACATGCGTTGTAAGGGGATGAGGGGGTGCTTGGGGTGTTTAAGGGAGTTGAGAGATTCCTATAAGAAGACGTTGTTGAGTTGAGTTTAGAGCTCTTGAAGATCGACAGCTCAAGCTCTTCAAAGGTTGTAAGCTACAAGTCAAAGACACTTTCAAGTTCCCAAACCGCCAAAATGCGTTACGCTCTCATCGCCTCCATGCTTGGCCAAGCCGCCATCAGCGTTGCTATGCCTTCGGAGCCCGCTCACAGCCCTCGTGCTGCCGGTGCCCAGGCCTACGCATCCAACCAGGCTGGTAACTACAAGCTCACCTCCATTGCTGCTCCCGTTCAAGGCAATGGAAGCCCTGGCCCTTCTACTTGGAATCTGTCCATCGACGACTCCAGCAATGGCTACAAGCAGAAGATCACCGGTTTCGGTGCTGCCGTGACTGATGCCACCGTCACTGCCTTCAACGAGCTGTCTGCCAGCACCCTCAGCCAGCTGCTCGACGAGCTCATGACTGGTGCCGGTGCCAGCTTCTCTCTCATGCGCCACACTATCGGTGCCTCTGACTTGTCTGGCGACCCAGCCTACACTTATGACGACAATGGAGGCAATGCTGACCCCGGCATGACTGGCTTCAACCTCGGAGACCGTGGTACTGCCATGGCTACCATGCTGGCTCAGATGAAGGGCCTCAACTCCAACCTGAAGATCTTTGGATCTCCCTGGAGTGCTCCTGGATGGATGAAGCTGAACAACGCCATCGACGGCAACACCAACAACAACAACCTGAACGATGGTTACCTCACCAACAACGGTGCTCAGTACTCGGCCGCTTTTGCCCAGTACTTTGTCAAGTACATCCAGGCATTCGAGTCGCACGGCGCCACCATCGATGCCATTACCCTCCAGAACGAGCCCCTTAACAGCCAGGCTGGCTATCCCACCATGTACATGTTCTCGTACGAACAGGGAGACCTGATCCAGAACTACGTCGCCCCTGCCTTGAAGGCGGCCGGTCTGAGCACCAAGATCTGGGCTTACGACCACAACACTGGTACGTTGCGATCTCCATTACTTACAGACCGTGATTCATGTAGCTAACATCATTGTTCGCAGACCAACCTGATTTCCCTGAGCAGGTCATGGGCATCGCCGCAGACGATGTCGCTGCCGTTGCATGGCACTGCTATGCCACTAACCTGGACTGGACTGTCCTGACCAACTTCCACAACTCCTACCCCAACACTGACCAGTACATGACTGAGTGCTGGACCCCCTCCACTGGTTCTTGGAACCAGGCCGCCTCCTTCACCATGGGCCCTCTCCAGAACTGGGCCTCTGGTGTTGCTGCCTGGACCCTCGGCACCACTGCCCAGGACGGCCCTCACCTGTCCAGCGGTGGCTGCGGCACTTGCACTGGTCTCGTCACCATCAACAACGGCCAGTACACCTTCCAGACTGCTTACTACATGATGGCCCAGTTCTCCAAGTTCATGCCCGTTGGAGCCACCGTCCTGAGCGGCACCGGCAGCTACACTTACTCCGGCAGCGGCGGTGTTCAGTCCGTTGCTTCTCTCAACCCCGATGGCACCCGCACGGTCGTCATCGAGAACACCTTCGGCAACGACATTTACATCCACCTGAGCACCTCCAGTGGCCAGGAGTGGAGCGGCAACGTCCCTACCAACTCTGTCACCACCTGGGTCCTCCCCGCTGTTTAAGCAGGTTACGGATTGTTGGAGATGAAGGAAACTTTGATGTAAATATTTGTCTACATAGTGGATTTGCCACTGCACATACATATTTGGGGATTATGAACCCATGCTGTAGAATGAATGAATACGGTTAGCCTAACTTGGATATGAAGTACTTGATGTGTTTAAAAGTGAATTTTATGTCTCTCTTATAATGGATGTGAAAGCATAAAGCAAGAATTACCATGATTTTGAGATAAAGTTGATGGTAATGGTGCATAGATACATGTAGCGTCTTACATAGCGACTGAGTATGTAAAAATGACTTGTGTCATATATGGGCGACTTAGTTGGCAGTGTATGCATATCTGTGCACTTAAGAGTTACTTGCTTAAGACTTCAGTTTCATCAACTAATGAATTTGAGATTATGCTGCTTTGCCATTACTTCAATTAATCTACCAAATACCCTAGAGCTAGCCAAACAACTCTTGCAAACTACTACGCCAGAATTACGTCTTCCTGTTGTGTCACAGTTCTTTTTGCACATCAATTATAAAGTTGCCATCATCCATGATGGCGGATTCCGCTTGACGGAATGGGTACGGGACTGAGGGAATGGGATTCTTGCTATCGCAAGAGTACATAGGATCTTGTTCCCCCAGATACCCAACACACTTCGCACAGTTGAGCACGGTATCAGGATCCCACTTCTTCTTGATGGCGAGTAGCTTCTCGTAAGGTTCGCCAAAGAAGACGTTTTCCCAATCAGGTTCAGCTGGATCGGCTTCATTGAAATAGGCAGCCTGCACGCTCAGAGGCGCCTTGATCACATCCAGAGCATCTCGCGCGGTGGCAGCAATTTTATCGCTGATATCTTTTGGAGCACCAGGAGGCCAAGCCGCAATGACGATTACATGCCATAATGTTTTTCTCCAGGCGGGATTGACGCTGGTGGCCTGCACTGTGTCGGGAGTGTTGATTGCTCCTGTTTTGAGAAGGAAGAATGCCACTCCGGCTGCTAGTCCTTCTCCAAGCTGTTTCCGAGCGGTTTCCATGCCCTGTAGAAAAGCAGAAACAAGAGCGTCAATTTTTTCAGGGGTTTCGATGTCGTCAGTAGTGATAAGCCGACTGGGAGTTAAGATTGAAGCGCCAACTATGGAACCGGCGGCGATACCTTCTGCTTCACCAGCATAAAATTCCGGTTGGTTGTCAAAGACTTGGTAAAGGTCCGTCGTGACTTTGATTCCTGGATGAGTTGTCATGAATGAGTGGAAGTTGGCTGTGGCTTTCTTAAGCTTTGCCAATGCATCTCCTGAGTCGGGCAGAATCTGAAAGAAGCTGACAAAGGTATGTGAGACCGTATCATAGCCCGTAACACGGTTCTTGGACCACTGATATTGCTCGTTGGATACAGAAGTAAGAATCTCTCTTAGAACGGTATTCTCTGTGATATCAGGGCTTTCTGGGCTCAGCGTGGCTTCGATTCGCCACGTAGCCCATCTTACTTCTGGATGAAGCTGGAACTTGTAATTAACAAGAACAGCAAACGAAGAACCACCGCCACCACGCATTGCCCAAAAGAGATCGGGTTCGTTACACTCGTTGATGGTTCGGAAGACGCCGTCAGTTGTAACAACGTCAAATTCGACGGCCTGGTCCACCATCAAACCGTGAGTTGGTGTAAGTGGCCCATGACCACCACCCAAACCAAATCCACCGGCAATACCAACAGTAGGGCAGGCTCCGGCTGTAACCGACATGCCATGTTTGCTGAAAAAGCCAGTCGCCTGAGCTGCGTTAACGCCGGCGCCGATGATGCCAATGTTCTTTTTATTAGCGGCAGGACAGTTGTAGGCCGTAAACTCTGGTTCAAAGGACATGTTTTTCAAGTTGTTGGTTCGCATGGCCAAAGAGTTCGCAGAAGCGCTGCGTCCAAAATAGTCATGTCCAGTGTTCTTGATCACAATGCGAATATCGTGCTTCTTGGAAAAAGCAAGGGTGGCGGCGATGTCATCGGGCGTCTCGACGTCAACATAGATGGGCGATAGTCTTCCAAGAGAGCATATTGGCCCCCGAGGTGGCACAATACCCGGAAAGCAGTTTTCGTTGCCACAGCCCTCCCAAGCAGTGTTCTGCAATGCCCCATGTATTGACTGTCGAAAGAAGCCGTCTCCGTAGCTGCCCAATACACTGGCACATTCTTCTTCATTAAAGTTTGGTGAACTGGGGAAACAAGGACTGGATAGTATAACCGGAACTTTTAGGCGTCCTGACACTGTCTGATTGAATGCGTCCCATTCCTGAAGACTGGGCCAACAGGAGTGGCCCGGTTGGCAAGTAAATGAACCAACGCCAGAGGTTGGGGCGGTTAGGTTCGCCAGTACGCTGAGCACAGTTCCCATAAGAGACATTGTGACCTCTTGGAGGGAAGAGTGGTAGATGAGAGCGAGGAAGAAAGTATAGTCTGAGAAGCCATAGGCCGCAAACGCTGACCTTCCTATATATTCACGCCCGCCTCTATCCTATAACCTATAGCGTGGCGGGGAGTACACTGACTTTCCAGCAAACATGATTCCATATCTTCGGTGCTTATTCTGCTATATAGCACTTGGTATGAAGCGGTTGATTGTACGAGGTTATGCATAAGATGTAATCACTCGGTGGGTTAACAAGTAAGCAGGTCCACCGCTCGGGCATCCAGTTGCATCGCCCATTGTATATCCGACAACTCTAACTTGCCAAAGGGCCTGGGGAATTTTTGTACAGAAGAGGACGAAATAGATGTAAAGCCAATTCTGTATTAAGGTTATCGTATCGTAGGGGGTTGTTGGCGGGCCCATTCTACCGGGATGTGTACAATTTCCTACTTGGGTAATATGGCGGTCTTGTTTATATGTTTACTAATACAGAGTAGCTCACGGAGCATGCAGAGTAATCATACATATGGACAAATATCCTCCAACCAATGATGGGCTACCATTTAGATTAAAGGGCTTGAATAGGCATTTGTAGCCCACTATGGAAGTGTCTGCGGAGGTAGTGAGGGGGCTGAGGGTGTACAGAGCTTATCAATATAACCACAGAGTTAAGTGAGCGCACAACCATCCACTATAAGTGAAAATGTATGAGAAAACTATTCATTTATTTGACCAATTTCTTCGGTTTGATCTATTGAAATTAAGTTCTTCATTTTCTTCAAATTCTTGGGGGCTGTCGTGATATTGTATGTGCTACTGTATACAGTAATGCATGCGGCTTACCGCATCTTCAATTGCCGAGCGGAGTTGCATCAACTCAATAAGCGAGTTAGACGAGCAACCAGTCCTATTTCGCGCTTCTTGAGCTACTGAAACGAGATGATAATCTATAATTTGATAAGACATCGATCTCTCTAGATTCATTCTCTGCATAGGCCGCCGATGAATATGCCGCCGTTATTGTACGGACAATGTCTAAACCGCCGAGAGAATTATGTATTTGCCGACAGCATTCCCACTTTCATCTTACGCTTTTCCGGCAGTTCCACCGGCAATGCATCCTATTCACTTAAGTCTTACACGAGCTGCTGCTGACTATCATGGAGCTTCTCTGACTTTATTTTACAACTATCTGGCAAATTCTACCAACAGGATTGGCGGCTTTTTATCTTTGCGCATATGCAGTATACAAATATGCCTGCTTACAGTCGAAAACAACCCTTGTGGTCCACGTCAATCCAAACCCCTTTACCGAAAGCCTCTGAACGCTGTCATAGAATGTGCTCAGTTGAAGGTACAAATGTGAAGCATATTGCTCAGCAGATCTATTCGTTCAATGCCGCAACGCACTCGATTTCGACATCAGAGCCCATGGGCAAACCTGCGACGCTGACGCAAGTCCTGGCCTACACTGTGTTAAAACTTTCTCGCTTATCATGATTAAGATGGTAAACTTACAGGGAAAGGAGCTGAAAAGAACTTTGCGTAACCTTCATTCATTGGGCCGAAATTGTCCATTGTGGTCAAGTAAACGTTAACTTTAATGATTCGCTTGAGAGACGAATTGGCGGCCTCCAAGGTGGCGGAGATATTGCGAATAGTTTGTTCCTATAGATTAGTTAGCGGTTAATGGATTCTTTTATTGTTATAATTGCAAATGATCTCTTACAGTGCGATCTGTTACTGTTCCCTCGACTTGTTTGCCTGTCTTTGGGTCGATGCCAATGTTTCCAGAACAATATACGAGGCCGTTGTAGACTTGAGCCTGGGAGAAGAGAGAAATGGGCGCAGGAGCGGCGTCTGTCGAAACTGGTTGCGGAGAAGGCATCTTGGCTGTTGTGAAGAGTCTGGTGGTTCTGTCTGGTTACAGGATCTGAAGAAAGCTGAAGAATATGAGTTTGCTTATCGTTCTGCGTTCTGGTTTATGAGCGCTTCGTACTTTTATCTTCAAGAACTTGCAAGAGAATTATTGTGTTGCTTTGATCCATGATCCTCGATCTCCGATCCCAATGTCAACCCCGCTCCAAAGGGCGTAGTAGCGCCATTGATTCCATACAAGTTTTTAGTAGGATCGGCTTACGAATCTGTCATTGGATGGAATATTTGAGGCGTCATTGGCGCCGGTGATAAGGACCTAAGGGGCTTTGTCATACCGCTGAATTAGCAATGCCGCGAATATCCTTCGATCCCTTCCCCCGGTGGCGCTGACCTTTTTGACGGTGTAATGACACTCATTGATAGGAAGCCGATCACGGCGAAGAGCTGAACTTGCGATACGGTGATCGGTGTGACAGTGGGGGCAGATGTACAGTCAGATATATTAGCTAAGATGATCGAATTGGGACAGTCTTGGATCCAGAGCTCTCAACCTCTCACATACTTGTTCGACTCTTTTTACTTGGCGAATCAACAGCCGCATACAAACTCTTCTATTCTAGTAGGCCATAGAGGATATTTCACAACAGTCATGGTTGAATCAATGGATGTGGCCAACTCGCCCCCATTTGGGCGAGCACTTCGAGAGAAATACTTCATGTTCAAACCGGGTTTCATCCATTTGAACCAAGGTGAGTTACACATTCGGCCCAATGAGAAGAAAGTGGGATAAATCATATAAGGTATCTAATCAATGGCATATTCAGGCTCATACGGTGGATATCCGCGTCCTGTGCGAGATGCTCTGCGCTATGTCCAGGACGCCGTGCAGGCTGAGCCGGATAGCTTTGTTCGATATACGTATCCGAAAAAACTTGATGAAGTTCGTGAACGGCTTGCAAATCTTGTTCACGCTGCGAATGCCGATGAGATTGTGCTCGTCCCAAACGCAACATTGGCGCTGAATACCGTGCTTCGTAACTTGAGGTATGAGCCGGGAGACTTGATTGCCTACGTACAAGGGACTTACGGAGCAATCGAGAAGACTGTGGATTATCTGGTTGAAAGCACACCTGTAGAGAGTGTCCGTGTACCCTTTGATCCTACTACGGATGATGACGATACGCTTGTTGGAGCGTTTCGGTCTGTGTTGCAAGAACACCAAGGCCGCATTCGGGTGGCCATTTTCGATACCGTCCTGAGCATGCCAGGACTCAGGATGCCATTTGAGCGCCTGACAGAAATTTGTCGAGAATTCGGTGTGTTAAGTGCAATTGATGGGGCTCATGGCATCGGCATGATCGATCTTGATTTAGAGAAGCTAGGTGCCGACTTTCTTACCTCTAACTGCCACAAGTAAGTCTTTTTCAAATATTGTCTTGTGTGGAAACATCTCAGATTCTGACCTTGTGTTTAGGTGGCTCTTTGTACCGCATACATGCGCGATTTTATACGTCGCATCAAAGAACCAGGGGCTTATGCGATCCTCTCTTCCAACATCTCATGGCTTTCAACCGCTGCCTGAGATTCTGCAAAAGAAACAATACACGAGTCCATACGAGCTTCCAGCCTCTAAAAACCCATTTGTCTTTCAATTCAGTTATACTGGAACAATTGATAACGGGCCTCCATTGTGCATTCCTGCAGCTCTAGATTTTAGAAGGGACATTTGTGGGGGAGAAGAAGCCATTCAAGCGTATTGCCGAGACTTGGCCCGAGATGGTGAGAAATTGGCGGTGGAGATACTGCAGACTCGAACATTGCCCATGCCGGAGACAAAACGGGTTGCTTTTGCCAATGTCCAGCTTCCTCTTAAGATTTCCTCATCTAGCACGGGAGAGAATGAGGATTCGATCCCTTTGAAAGATGTTTCAAATGTCATCAACTTCATTCTGGAACACCTTGCTCAAGACTACAATACGTTTGTTAATATTGGATTTATTTCCGGGTCTTTGTGGGCAAGATTCTCAGCTCAGGTGTATCTTGAGCTCAAGGACTTTGAGTATGGTGCTAAAGCGCTAAAGGAATTATGCGAGAAGGTTCTTAAACGAGAG
Source organism: Trichoderma harzianum CBS 226.95 (assembly GCF_003025095.1). Taxonomy (NCBI): domain Eukaryota; kingdom Fungi; phylum Ascomycota; class Sordariomycetes; order Hypocreales; family Hypocreaceae; genus Trichoderma; species Trichoderma harzianum. Next base: position 112,220 of record NW_020209268.1, read on the forward strand.
TATGCAAAGTATAGAGAATTTCATTGTATCTAACTTCTGATTGAAATATCATCCTTACTCATCCATGATCCATTGAGCATGCCTGGTAGTTTAGCGTCTGCTTTTAGGCTGTCTTGTTCAGCTTCTCAGACCACGCATCCAAGCTCAGTACTTCGTCCACAATAGTAGGCCAGATAATGTTTACGGCGGCATCTTTCAACTGAGTGGAGAAGCCGGCAGTTGCGTCGCTTCTATTAAAGGAGTTAGCATGATAGTTAATACCCTAGGTTTCTGGAAGCTACAAGTATACGTACATAATTGTGACATGGTAACCCCTGAATTGGTGCATTCGTTAGCAGGCTTTGGGCACACTAGAAATACTAATGCTTACATCTCGACAGCCCAGCGGGCGGTAGCTTCCAGACAGGTGTTGGCAACCATTCCAGCGCAGACAACGTGCGTAATATCTCGCTGACGAAGGTGGTAGTCAAGGTCAGTATTAGCAAAGGAGCTACATCCGATTGTTAGTCATACTGAATCAGCAGAGTAAAGGGTATGATCGTAAGAAGTAAACTACCTGCTGTTCCAGTGACGTGATACAATCGCATCGCCATTGCTTCGATCCGGCTCAAGTCCTTTGTGGATCTCTGCTCCGAAGCTTCCTGCTTCGAAAGCCTTCGATGCCTGGATACTGTAATGACTCTTGGACATGTGGTTCCAGTGTTCGAATTGGCCCTCTTCATATAGCTTGTGCTGGCAGTACATGATGGGAATTTTCTTGCTCCGGGCAACTTTGACAAACTTCTGGAGGTTGTCTACTGTACCGGTAGCATCAATGCTCTCTTTGAGAGCAGGGAAGACTTTTCCTTCAGGGTGCAAAAAGTCATTGAGAGGGTCAATGAGCAGAACTGCTGTTTTCTCCTGCATTTTGGCAGTTGTAAAAGATGCGATTGAAGATTGTATTGGATTGATGATGAGATGAAATTGTATGAGTTGATTGCAAAACATGACGGAACTCTAGCTGAGGTTATATACAAATAAGCTTCGAGGCTAAATTAACCTTTTTCGATAGAACTGCAGTATAGTTGGACGGAATCTTTTTCCTGAAACTGATAGCTTGGATAACTCAACTATGAGCTTTGCAACTGGGTAACCGAGGATAGTATTCTACTCCTGACTCAAAGCTTTGTCATCGCAGTATGTCAGATTCTACGGAGTAGACGCTACTATGACGACGAACTTTGTCGGTGTTGCGGCGTTGCGGTGTTAGTGGTATTACGGTGTTGCGGTATTACGGTGTTTTGCGGTGTTGTAGAAAGCCTCCGATCCACCCGCTATAACGTTATCAAGTCCGATTCTCTCCATGGAGATTCCGCATTACTGCGCAACCGGGCGCCACGAATGCCAGCCGGGCGTACGAGTGCTACTACACAGCTTCTCATACAATTACCTAGCTAGGTAGGCTGAGGCTTGAATTATGTCATCCACATGTCTCGCGTGTATGGAGTAAATGCCGAAGCAGCGATGCCTGATGTGTTCTCCACCCCTTAACTGATATCAATTATAAAGCATTGGGACGGAGTGAATAGCCATAAATTGATATAGCGTGATGAATAATGCCATCGCTGATGGATGAATGTTTGCATATTTAAGAGTGATTCTCGTGAATATTTTGAGAATACTTTGTCCAGATGCAATTGCTCTCCAGATAATGCTGGTAGGGATAGCTGATTTAGAAGACAATTCGGGTGTTTCGAATTGTAAAGTCTCGGAGTATGGGAGTAGGAAAAGGGAGAGCAGAAGATCGACACTACCGTTTCTCTCTCGAAGAAAGAAGGGTGCAGGGGGGAACGCCAACGATATTGTAGTGCATGACTGTGGCTTTTAAGTGCTGCTTTTTTGATGCTTCTCCAACTTCCCGGGTAGGTTAGAATGGTTAGGTAAAGTCAATGAGTAATCAATTCCAAATCATCACGCCCTCTCACTATTCTCGTCTCCAATGTTACTACCAACTAGCCCCTGTTTCTGTCTAACCCGACAGTATCCGCAAAGAATCATCGATCCTGTCTGCATCTGCATTGATCTATTCTCCTTCGGGATGATGACCAATCTCTTAGGTGGGGGTTCAATAACTATCGCGAAGCTGATTCCAAATGGATGAACGGAGGAATGCACGTAGGAAAGCCGATATCGGTATCATCGATGGACTTAAGAGGTATATTAGTACATGTAGTAAGAGCGTAACAACATACAGTCACCACAAGCATACGCAATTAGCTGTTACTGAACATCAACCCCGCCATCTTCTCGAGAATTGCATCCTTTTTACTATCAACAAACCTTCAACATGCCTATGTACCATTTTGAACTTGCTATTAAGCTCACCCAAACCCAGAAGATGGCTTTGGTCAACAAGATCACAGACTGGCACGCAACCACGTTCAGGTCACCGCGGTTCATTGTCAATGTTCGTTTTATGGACGTGGCCCAAGCCAACTTGACGGATACCTACATTGGCGGCGAACAGAGACAAATCAACCGCCTCTTTGTCAGTCTCCGCAGTGGTGGTGGCCGCACCCAAGAGCAGCTGGAGGGCATGGCCGACAAGCTAGAGGATCTCTGGAATGAGGCCGTCGGCAAAGGCTCTATTGCGACGCAACTCAGGCAAATTTTCATCAAGAGAGAATTGGACGTTGCAAAGGAATCAGGATTCCATCTCCCTCTGGTAAGCTTGAAATGCGAAATGGCAATTATGATTACTAACATCGTGTAGCCTGGTGGCTTTGAGCAATGGGTGAAGGATAACACGGATGAGTTGAAGCGTTTGGCGGCAGAGGGCGACCCTGATGCGGCACAAGTTGTTGAAGAGATCAAGGTCAGGCCCGAGTTTCAGAAATAAAAGAAGGGATTGCTAGGTGACAGACATTCTGGGAAGGAATGCAGCTTTTGATGGCTACCATTAGCCTTGTATGGTAGCGAAGGAGTAAGCTATGGCTATAACGGCGTCTTCCACTATAACGAGGCTTGAAAGGAGTAGACGGCTGTGAGATTGAGAAATAAACCTTTTGGGCTGTAGAGTTCCTGTTTAATTTTAGGTCTTCAAGTACATATGCTGTCCATTCTCTTAACCAATGAGGCAATTCATCCCGACAAACATTGTCTTACAGGATGCCTGACTAAGCATGATTACTTTTCAATTGCTTGCTCTATGGGTTGACATTGAGGTAAACCATAGTGGAGGTTGAGAAGGTAATGGCCCTTGGAACTAATATATCAGTAGGCTTCCTGCTTACTGATAATTCAACCCGAAGGATGGGCTATGAAATCCATAGTAAGCAGGCCTCATCCTCTTGTCAGCTTGAATGAAACCTCACAAATGTTGGGCCTTTACATCTCGGTAGTTAAGGCCAAGACAGGGATCCACCAACTTCTAGATCAAGGCATGAAATGCATACAATTCGTGATATGTCGCTGCATTTTCTCATTATTCCCAGCACTAATACCCAACTGGCACCTCCATTTCTCATCATGGACAGACCCTTCGTAGAACTAAATTAAGGCCCTGTCGCTTAGTGGATCCTTTGCAAGTGGGCCAATCCATCAGCTGTCAAAGCATGTGAAAGCGATCAATTCAGATCGATCTGGGGTCTTTTGTTCAAGGTCTGAGCGCCACCTGTTGCATTGAAGGGTAGTAGGTGAATGTCATTATTTTTGACGTGTCTTTTTTAAGGGTAGCTTTCATCTTCTTCGTCCGTTTCTTCTGGTGTCTCTCTTTGCTTCATCGACAAGCAACTGGCCGCAAATAACTCTCTAGTTTCCCAACTCTCACTGTATCGCCACTGAACCGAGGCACGGAGAAGGATTAACAAATATGTTCATTTCGCCGACGGGGCGGGTCAAAACTATGCCCAACAACAAGGCCTGCATCCCAACAAAGCCAGACAAACATTGACTTGTATCTTTTTCGACAATCTTTATCAAGGCCGAGACGACCGGTGAATACGCAGTTCGGGTGCAGGCCAGCGACCAGAAGATTCAACCTCTTCCATCAATACTTGCTGTCATTGTCACACTGTGTTATTTTCGCGCGAGAGCGGTACCTCTTCGACAATGATTGAGGAAAAGAAAGACTTTTTCCCGGGCTTCAGCGCCTTGTCTGAGCAAGTCTATATCCGTCACCCCGATGAACAAAATGAGGCTGTGAAGCGCCCAACCGATCCCCGGGCTGTCCTCATCTACTCATGGGGCGATGGACAGCCAAAGAACTTGGTCAAGTATGCAGATGGATACCGGAATCTTTTCCCCTGCTCAACGCAGATCGTCGTCCTGGCCCCCATCTCAAAGGCCATGTGGTCGAATCTCGACCAACGCACGCAGTCCATGAGACCCGTCATCGACGCCATCTTCCCGAAGGAATCGGAAGACGACAAGGACTCTCAAAAGGTCGAGGACCGTGTGCTGGCCCACATCATGTCCAACACTGGAGGTATCAATTATGCGGCGACATTGAATGCCTACCGTCTTGTCCACGATAAGCCGATGCCGCATCACTTGCTGGTCCTCGATTCTACGCCCGGAAGCGTCATCATGACCCGCGAGAACTTGGGCCGCTGGTCGCGCGCCATGGCTCTGGGTACGGCAAACTGGTTCCCCTGGCCGTTTGCCGTCACACAAACGCTTTGGGCTGGATTCCTCTGTGGAAACCGCTTCATCGAATGGGTCATTGGCAAGGAGCCCGCGCCGGCATTCAGCGTCAAGGCGGTGATTAATCCATACTACGAGACCAAGGATACGCGCCATTTGTATATTTACAGCGAAGATGATGATATCATCCCGTATCAGGACATTGAAGAGCATATTGCACAAGCACGGAAACGGGGATACAAGTCTGATAATCACATGTTCAAGGGAAGTGGCCATGTGCGCCACATGCAAATGTTTAATGAAGAGTACTGGGGAGCTATCGGAACATCGTGGAACAGAGCGACGAGCGAGCCTTCTGACGAGGCGTAATGGGTTTTGCTAAAGGCCGAGAGAGGCTAAGATGAATTTCGCGTTGCTTTTTATAGACGAACTTGCATGCGTTCTTACTTTATACATAATCCATCTAGAACATTGCTGGTTAAACCATTCAAGCTTTGTATTAGCATCCTTCAATATATATCGATTGCATGAATCTCTACTCGCCGTACCTAGAGGCAATATGTAAACCCTGACTAGCGCAACTGACCGTGGACGACGGAGTTCGCAAGCGATATCCGATCAAATGAAGTCGACGGTTTGTCAGTTGCCAAATTTAGAGTCTTACGAATGACAAACAACACGAATGCCTCTAGCCCCCAATACTTGGCGGAAGCTTGCGGGCCGAGACCAACAATAGAACCGGATGCCATCTCAATTGGCGTGTCTAAGCGAGTTCAATGTCTACATTGGGACCAGAAACGGCGCTATGCAGACAAATAAGACAAACGCCGTTCACAAAAACAGACTCAACTGTCACCGACTACATGCACTAACGGACGCCTAACTCTGCCTGTTCAAGCAAGGTCAGCCATGGGATTTCTCATCTCTTTGTCTGAGGAGATTTTAATTTGTATATTACCCCGCAATGCCGGGGAGATATGAACCGCATGGAAATCTCGCCCAGGCTTGTTGCTTACGAGGAAGTCGTACTTATGCTTATATTACACGTCTCCACCGTACAGGATCGGGAAGATGTAAGATGATTTCAAGACACAGGCCTAACTCATGCCAACTGCAGGTTGATGAAATAAGCTGCGAAATAACAACAAATCCAAAATACAGAGCAACATGTAATCCAAACTGGTATCCCTGATCCACGTACTCCGGCTTATACTCCATACATACAATACATTAGCAAACTAGTCGTACCATTCTCCCGTAATCACCCGCCAAGCAGATTCTTCAGCTTCCCCCTTAGCTCTTCCAATTCTCCCTGCCGGCTCTGTGCCTGCGCTCTCCAGTGGTCCGCATCAGCCTTGTAGTACTGTGACCGTGATTTCTCATCTGCTAGTGATCGGTTCATGTCGTCCATTTCCTTCTTTAGACGTTCGTTTTCCACACGGAGGCTTTCTGAATTGCGCTGGTTTGACGAAGCGGCGTTGCGCTGCGCCAAAATGAGCGCATTCTCGTTGATCCGGACATCTTGCTGTAACCTCACAATCACATCCTCCAGCTGCGTGATTTTCTGCCTAGCGTCCCCAAGATATTCCAGCTCTCTGAGGATTAAGGAAACGGCATCATCCACTTCAGCTGACAGTGTAGAAAAGCGTGAACGGGGACCGCGCGGACCAGCCACGATCCCCCGACCAGGGCCGTTGAGGTTAATGACACCCGAGAGAGGTGTTGGGGTTCGGGGACTTGAAATCGCAGTGGAGCGGGTTAGAGGAGTCGTAAACTGGTTCTGCGATAGCCAGGTGAAGGACGTCGGGCCCGAAGCCTGGGCATTCTGGGCTGGTGCTGAAGGAGCTGGTGAAGTCGAAGCTGAAGTCGAAGTCGCATGCACTTCGACGTTGGGCTGCGTGCTCGGCCTGTGACTGGGCAGGGCCACCCTTTGTCTTTCCAGCGGTGGAGATGGCGGCGGGCTCGGCGGAGGCAGATGCTCGTGCCATTGGCGATTGACACAGACTCGACAGAAGAAGTTGTCACTGTGGGTGAGCCTATCGACGGGTGTATCTAGACAATCCTGGTGGTAGGCCCTTCGGCATGTGTAACAGTCTAGCAAGTCCATCTCCCGCTTGCAGACGAAGCAGAAGGCATCGTGAGGAGAGCCATTTTCTGCACCTCCTAGTTAGTTTGAAACAAGTACCAAAAGAACGAGACTGGGCAAAACTCACTGCGCCAAGCTCGATATCTCTTTTCTATACAAACGGCGCCTCGTCAGAACCATCTCATACCGAGTTCATACGGTGCCGGACTCACCTGCGTCAGTCATTGGCTCGGGTCTCCCATTTGTATCCTCACTTCTGGGCTGCGGCTTTGCGGTGATTGACCTGCCAACTTCAATCACTGAGCCGGTGCCCTCGGTATCCGACTCTTCAGTCCGCCGCCTCTTCCCTCTTGGTGGTGTTTCTGACATGATTGGCTGGGGGCTAGAAGCCTTATACGAGGAGCCCTCAGCGGATTGAGGCTACGCACAATAGCTTGTGCAGCTCTTTATGAGGCGCTAGACTTTCTACAACTGGAGGAGTGTTTGCGCGAAGCTCCGGGTCGCGATATTCCAGGGGTGGGAAGAATTATATTGTTGTGCTACCACGCGACCATGGCAAACGGAGATTATTAATAAGAACCAAATGGCCGGATTCTCCGGTCACGTGACGGCTAATAGCACTTGAGAATAATAATCGTGATAAGTAATATGCGAAAACGGCTGGATTCAGCGCAAGAGTTGGGCTCCGTGCCTTAAGTATTTCGCAGATCGCCAGTGGATCGCCTTGCCCAGCTGGGTCATAGATTCCGAATAGTTGCAGCTAGTAAGCCCATGATTCCATGTATGTACGAATCGGTGCTAGTTTCTGTTACGGGCAGCGGAATCTGGTCCAAGTGGGGTGAATGATTTGTCCTCGGATTTCGCGTCAGGCAGATTGATTTGCGATCACCGAACCCTGTTCAGTTCATTCGACTCCTTTTGCTAGTCTAGCGTTTGTATTACATACGAGCCGCGCGCAAGGCGAAGCTCTCTCTATGTAGCATTTGGCTATTTGGTCATTACCAGCGTCATCCGCTATAGCCAACCCCCTTGTAGATCGTCTGAGTATTCTCTCAGGAGAAGCATCTTCTTCTGCCCTAAGCCGCAAACTGCAAATGGTTCTTGAACCCTACTTGAGTCGTGCGTCTTACCAAGAAAAAGGTCAGCCAGGCTTCATTGGTCAGATGGGTGGGATGGTCGGGAATTTATAGAAGTTCGGGTTTTATCCCTTTGCTCACCTCATCCGCCGAATTCGGAAGCTGATTACCAATTGAAAAATCATAGACTAGCCAGAAGAGGCAATCGGGGATTAGGATTCATCGAAACTCTCCGGTTTACTAATAGCGGACGATGGACCTTTTCCTGTACATCGTTTGTTTGACAAGGAATAAGAGCCCATTTGTGAGTAAATGTAGGCTGTATATACGGCAGTATGAGCCTGAATGAAGATATTATCATTCTTCAGCTGCTCAGCTCCTGTGAAAAGTTATTACAAGCCCAAAGACGCATCTTGAGACCGGCAAACAACACAAGACTAAACATCCATTACTCTGCACTTTGAGTCAGTGTAGCCGGACTGGGAAATGATTTGTCACCGTAACCGAAACCTTCACGGTTGTCCTGGGGAATAAAGCTGGGAATAGTGTGACCCCCTCCCAAGGATCATCCATTCCCCTAATGAGTGTACGGGAGATGCCGCGGTTCGGCACATTTATCCCAGGGTGGAGGCGACGCGATCGAGCCTTACTAATGTAGATGGACAAACTTGGGGACCCCAACTCTGCCCTCGTGTTTGCTCCTTTTCTCCAATGCGGATATATAGCCCTACTGTCTTGGCAATCTAACGCGGCCATTTGGCGATTGATTTGAAGGAGAAGGCGTCTTTTCAGTCATCAGTCAAGATGGACGCCATAGAAGACAGAATGGAGAACGAACTGCCTACCGACAAAGAAGAGGACTCGTCTCCGACTAGTGACCCAGAAAGCGCACCTGGAAGTAGTCATGAATTGGATTGGGAAGACGACCCTCGCAATCCATACAACTGGAGTGATGGAAAACGACTATATCATACCGTTTGTGTTTCTCTCTACGCGTTTACCGTGTAAGTATACAGGGACAGATATCATGACAACAGAGCACGTATACACATGCAACAGGAGTGTGGCTAATCTAGCGGTCTATCAGCACGTACATGTCTTCAGCCTACGCACCAGGAGCAAAAGCAACAGGACAACAATTTCACGTATCCGAAACGGTTTCCCTCCTCGGCATCTCACTCTTTTGCCTCGGCTTGGCCTTTGGACCGATGATAGGTGCACCGCTTAGCGAGACAGCAGGACGATTGATTGTGTACCGCCTGGGGCTGCCCATTGCCACCCTCTTTCTCATAGGTGCTGCTACATCAAAGAACATTGCCGCCGAGGTCATTTGCCGCTTCTTTGCCGGCGTCTTTGGAAGCCCGGCATTGAGCGTTGGCGGGGGTACAATGGCAGATATGTGGCCTCCTGCACGTCGTGGACCGGCGACGGCTCTCTTTGTTATGGCCCCCTTTATGGGACCCTGTATTGGTATGTCAATGCCCCCAGATCATTCTTCATTTCTGTCTCAAGTATGGTAAAAGACATGGTACTAACTTGTCACCAGCTCCAATAATCGGCGGGTTTGTCGTGGAAAGACTCAACTGGCGGTGGCTCGAATGGGTCTCCGTCTTCTGGGGTGTCGCGACCTGTGTCTTTGCCATCGGCATGAAGGAAACATACAAAAAGAAAATCCTCGAGCGCGACAATAAAGATAAGATCAAAGAGAAGCTGCTTTCCAAGAAGAAGATGCCCTCGTTGAGCTGGGGCGCGGTGCACAAATGGGTGACCGAATCGCTGGTGAGACCTATGCATCTTCTCTTCACCGAGCCCATCGTCCTGTTCTTGAGCTTGTACATTGGCTTCGACTTTGCCGTTCTCTACGCGTTCTTTGCATCTCTTCCCTTGGTCTTCCAGAAGACGTATGGGTTTAATTCTCACCAGAACGGGCTTGTCTTTATCTCTCTGGGTGTTGGCACACTGATTGCAACTATGACCAACGTTCTTTGTGACCGCTTCATATATCAGAGGAAGGCCATTGAGGCACGCGAAAGGGGAGATGTGGGCCATCTGCCACCTGAGCAGCGCCTTTATCCAGCTATGATGGGAAGTTTGGGAGTCGCCGTTGGCCTTTTCTGGTTTGCCTGGACAGCTCGCTCAGATATCCACTGGATCAGTCCGGTACTTGCTCTGATCCCCTTCAACTGGGGAAACCTCTGCATATTCGTGAGTTGCTCTCTTGTGGTCTAGTTCACGTGCTATATACTGACAAAGATACATGATCAAGGCCACTAGCATTACTTATATGATCGATTGCTACGGTGCACGATACGGCGCCTCAGCGCTATCAGCAAATGCCTTTACACGCTATGTATTTGCTGCTGCTTTTCCGCTCTTTATCATACAAAGTAGGTTGACCATACAAAGAAGAGTTACCATTCTTGGCACAATACTAATGCTACGTCACCTAGTGTACAATAAAATGACGACAAAATGGGCCGCTAGTCTGCTCGGTTTCATCGCCATTGGTCTGATTCCCATTCCTTGGATCCTCTTTGTGTTTGGTGAGAAAATCAGAAAAAAAGGCCGTTATGCTCTTTGAGAAAATCATCTTGTTCTACGGATGCAGTTTATCTACTATGGAGCATATCATTGGGAGATTGGGCCAAATCTCATGGCAAATGAGTAGAGAAGATGATAGAAAATATTCGCGTTTCTAGATTGAGAAAGATCAACAAGTATAGACTAATCATGATAATCAAAATGTCTGGCAAATTGCAATAGAGCTCTCAAGACTGAGCAAAGCCTCATCAAAGTCTAAGCAAAAATGAAAGTGTTAGCCATAGTAGCCACAGGCTTCATGGAAACTTTGTTAATGCACTACCTCATAAAGTTTTACATGCACTCGTAATCAATAAATGATATGCATTCATCAAGCGTGGACTATCCTTGGGTTTCTTGCAGCATCTCAATGAGAGTGATCCTCGTTGACAATTACTCATCTTAATTTGTCATTCTTACCAAGAATTTACAAACGCCACTCAGCACAAGACGATGTAACTGGAAGGAGAGAATATGTAATCGACAAGAGCTAAGTTTTGCTCCAGTATTCTAAACTGGTAGCGATTTGTCATAGTTCAACGACAATGCCTCGTTTGTGCGTCAAAATTCTTTCATGGTTCATTAATCAAGGCGGTCCCACAAGGTGGTGGTGTCAGGCTGCTACCGGTCGAAGAGATAATTGGTAGAGAATAAGCACGCATGGCTCTTAAGATACTTAATCATATGTAGAACTGGATTTTTGTGGTGTGGAGACTTGTGATCTCCTACTCTGAAGTAAACATTGTTCCGATTGTGGTAAGCAATCTGCTACTCCATCTTCAACGCGCAAGTTGGCCGGGGATCAAAGGTAGTTGTCGGCATACTTTCCGAAGCAGTTGGAGAATCTGGGGTAATTGGAGATGAATTAGCAGCGTGGAGTAAGCCAGGGGAGGAAGCGACTACATACAGGTAGTCTGTCCGCATCACAGCTACCGCCGGAGGTTGGTCCGAGACTTGTACCGAAGACTGCTCATTCTTCAATCGGTCTACTCTAGGTCGAAGAAAGGTTAAGGGGCATTTGCTTGCGTAGCCGGATAGTGAAAATATGCTGCAAACATTCAACGATTGATTAATTCGACTGAAGCCACCCCTCATGTACTTATACTGGCTACTGGCGACCATGACGCCCTCATGACAACTCAAAGGGTGTTGTCCCCATCCATCACCACGACATGCGGGGAAATAATATCTTCTTCGGAATTTGGCTTACAATAGCTAGCCTCGCTAGGGCAATTCACAATCCGATCATATCAGGATGGAATCCCGATCCCTCTATTCTTCGAGTTCAAGATGACTACTATATCGCCACATCCAGCTTCGAATATTTTCCTGGAATTCCCATCTACAAAAGTACGAAGCGCAGAACTAGTTAGCTTGACTCAAATCATATGGTAAATGATCTAACTTGGGAGCAGGTCGTGACTTGTCCAATTGGTCACTAATATCACATGCTTTTACGCGACCTGACCAACTACAGCTCTATGGCACACCCACAGGAGCAGGTCCGTATACCAACTCAGCATGAGCCAGTGAGATCATGTAGTTATTGACTATTGATAGGAGCCTGGGCACCTTCATTGGCTCATTTTGACGGAAAATTCTGGATTGCTTCTATGACGCGCTGGACATACGATCCAGTCGCCCGAGTGTGGCCACGCGTATTCTTTGCGTCGTCTGTCGACTTGATTCACTGGTCTGAGCCTACTTGGGCTGATCCATGGGGCATTGACCCAGAACTGTTCAGAGATCCCGTTTCGAAAAAGACATACCTGAGTCTTATGGCACCGAATAACAACCAAGACCGACTCTGGGGCATTTACCAGTGTGAGATCAGTCTGAAAGACGGGAACTGTAGTGGGCAGTATCGGAGTTTGTGGAACGGTACTTTGACCCACAATGCTACAGCTCGGCCGGAAGGGCCAAAGATGACATTTAAAGATGGCTGGTATTACCTCTTAATTGCTGAAGGTTAGTTCCTTTTACAGAGAAGATATCCACAAAGAAGAAGAATGAGAATTAATGCTGTTTCAAAGGTGGAACTGATGACCTGCACCGCTCGACTATTGCCAGGAGCAGGTCGGCGGAAGGCCCCTTCAAGGCTGGGCCAAACAATCCTCTTCTGTTCAATGGGGCGTATGGTTTCGATAATCTGACGGTGCAATCGACGGGACATGCTACGATGGTAGAAACCCCATCGGGTAAATGGTATGCAGCTTTCTTGGCTCGAAGGAAGATAAATGGAAGCTCTCCACTGGGTAGGTCTTAGGCGCTCTGGTACGATGGATCGAATGCTTACTGCTGTTAGGACGAGAAACTTTTCTCACAAGTGTCACCTGGAAAGATGGATGGCCAATATTCAACGACGGGAAACCAATTCTGCTGAGTGAAGAAGTTGGGCCGGTAACTGGCAAGCGCCGCATTCCGCCTCCATTCGTGGACGATTTTTCTTCTCAAACACTGGATTCTGAGTGGTACCAGCTGAGGACTCCGTATACTCGGAACTTCAAGGTGCACAAAGGTAGTATCGAGTTGAGGCCAAATGTGTTCAGCCTTAGCGATAGGGACACACCCGCGGCGCTGCTCCGAAAGCAGAAATCCCTCAATATGACGTTTTCCGCAGAGTTATTGGGCTTCAATAAGACATTGGGTTCAAAAAACCAGGTCGGGATCTCTTCGTATCTCTCCGAGTTTCAGCATCAGGACATTGGTGTCACTGGGTGCGCGAACACCACAGGGCTTTGCATATATACGGAGCTTTGGCAGAACCAAACATCGCAGGTGAAACTTCACCACTCCTGAAAAACTCAATGATTGTAGCATTTGCATTTTATGGAGGCTAACTTGAACAGTATCATCAAATTCCCCTCAACACCACAAGGTTGACGGAGCCCCTCGTGTTACACATTCGCGCCACTCCGCTACTTTACCAACTTGGATACAGTTTAGGTAATGCGCTTCAGCCAAACTACATAGCGGAGATTGCTTCGTCATGGCAAGCATTCGCACCAACAAACTATTTTGTTTTCTCGGGCGCGTCATTTGCCATTTTTGCGACAGGACTTGGAGAACCTTGGCCGTATGATGGGCCAGTCGTGGGGTTTAAGAGAGTCGCTGAGACATACTTTGAGGAGAATATCCCGGATCACGACATCTGGGATAAGCAGCAGCCAGTTGGAACTTGCACCTAGCGCATCAGCATCGCATGCAAAGGGAACTAGTTGGATACTTGTTCGAAGCTCTAATGCATCAAGCGAGGAATGAACTTGATTTGACTCATCAAGATTTGCGTGTATTCTACTGGTCACTGGTACTGAAATGTTCATTTGTATTCCATCCTTTCTAGATAGTGTTGCCCCAAAATATGACTATAAAGAAATTAAACATGCTAATTGCACCTTATTATCAATCTTAGCGGCGAGGTGAATGCCAATGTCATCGATACGAGATATTAACATAAGTGTCCTAAGAGCATTATCGCATTATCGCATCAGCCGGCGGAGCGCAGAATTAGTGGCAGGAGAGATACAAGCTGAAGGAACATGAGACTATTGCCAATACTTGAAGCCCACTTGACTTCGATATATTACAGCCAATCGGTTAGGCTACGAGCTTGTTTAATAGCCGCTTTTTAGACCAAAATAGCATGGCGTTTCGATATTTTGCTGTCACTATGATACGAAATGCGCTATCGTATGCAAGGCGGGATGAAGCGGCTTATACTCCATACGCCTCTTTCTGTAGGCTTGCAAAGGTTGTTCGCTTAAATGCCTTGTGTAGTTATAGGCGTCTGTAGAATCTCACCTACTACACTGTATATCACATTCAATAATGTGGTCAAAACATGTCTGAGACGGTGACTGGCCACTACCGTGCATATTTGGCGCCAATTCAGAATTTTGGTTACCAGAAAGAGCTAGAAGCATGAAGGTGGCTCAGCTGGAGGTTTGTGATGGCAGCTCAGCTACTGAGAATGCCTGATATATAAAGTAAAAGGCCCTCTCCCGCAAAACTGTGTGCAATGGTCTTCATTAACAACTAGTTAAGTACTGGATTCAACATTTACAGACCGACCATTGCAAAGTAGTAACCATGGGTGATGATCCTCATCATAGAGACAGACTTGCACATGCAAGAGTTGGGTCCTACTTTTTAGGACCCAAGGCTGAGAACTTTCATATCCTGAGTGAACTCATGGGCAAAGTATTGGAAGACCAGAAGACAGTGCGCCAAAATCTCTACCACGATGATCCTGAATTTATCACGTCTTCGATGATGCAAGCGTCGACGTATACAGAGAGTATTGACGAGCTTCGAGGCTATGTCAACACGCTATCAGAGAAGCTTGCATTGCATTCGATCCCATTTTGGTCGCCTCGATACAATGCTCATATGAATATGGATGTCGCATTGCCAAGCATCATTGGGTGTAAGATATCTTTGCTTTTGTGACGAGCAGTGTAGCTAACTGGGTCAGACATGGCGACGATGATGTACAATCCCAACAATGTCGCAACTGAAGCAAGTCCTTTGACTACAGAGAAGGAAAGGACTGTTGGAAAAGACCTCTGCAAAATGCTAGGTTACAGAAAGAGAGGAAATGTTACGCCCTGGGCCCACATTACTTGTGTAAGTGGCTTCGCAATTTTTGTTGATGAAATCATTGCTAATTGCGATCTTGACATCGTCAAAATAGGATGGTTCAGTAGCCAATCCTGAAGCTATCTGGGCAAGTAAGTTTGGCTCTTTAAACTACAACAGAGGATGAAGAACTAAGCGTCAGCCATAGAAATGTATTATTCGCAATAAGATCGAGCCCGATTTCCACGGATTCGTCATGCAAGGTCTCGACCAGATTCATCTTGTTCATATACCCATGTTTCACATGGCGAACCACCGCTGGCAGCTCATTATAACAGCCGACTTTCCTGAGGATGCTAAACAGCGTTACCAGCAGCTCCGCAAGGAGAATCCAGATAAATTCTACACTGTGGCCAATACGGAAAAAGAACTACTTGAAGACATGGTCAAATCTGGCGCTGACATCACATGGCGCCTCGATGAAGGCATACCGAAAGATGGGCAAGAACCTATCATGACCTTCAAATTGTCTAACATCCGTGTGGTGGTTCAAGAGTCAATGTTCTTCAACGCGCTTGATCAAACTTATCCTGACCGCATGCCTTTTTACTTATACGGTAGCAAGGCTGAAGCTCACCTTGATCATGTACTCAAGAAGGCTCCCAACGGCATGATCAGCGTCGATAATGTGAAGTTGGCTCTTGAGCCTGAGTTAAGCGATGAGCAGCTTGCCCGGGGCGTTGTTGCAATCCTTGAAGATGTCTTTGAGAATGCCATCCAGCCATTGTGAGTTTAACCACCCTGATCCACACATCTGAAAGAATGCAAGAATGCTGGCTAACTTGATACAGGCCACTTGATGGTTCAAATATCTCTCTCGCAGCTCCTGGTCTAAATTTGGCACCAGGCAAAACACACAAAGCGTCTGTATATGAGAGCTATGAAGCTTTCAAGGGCGGAAGCGCACCTATTTCAAGGGGTGACATTACATTAGGAGGGTATGTCTTTGCAGACTGGGCGGACGTCAACATGGATCCAGCTGCGAAACCATGCCATGAGCTCAAGAACTGAGAGAATCGCTTGGAAGGATTTTACTATGTACATTGAGCATGTAGCAAATCACACATTGATGCCATCCTGATCATACAATAATGCTGCTGAAGAACCCTGGTTTCTCCACACTTACCCCGCGGAGATGCCCTATGAGATTTGTTAATGGCATTACACATCTAGTATTGGCTGTTGAAGAAGACTCTAATTGTAGCCTCTAAGCCGGGGGTTCAAAAATTGAACTAACTATTGGCACGCTTATAGGCTCTCTGGGCGGTGTATATCTCGGGCCAAGTCTCGGAGACACCCCGAGCATCCCGCTTCTCCTGCACACGTGAGAGCTTACACGCTTCCTAGTAACGCGAATTACCTTCGTCTAGCAGTTCTAGGTCCTTCAAGTTCGTATATCGGTTTGATATGATCCGAAAATGTCTTTGATCGACTCACAGAGCAAAACTTCCCCCTGCAATCATGTGATTCTGCTCCATACTCGTGGCTCTACCCCACGATTTCCTACTGCGGGGACTCCACAAAGTCATTGAAGCCATTGACGCTATTTGCCGTGCTATTTGCTGTACCTTTTGCCCCATGCCATCCCGCTCTAATATCCAGCAACAAGCTTGGAGTCTTAACTTTCTCTACATCATCGCCAATTGCTCTGTTGCGAGGCATGCCTGCTCTGTGTTGGATGCTCTCCGGTCATGATGCCTGTCGACGATGTAGAAGCTGAGGATGTGCAAGGCTCCGCTACCGGCTCCGAGGATAAGCAAGCCGCCTCTAAAAAGCGAAAGCTCTCTAGCAGGGACGATAATCAGGAAAATGAAGGCCCTGCTTGCCAGAACTGTCGAAAGAAAAAGTCAGCATGTTCGAGAACCCAGCCATGCTCCGCATGCGTGAGATACAGTACGTCAATTGGGACAAAGCTGGAGAATCATGACATTAAAATTTGCCTTGCAGATGTCGAGTGTGTCTACTACGACGGAAGAGCCAAAACGGGTGTTCGCACTGGCGCCATTGAGAGCATCAACCAAAGGATTGGTGAGTGAATTCGAAACAGGAGGAGTTATTTCATCTTCCTTTTCGTGACTTGTCGCCCGCTAATTCCCTTCATCCAGCGTCGCTGGAGCAAATGTTCCTGGGTCAAAGCATCTTGTGGAATCAACTGTTCGGGGGCTTGAATTCTCCCACGAGCGGAAGCGTCGAGAACACAAGCACCGATGGATTTACACAAGAGAACTTGGAGCAGTCAATTACCCAATTGCGGAATCGACTGGCTTCTACTGTACAGAGCAAACAACAATCCGCAGTACAGGACTTAGAAGGGCCACCACAATTACCAAAGTCTCTCGGTAGCAGTGCACCTGGAGCTACCAGTGAAGCTCGTTTGCCGCCGGACGAACTCATGGACGCACTCATCGACATATACTTCGACCAGGTGCACCAATGGATACCAATGCTTCATGTTCGGCACTTTCGCGAGCGGTTATTAATGCCCAATGGGCGTGAGAGCGCATCGACCATTTTCTACGCCATTACATCGCTATGTGCACGCTTTTCTAATGATCCACGTCTCGGCCATGGCGCTGAAAAGACGGCCTACGCTCGGCAATGCCGACAAGTAGTAATACTTCGCAGCATGGAGTCTTTCTCAGTGGAGAATCTTCAGGCTTTGACCATTTGTTCTTTTGACTTGGTTGGTCACTATGCTTCTGCTTCAATGTTGAGGATGTTGCTGAACGTTTTCTCTAGATTGGTGGCGGGCGAGGTCCTTCTGCATGGGTGAGTAATTATCTTGGACACGATCGTGAAATGACTGAGAATCTAATTTCCTTCTTATTCTTGTGCAGTCGATTGTTGGCAGCATGACACGAACGGTTGAGCAACTTCAGCTCAGTGTAGAAGAAGAGGACCAGAATAAGCCACTCACCAAGACGTTAATCAGACGCATGAACTTTCTCCCCCGATGCCGCAGCTGGAGCGAGACCGAAGAGCGCCGACGCGTCTTTTGGAATATCTTCATAATGGATCGCTTCTGCAGCATTGCCACGGGATGGAACTTCTCTCTCACCAGTGCCGATGTCAAACGAAGACTCCCTTGCGAAGGCAGCTTATGGGAACGCGGCCAGCCGCTCGACGTACCCACGCCCTACTTTGGCATCGCAGACCTAACTTCACGGGCTAATCCAGCTGTACCGACAGCTCGACCTGACGGTGAAGACCAGGATCTCTTGGGCGGTTTCGCCTTCTGTATTGAAGCAACCGAGAGCCTGAGCCTGGTTACCTCGTTCTTCCTTCAGCATGACTTAGACTTTAGCGACCCTCACCAGTTTCAGCTGTGGTTGGTCCGCTTCAAGCAGCTGGACTTGCGATTGGTTCAGTAAGTCGTCGTTTATTTGGCATAGCGTTACTTATACCTAATCACTTATACTAATCATGATTGTCGGTATCAGATGGAAAATCTTTCTACCCAAACCTTGGCGGGAAGCCTGTGTTCTCAACGCGGACGGCAATATGGACCCCAACCTCACCCTGGCGCATATGACGCATAATACCGCTGTAATTCTACTTCATCAAGTTATTGCATTCCCACTGCCTGAGTGGCAGAGTCAACGGTTACGATTACCATCTCTTTCGAGTGCCGAAACCTGCTTTGCAGCCGCAACTGAAGTGAGCATCATTGCAGAGGCATACTTGCAACGCTCCACTTCTTTGACCAACCCCCAGTTCGCATTCTGTCTGTTCATCTGCGGGAGGCTGCTTTTGGCTTATTCCTCTTACCACAGCCAGCCTCTGGCTCCTTCATTCAATTCACTAGTCTCAAGTCTTTATAACATCTCTAATCGCTGGAATGGGCCGTTCAGCGACGATACAAATGGGGAGACACACAACTTGGCATCCAAGTTCGCCACACGGCTAACACAGGCACGGCAGCACGACCAGCACATTCTCGATATACGGGAGCCAGTATATTCTGACGACCAGTACATTGATAAGACGGCAGTCAACACCAACAGGCGTGAGGGTTCAGGCTCAGGCCCAGGCTCGTTTACCCATGGCATTGACACAACCGGCGTCGGCGTGCCCACTCCCTCACTTAGTGATCTCCACGGGGCATCACCCGACAGCATCTCGATGGCATTTCCACCTTTACCGTTAAGTTTACAGGGCCAAATGTCCTACAACGGCCACTCGAAGTCCATGCCAATTGATTCTCCTCGAGCTGGTATTGCAATAGGCGTACGGTCTGCAGATCCCATAATGGCCGATGTTCACTCTTATGATGGTGTTGATGCTTTCCTCGATCCATCCTTTCCACCCGATCAGAGGGTGAGCGTTTTTTCTTACTCTAATAACATGTAAAATACTCTGAATGATACCGATTGGCCTTTTTATCTGAATAGTGCTCTAAATTATTACGAGCTGTTCATATTCTATATCTGTTTCAATATCTTAATAGCACCCCAAAGAATCCCACTACAAGAGTCTAATCGTTTATAGCTCCAGATTTGTGAAAGGTAGCCTTCCTTTGTAATCCGTATCCAACCCTGGCGTGAGCTTGCGCGAGCTTTAGGTCTATATCTGTATTTCTGATAGGGACATTGTTGCCTGCATCTCCAGGAGTTTGTTTCCAAGCAGCAAGAAATAATAATCGGCGTACACAAGACCATGGTTAGCCCAGCGCCTTGGAGCAAACTCGTAATTGTTGATGGTGGCGCCTCCAAGAATGGTATGTGGGATAGCATCATCCTGAATTACCGTAAACTCCGTCTGTACGTTGCGTGTAGTTTTCTCTACAGTGTCCAACGTAGATGTTGTCGCTACGAAGCAACTTTGTGGAGTCATGTGCTTCGAACAGATAGCCTTTACTATTCTAATCGCACTCTCAAAATAGGACGATTGCTCTCCCTTCTGTACCAGTGCCTCATGGATGAGAAGCATACCATAAGCAGCAATCACTGCCGCACTAGTATCAGGCGGTTGCTCAGAATCCGTGGGAGCGCAAAAATCCCAGGGCGGCACGCCGTTGGCAGGCAGCTTACTGAGAAAGTAGTCTGCACATCCTCGAGAAGTTTCGAGGAAAGATACATCTCGCGTCCAGTTGTATGTTTGCGCAAAGCCTGCAATGGCCCACGCTTGACCACGGGTCCATGACGATGTGTCGGAGTATCCTTGGTTTGTCAGTCGAGATTTGACGCTACCAGTATTCGGATCAAGGACCACAAGATGTGTCGTGGAGTAATCGGCCCTTATGTGGCATGCTTGTGTTTTCTTCGCATGGTTCACGGCGATTTGGTACATCTCTTGGTCTCCAGTCTCCGAGGCCGTCCAGAAGAGCATGTCCAGGTTCATCATGTTATCCTTGGTGGGGAAAACAAATTATTCGTTAGCATGAACATGTAGTCAAGACCAAGAAAGTGGTAAGATGGATCTTACAATGATGAAGAGAAAGTCCTTTGTCGGATCTATGAACGAATACCGCAACGTCGTGCAACTATCCCAGGATCGTATCGCCCCAGTGGCGGGCACATATCGCGATGCCAACATCCGTGATGCTCGTATTATAGTATCTCGCGCAAGTACGTCGTGATCGAGTGTCCAGGCGAGCTTTGCCCAAGGGAAGATCATGAAACCAAGGTCATGCGTGGAAGCCAGCGTCGAGTTCTGATGGAGGTTGGTCGTCCACCACTTGCAAGCGAATCTTGCCAATTTTAACGTTAGTTTCTAAAATGCCTCCACTAATAATATTCAAGTTACAAACATACTCGAGATGCATAGGATGGAGTGTCGAAGAAGACACTGATGGCTCTTGTATCATAGCAAGCTCTCGCTTGAAGCGCCGTTCTCTCTCGAGGAGCAAGTATAGACTGCCAGGAAAGAAACCTGACGTCCAGAAATCGAGCTCCCGAAATACATATCGTGTACCGCCAGGTTTGGTATACTCGGGGTATAGAGTAGGCGGCTCTGACTATGGCACCAAGGTCAGATGAATAGCTCTACAATATTCCACACTTATAGCTCATACCTTGAACAGAGCAGGCGCTGCTACTCCCCATATCTTGGCCACCACATTGCTAGAATAAAGGCCTTGTAGTAGCGATCGTTTAGGATGCTTCCCGTTCGTAAGATATTGATGTTCTGCAGGATGTTGTTTTGTCGTGTTCTTTCGCGTATAGGTTAGTCTTTCTCATATTTGTAAAAACTTTGGCGCTATAAGTGCTGTCTTACTTGGTCTGGCAGCCATTCAGGACTATTCTGAGATTGATCTGGCGGTAAGTAGCCTGGATTCTGATCTGTGCCGTTGGTGACAGACACAGAGGTAGGGGGTTCTATTTGTAGCATCTTTGATAAATAGAGTCCTGTTTGCAAGTAGATTCGCGGTTCAAAATGGTATCGCTCAAGAGAAGGGTATAGTGGTCTTGTATGAAGATTTGCAGGTATGCAAAAACTATCTGATCTCTGAGAAACTGATCAACTCCTCGTTCCATAGGACAACATCGAATCAAATCTTCTTAACGGGGCCATCTTCATTATTTCTGGCTTGAGCGTCCAGTCGGCCACCATCCGGAATCATGGCCGCGCGGTGGGTCGGAGTGGACAAACGCTAGCAGGGGCATATTTGTGGCTTGCGGAGGTCGGAAGAAGACTCGGGGCACTCCGAGGCCAGTTGCACTACTAGGCTAAAGTGACGATGTTCAGCCATTTGCCATATCATGCCACTGAAGAAAGATATATCAAGGAGCGAGAGTATCATGGACGATATGCAGTTACGCTTGGGAATTGTGTCATAACGTTACATTTGCCTCCTCAGCAGTCAGATAGACTGTGAAACCCAGTTTCAGAATCTCACAATGGCCGCCTCCAAGGACATGGAAGCTTCTCCGCAGGCCACCCATCAAGAGGTACCTGGCATATCGGAGAAGTCTCTCGACGGCGATGAAGAAACCAGTCGCTATGTGGATGGCCCAGGAGTTGAGATTGACGCGGCGACCAACAAGCGCCTGTTTTGGAAGATTAACCGTCGCATTCTTGTGATCCAGCTGGTCACCTACTTTTGTCAGTCCTTGGATAAAGGAACGTTGAACTTTGCGTCTATCATGGGTATCAAGACTGACGCTCATCTCGTGGGGCAACAAGTAAGTCATATTTCATAACTGGCCTAAACTCCCTCAAATGTGTCGGCATATCACTGACCAGCATCCAGTATTCGTGGCTTGGAACTATTCTATATCTGGGTATCCTCGTTGGAGAATATCCGCAAAACTTTTTGTTGCAGAAATTGCCCGTAGGAAAGCTCCTCGCTGCCAATGTGTTCTGTTGGGGAACCGTGGTGGCATGTTCCGCTGCGACGACCAATTTTGGTGGCCTCATGGCTCTTCGGTTTCTGTTGGGCTTTTTCGAGAGTTGTGTGCAGCCAGCAATGATGTTACTGTAAGTTGTTCCGAATCCGGTCTATTATGGGGAGGCATTGCCTCTGGGTTCTTTTCCGCGAGACTGGAGACTGACGAAAGTCTGGTATTATAGGACTTCTATGTGGTACACGAGAGAAGAACAATCCATGTTGAACTCACTCTGGTACTGCATGACAGGACTGCAGCTAATGGTACGAAATACACATTGAGGCTATCCTCCGTCAATGGGCCTCCTCGTATTACATCCAATACTTTAATTGCTGATCACAGTACAGGTTGGCGGTCTCCTTGCCTTTGGTGTCTCGCATTTCACCAACGGTCCCATTAAAAACTGGCAACTGCTCTTCCTCGTCCTCGGTCTAGCAGCAGTCGTATGGTCCTTTTTCATAGCCATTCTTCTTCCCGACAGCCCTATGAAAGCCAAGTGCTACAGCGAAGAAGAAAAGCGTCTCATGGTTGAGCGCGTGCGCCACAACGAGACCGGTATCCAAAACAAGAAATACAAAAAGTATCAGATTATTGAGGCACTCACGGATCCTCTTGTCTGGTGTTGCGTCCTGCTGATTACGGTTGCAAACTTGGTCATTGGCGGACTTGGTGTTTTCTCCAATCTTATTATTGAACAGTTTGGCTTTACTCTGCTCCAGACGCAGCTTCTCAATATTGCCCAGGGTGGTTTGACAATAATTGTTATGGTCTCGTCGGCATGGGCATCTCAGAAATCAGGGCAGACATGTTTCATTATGCTGGTAAGCTCTCGCTCTATTGCGTTTGACTAACACAATTTTCCCCAATGAGGTGAATTTTACTAACAGTGTTGCCACAATACAGCTTTGGACTATCCCAGCTATTGTCGGCACCATCGTCATCCTCGTCGTAACTCCAAATGCATCAAATGCTGGTGGGATGCTTATCGCCTTCTACTGTACACAGTTCTTCCTTGCCCAGGGTAACATGATCATTTCTCTCGTCACACGTAACATTGCTGGGCAGACGAAGAAGGGCATCACCATGACTCTAGTCTTTGTTGGCTGGGCTGTGGGTAACCTGATCGCCCCGCAGATCTTCCAGGAGAAAGATGCTCCTAGATATCTACCAGGCTTTATTGTGCACCTTGTCGTTTATGGAGTGTATCTGCTCTTGGTGGTGGTTACAAGGATTGTTCTTTTGGCAAGAAACCGACAGAAGGCAGCGCAGGTCGCCGAGATCAGTCATGATCTGGCTTTTCAGGATTTGACTGATCGAGAGAATCCGAACTTTCGCTATGTTTACTAAGTCGAGGAAATTCTACCAGAGGAGAATTTAGATAATAATTTTCTCTGTTTAGTTAATAAGTCCTTGATCATTTAGCTTGGCTGTGCCAGTCCCATTAATGATGCTTTTCTTGACTAATTACTCGACAACATGATGCTCATAGATCGATCTTGTATTGGATAATCACAGATAAAGTCTCCATGATACAGAATGCATTATTCTAAACCCTTTGTTACCCTCGAAAAATATTCATCTACCCCCGTTGATTAAATAATGTTGTATCCTTTCTAATCTATTTGGTGGAACACTTAAGGCTATTATAAATAATATCGGCTGCCTGGTATGCTGTTGCATATGTAGCAACTTGAAGATGGGCGGTAATGACAACAGGGAAAACAGAGGTATCAACAACACGAAGCTTGTTGATACCCTTAACTTTGAGGTTGGTGTCAACCACCTTGCCCATAGCTGCAGTCCCCATGGGGTGGAATGTAGATCTATCAAGCTGTTAGAGTCTGCGATTTGGTGATATGACATAGAGCGCGTGTACTCACCCAAGACCAGCAGCAATACGGGCATCAATGTAAGCATCTGTTGATGCAGTAGTGAATGTTTCATTGAAGCCAGGAGCGCCAAGCTCGCCGGCAATAATATCCCGACCAATAACGGTACGGTTAGAGTTGGCAAATGCAATTTGCAGACGAATACCCTCGCGGGCAACAAACTTGTCAACCTCAGTCGCGTGGTAGTTAGGATCAATGTTGGGCACATCATTGATGTTGGCGGATTTGAGAGTGACGCTACCCTTAGATGTGGGCAAGAGATTGATCAGAGCAAAGGTGACGGCTGAGCCATCTGGAGTACCGGCATACTGGAATACATGCTCATTGAAAGTGCGGTCCTGCTTCAGCAGTGGGTGCTTCTTGGGATCAGGCTTCTTGCCCTCATCCTTCTCGATAGCAGCAGCCAGTCCCGCCTTATCGGTGATACCGGTGGAGACGAGGAAATCAGCTGGAGTGCCGTAGCCATATTGAGGCTCATTGAAGAGCGGGTTAGCAGATCCAATGGCATATCCAGCGGAGGGATCTTTCAGAGCCCAAAGGGCTCCGAAAAGACCGTGGTCCGCAAAGTTCTTGCCGACTTCAGGCTGGTTCAGAACGACGGGAATCTTAAACTTGTGCAACTCATCAGACGGGCCAATTCCAGAGAGCATAAGGAGCTGGGCAGT
Organism: Trichoderma harzianum CBS 226.95; assembly: GCF_003025095.1. Classification (NCBI taxonomy): domain Eukaryota; kingdom Fungi; phylum Ascomycota; class Sordariomycetes; order Hypocreales; family Hypocreaceae; genus Trichoderma; species Trichoderma harzianum. Next base: position 137,105 of record NW_020209268.1, read on the forward strand.
TCGGATAGCGCCGGCTGCGAGGATGATCTCTTTGCCTTGAATCTTGGTGCCGTTTGCGAGCTGAACTCCAGTGGCTTCAGGTGCTTGGTTATGCGATTTGGGGGTGCTTAGAAGGACCTTGGAAACTAGAGTTTCCGTGAGAACAGTTATGCCGGTCAATTTGAAGACATTATCAGCGATCTCACGGCGACCCTGGTTTTTGTTTTCGAAGAGGTCACCAATACCAAGAGGGTTGCCGGCATTGCCATCATTGTTAGGAAGCGGATGGACGCCAACTTCTTGCCATGATTCAAGAGTCTTGTTGCGCAGAGGGAACTCCCGGTGAGTCGATTCAATGCTCTGGATGAGCATAGGTCCATCTGTGCCATGCTCATCAGGGTTTTTGACAGGAGCAGGAGCAGTCTCGGTCAACTTCATATACGGGAGCAGACCAGCATAAGACCAGCGGTGGTCGCCAACTGTATCACCCCACAGGTCGAAGTCAAACTTGTCACCACGAATCCAGCCACCTAGAAAGTCGCATTAGTCCACAGGCTTCAATTGCAGAAAATCGGTGCTCTCCGGTTGTTGCGCTCTCTCCTAACTATAACACAGCTAAGCTGCATTATGTTTATGCGGAGTTGCTAGTGTATGCATTGGAGGGGAAATCTTTGTTTACCTGAGTTGATGACAGTGCCACCTCCAAGAGCTTTGCCACATGGCAGATCAACCTGGCGATTGTCCAAATTCACTTGAGGAATCGTCTGATACTTCCAATCGTACTCGCCTCCAATGAGGTTTGTAGAGTTGGGGTAAACTACGCTGGGGTCATTGTTGGCATTGCCTCCAGCTTCAATGACGAGGATCTTGAGTGCTGGGTCGAGGTGATGGAGACGGCTAGACACAACCGAGGCCGAGAGGCCACCGCCAACAAAGATGTAATCCCAAAGCATGGCGGACGCTTCCTCTACCGATGTATGGAAAGGAGTGCTACTCTGCTCCGCCATTTTCACACGAGAAGGTAAAACAAGCTAATTATAAGAAGAATCGCAAAATCTACCTGATGCAGGCGACCGGAATATCGGATCCTTAGCAGTCTCAGGTTTCCAGGAACCCGGCAACTAACACAACCAACAACCAATATGACTCCTTTGTCAATTTCGACAAAATTCGATAGAGTCCTGCGAACTATCCGGGGGAGGCTGGCTTCTGCGGGCCAGCTAGCTTGTTCCAGAAACACTAGCGGAGCTCCTTTCTTGGACCCTGAACGGGAATCTTTCTTTCAAATCTGAGTCCTGGAACTTGTCGATCGATGTGGAAGAGGCTTCCTTCTTTCGATACAGACAAGGTTTCAGAGTTTCAGCCACAAAGGCATCCAGCCGGATTATTATAATCATCACCCAACGCTCCATTCGTAGGATCGATGTTACTCCAAGTACTTCTAAGCCAAGTGTTTGGGAAGGATTCATCTTCAGTGAACCAACAGACAAACAGGGATAGATGGTGCCATCTTTAGTGTTCAAGCATTACAGTACTAGGAAGCAGGGATCGGCTTCCGCATCTGCAAAGTACCTGAAGCCATTGTCAGCACGTCAGCCTCCATCTGCAACCCCCTAGTAGGAACGCTCTTTTGGGCATGACTGGCCGTAAAACTGGGGTGTTCTTCCAGGTTGTTGCGCGATTTTGCACCATTGGTAATGAAACCCCCCATGATGATCGTATGGACCTCGCTTCACCCCGGCCATCGAGTCGAGCCGGCGAGCATATCGACGAGGTTAATGCTGTCAAAACGTGGGTTGCCATTCGGCGGCTTTCCGTCTTGCCACGCAAACTCACCAAAATTAAAGCGGAAAGACCAGCTTGGAGATCTGCCTAGTTCCCGGCTCGTTAAATTAGTGTGACCGAATTGCCTACCGAATTGGGTAATGTCGACACAGTTTCCTTGTACAGCATCCCAATTTCTCACAGGACATGGATTCCGCCGAAGAATTCTCAGCTGTTGTTGGTTCTTCTCCGGGAGTCCCGTCAGCCTCGGGGTGTTGGTTGGGTTGCAATTCTCCCTTGAAATGAGAAAATCCGGCCACCTGCAGATTCTGCAGTACATGCAACATAACCGGTTGGTCGCACCAACAGAAACCTGTTGGTTGCTGACCCGGATGAATTTTGCATGAATCGGGGGGCATACAGGTACATGTATGTCTTCGCAATAAATATTACAACAGTTATCAACAAACCGCTGACGGCTATTCCCACCTTAACCGACTATGCATATGCGTGCACTCAAGTTCACATATAGGCAATCAACTGCTTTCCTTTGTCCGCCGAATGCTTGACGCAGATCCGGACCTGAGCTCTGCACAACCAACGAAATACATTAATGTTACACGAGCAGACTCCATGGTTTCGCGACGAGCGCAGTGGGGATGTCGCTGCAGCAGCGGTCGCGGTACCGTCGCACATTGTTGAGGCCGAGTTCCCGCCCATCACAAGCGCGGGGGTCGGTGTATTGATCGTCAGTGTATTGATGCCTCTGGTTGCGACTGGGTGGACGGGATTGAGAGTTTGGACTCGACGGCTTAGAGGCATCTCGCCGTTTCTCTTGGAGGATATTCTCTGTTATCTTGGTCTTGTAAGTTCCCTCAATGGCAAATGCTTGGACCCTGAATCAATGATTGACCAAGCCGGTCAAAACAGCTTGTGTTTTGGGGCGTTGGTATCAATTACATCTGCAGTAAGTTGGCACTTCTTATACACTCTCTAATAAGTCTGTACTCTACGACTATGATGCTGATAGACATGCTATAGTGGTCGTTATTGGTGGCGGCGGCTACCATCTTCGTGAGCTCCAGCCCATTCAAGTTAAACGATTCTCGCAAACGACCTTCGCCGCACAGGTGTTGTATGCCCTCGCTCTAGGCTTCACCAAGAACAGCCTCGTATGCATGTTGAAGCGCATCTTTTTCACACAGAACTATGCATGGATCGCATATTTGGTACTGAGCCTCAATGTCGCCTGGATGGCTCAAACTATACTTACTGGTATCCTGATCTGTCGGCCTATCACCATGAACTGGGATCCAACTGCACGAGGCCACTGTGGCAATCAGACATATGCCTTTGCTGCAGTCAGCATTGTCGATATTGTGACCGATCTGGCTATTATAATCCTGCCGCTCAGATTAGTTGCAAACCTGCAGATGAGGAAACCGTACAAGGCAGCCCTGATGTGCGTGTTCGGATTTGGTCTCATGTAAGTCTTCGGTGAACGATACCTATTCCGGCATAATATTTTGATTGGACTGACACATCGATCAGAACTGTCGTATTCACAGCGATCCGCCTATACTTCGTCTTCAACCTTGACTTCACGGATATTTCGTTCTCGTCTCTTCCCCTTACCATTATCGGCGTTATCCAACTCTGCGTCGCCAATATGGTTTGCTCTGCGCCTCTCCTCCGTCCGGTACTTGACCGTACCGTAGGCCGGTGGCTTTCGCTCTCCATTGGCAATTCCTCGCGCGAGACGCCCCGAAACGGTTCCGCACCTGTCAATAGATTGATATCCGGTGACTCTTCAAATACGGGACTGCGAAAGAATATTCATAGCCGTTCGAGACTGGCATCAGGAAGGGGAAAGGACTTTGAACGGATTACGGAGAGCGAGGAGAATCTGAGATGGGAACTCGACGTAATGCACTCTGACAAGGGCCAATCAGCATACGCAGCAAGCCCGGATGTAAATAATAACAACAATGACAAGGTAAATGCAGTACCAGCAGGGAGAATCCTTAAGATTCAATCTACAGAGATATCTCGGGAATAATAAAATCATATTTAAAACGAGCAAGAGGCTTCCACATTGGGACTCACATGTCGAAGAATGACATCTTACAACGACGGACTCGTACAGGGAAGTCTAGCTGCCGGATGAGTTGCCCTTTTTGTAAGTATAATTTCCCCAGCTGATGCTGTTGGTCGAGACACCCCAGATTGAGTCAGTGAAGAGTGGATCATTGTATTCTGGCGAGTCAGTACCCCAATCGATCGTGACACCCATCACCAGGCCCTTGTACATAGAGCGCTGCTCGGGTGACTTCGATGCCGCTACAGTGCTCATGATTTGCCGTTGCGCGGTCCTCCTCAACGTTCTTGACTACATCCACCATACTATCCGCGAGTTAGTGTTTCAGGTCGAATCTAATGAAAGCACAATTATCTTCGCTTCCTCCATAGCCTTGCTCTGGAACGGCTGGGACAGAAATCTCGATCATTACATATTATGTGACTTGATATATTCTAGGAAGCGTTCCTGCCAACTGTGGAGCAACTGTGGTAACCCGGCACAACCTTAACGAGTTGACGGATTATTTCCTAGCAATTTCCTAGCAACAGAATGTCCCATCAAGTAGAATGCTCATGTCTGCCGGCCTCGTTCCTTTGTAGAGAGACTCGGCATATCGGCAATAGCTCTGCGTCCATCATCTCTTGGCTTCGGTGTCAGAAGGTTGCCACATGTTACAATTGCGAAGACATGCAGGGTGGAATTCAATGCATATATTTGGGTGCGTGTGATTCTTCATTTATTATTTTCCTACTTCAGCACGGCATTGTCACCTGCCATTGTTGCCGACGCATTGACGCCTAGAGTGAGCTTGTATATGCAAAAGTAGAATCTCTCCCTGCAAGCGCTTATATCACAAGATGTATAATGGTTCAATGTTGCCGAATTATTATGCCACAGTACCTACTTTGATAACATATTCTATGGGAGAAAAAATGTCAAAAAGGACAAAAAAAGATGCTTGTCTCCTCCGGGAAGGCTCGAACTTCCAACCTCCTGATTAACAGTCAGACGCGCTAGCCAATTGCGCCACAGAGGATAAGCTTCATGTGTTGTCGACAACGACAAAAATTGTCTTAAGTTCAATTGCCCAGTCAAGGAAGCAGATTGAATAAGACAAAGGGGGATAGGTTCTTCAGTGGTTCCCTTTCCCCCCTCTCTGTTATGTACCAATTGAACAAATAATACTTGATATCTAGCAGTGATTTTCTGCACTCAACTAAACTAGACTGCCGACAATAAACCTTACATGAAGTCTTCTAATCTAATTCAGCCTCGTAGGATACTGATAGCACAGAGAGCTACCTGGACTTGTATAGCGTTGCGAATCGTGATGGTATTCTATCCTTGGCTACAGAAGGGACTGGAAGGTTTCCACCATGTAGTATACTCCACTGCTGGATTAGATCACTTCTCTTTACTACTCTACCCTGCAATCCACATTAAAAGCTGTGTACTATATAACACTTTGAAAAGGTTATAGTCCTCCAGCTAGTCTAATCAGCATCGTCGGTATTAGCCCGCTAGTTCTATTAGATTCGATGGCAATTAATTCTAGCATTCATTGTGTAAATTTGAGATAGCATGAGCTAAATGGTTAGCCTAAACTGGAGTCAACTCTGTATCATAATTTAACATTGTGTGACGAACTGCGTTACTCTCGATGGGAAATACGATAATTATCAAGGCTCAGAAGAACACTTTTTCACAGTTACAGTCGATATTTAGTACCAAAACCCATTGAATACTTTGCTAACAACTGGCTCTCCAAGTTATCTAAATGAGCGTAGCGAAGGGAACTTAAATCTCCAGTTGATATGTCCGAGTCGTTGCGGATGAATGCTGACTCTCATCGAGTCTGGTATAAGTCGATAAGGGTAATCTCGTTGTGCTGACCACAAGAGTCGGGCCAAATAGACCACTTTCTGGGCAATTCCTGATTAAAGAGCAACACAGTTGAGAAGGTTCAGGTTGATAAGGCCGCCCTAAATATCACATTTTCTTATTAGTGGTGATCTGGGGAGATTTGAGATAAGTCAATCTGGAGCTCACCTGTTCTGCGCTCGAATCACAGCAATATGAGCCGCTGCTGCAGCTGTTTCCGAGGATACCAATATTGCAGAGTATGCCTCCCAGAAGACCATTGCAGCAAACTGCAACCTGGTTGGTGTTGCAGGTACTTTCTCCACCGTTGTTGTCTTTACCACCGCCATTACCTTTGTTGCTACTGGTGGTGGGCACGGCGATGGCAGTGGCAGCTAGGGCAAGAAGAGCAGTAGTGTACTTCATATTGTTAAAATAGAAATAAGAAACTGAGACTTGGACGATGGTAACTGGATTATGAAGTAAAGACTGGTAGAAGTTGATGGGATGATGTGTTGGGAATCGTAGGAATATTGCTGCGTTTTATATCTTGGAGTGTGCCCAAGAATCTCTTGGATCTCAACTGAAACTCCATAGAGGACAGGGGCTATAGAACTTTATGATGTTATACTTTGTCTCAGCCACCTGAATCGGATGGATTATTTGGCGATCACGGATTGAAACTCAAACTCTAGCAGGGGTAACTTGAGAAATGATATAATCCCAACGATTATTATTGCCGTTGCTTGCAACTCATGCATGAGTTAGGCCCAGTCACCTTGCAATTTACGCCTGTAGCTTACATGAATCTCGTATTCACTAACCTATGGTCGTTATAAAATTGTTTGTTTGTGTAAACCATCCCCGAAATACACCGTGGATATTTATTTACAACAGATCAGCAAGCTGATTGTAGTCAACCATTCGGCTATATTGCAAAGATTTGATAAGAGATGTCTCTTCTGATGCTGGCGATATTCTTCCACTCTCTGACCAGGAGCTATAATGGATATTCCTGAGGACCTAGTATCGCAGTGCCAGTAAATTATTTCTTGGACTTTCAATCAATTCAACCACAGGCCCCTAGCGCGGTGATCGACACTGACTAATTCTTGGTATAGTGATCGACATTCATTAAGCTTCTTCATATAAAACACTCATGCAGGGGATAAACTTAAAACTACCGAGCTACGATGTCTTCAAGTTACTTAACCAAAGATCTAGTTAGCTGCTTGAGCTGCTATTCGTGGGAGTCGCGGCTAGATTCAAGTCATTTGTGATAACTTCCAATTAGGCGAGCGAAGTAAGCCGCGGAAACGGTGAGAGTAACCGGCCGATCGCCCGCACAGTATGACCAAGACGCGACATGGAGAAGTTAATTCCATGATCGACAGTATACAATAGAACTAAGCAACGAGCTTCCGTAACTACATGTAATATTCTACTAACATATGCTTCCTTGGGAAGCTATACACCTGCTTCAATTTGGTAGTCACCAACATGTGGCTATCTACATATAGCAATGTTGATCAATCTCTTCCACCTCGAGCAATGCGATCTCCAGATCTATAATCCCGTTTTGAACGACTTATAATACTCCAGATTGGTGAGCATTTAATTAACCGACGAGTTGATACTAAGGCTGTAATGTTTTCTTCAAGAGAGATGTTCCAGTAAAGCAGAATAGGTATAGCACAAAGGGGGTATATTTTCGGCAGTAGTCCAAGGTACTGCTATGTCTAAGACCATGAAAACCTTGTTCATAATTTACTAGGTATGTATGAAATGACTTGGAGGCGGAGCCGTATGTGTTTAGTCCACAGGCTTCCCGATCCCCAACCCTCAACTTCCAATGCCCCAACATAAACAACAATGGCCGCCCATTGGATACGTGTGTGTAAATAGGCGCGTAATTCTAACAAGATGGAAAAGTATGGAAGATACACGGATACAAGTAGAAGATGTGAAATACCACCAGACATGGCACGTTATCAGCAGACAATAGTGGGAAGCCGATTATGAACATTACCATATTCCTTAGTCTCTAATGCCGTTAACAATATACCCAAACAAAATAAATACTTTAACAAAGACCATATACAGTAACAAACAACAGAGTTTCCCAAATCACATCATCATAGTCCCAAACCACCAAAATACCACAACCACTACACCACACTGCAGCAAACTTACCACTACTGCAATAGCGGCGACAACACCACCGCTCAGTCTCGTCGCTCCTCCGCCTGCACCTCCACCTCCAACTCTTCTGTCAACCTCCTCCCCATATTGACCCCCTACATTCCCCCTCGGCCAATACTCACACACTACAAACCAGCCTCTCGTACCACACAACTTCCTCCCACACCCAACGCCCCTCGTCGCTTTCCAGACCAGCTGCGAAAAGTGTCCCGTCTCTTCCGTGAAGCCAGGATTGTTGAAGTTGTATTTTTCATCCTCGTTACCCCAAGCTTCTACCGTCGCTGTCGCGTTCGCATATCCAATTGCGATATTCTCGCCGTATGGGCCGCCTGAGTGGGCGAAACGGCAGGTTGTATCCGATTGGAGATATGCAGTAGCGAATTTTTCTAGAGTGGTATTCCAGTATAATGAAGTGGCGTTGTATTCGCGGCGGTAGGTATTAGTCGAATTAAGAATCGCAGAAGTAAAAGATGCAGAGTTGGAGTAGGATGGTTCGCCGGAGGGGATGGCTGGGGCGGCGGTGATTGTGACGACGACTGTAGAGGAAGAGAATTTGAAGAAAGTAATAAGCGTATATATGAAGAGTAGTAGTCTCATGATGATTATAGGAAGTTTTTGTGGTGTTGTGTAAGCGCTCTGAGTGGGAAGCGCGCATAGACTAAAAGCAAACACGCATGCAAGCACCACCCAAAGTGAGCCCAAAATGTAGCACAATTCAAAAAGTAGCGAAAAGAAGGAAACAACGCCGAGGGAAACACAAGTGAGCTAAAGTCTCAGCTCAAGCATTTCGCCTCGTTTTTAAACGCAGCCTGATTTCTGCCCCTGCCTGTCTTGCCTCTTTCATCCACCACTTGATTTGTCTGCATGCACTGAGTCTAAGCGCCGCCCAAAGGATGAAACACCACGCAGCGACCAATCATTTGCGAACATCGCGCTTAATCTGCTTTCAAGATGATACATGGGCGAAAGGAAGAACAATCGTTTGTTCAAATTTTTAGATTTTGGTTCTTTGTGATTATTGCATAACTATTTATATAAGACCAGTGTTCATTAATAGTTCAAGACCTGCACGCCAGCGATACTGGTCTAGCTGCTGTATTATCTGCTGGCTATAATGACGGCTCCAGATCAATGCCATATCGATCTCCGCCCTTCTCATCTCGCCACCACTTCAAACTGTATAGTCCATCCACCGGCAGACTTTTTGCACTCAGATGTCTGCTAGATATTATAGCTTGATCAGCTAGCTGAGACACCACCTCTCCGCCTGCCATCAACGTTGCCGTCCCAGCAATCGAGCAGGGATTATGCGGCAATACATCTCGCACCGGCAAAAGCAATCTCGTTGCGATACCGCATGCAACCATGACCCCGAGAACAACCTGGAGCGCAATCTTGGGCCCGCGATTCTGCTGTAGTCGCCGATGGCCAGTTGTAGTTACCATGCCATTGTATGTAGGTAGAGAGCCCTCACCGCCAGCAGTACTGTTGTCGCGCATGTTTAGAGATATGGCCTGAGCCATGTACACGCTGTAGAACCGCTGTGTAGCATTCTTGAGGTTCTCGATATTCTTAGTGCCTGCGAGCTCATTCGCTGGTCGACCATTCTTACTTAGAACCAGAGCTTCAATGAAGGTGTCTAGGTGGTTATTTATCGCATCGGTATTATTCGGACCAGGAACCGTCTGATTAAACAGAGGAGCACTTAGGCCATTCAGCCAAGCGTTTGGCAAGAAGGGAAACCTCTCACTACTGCGATTGGTCTTTAAGAACTTCGCGGTACTCTCATCTGTTGTAGGCGGTTGAGTGGAATCGAAGTTGAACTGGGGAAGCTGTAAGGTGACATTTGTCATGACCTGCTCAATGTTCTGATAACAGACAAGGGTGGCGAGATCTTGCTCGAAACCGGTGATTTTGGCCTTGGCTCCTTTGCCCGATTTCTTCAATTTCATGAGACCAAACGTGACGGCAAAGGTCGGACATCCATTGTCTGTTATCTGAACTCCATTACCCGCCGATCCAGATGATGGGTTTGTATCCAACAATCCATCTCCATAAACAAGGCCGTTGCTCCATGCAATGATCGAGCCCTTACCGACGTATGCCATGCTTGTATCGTTGGGAAGCATAAAGTATTGCATCCATGGCTCCTCTTTTTTCGCTCCTCTGGGCGTAGTCTCACACCAGTCGGCATATCTCATCGTTGTATTCAACCCGACCCAAACAAACCCATCATAGGGACTCACGGGGTTGCTTTGCCCAGGCATTATGAACATCCCCGAGTCGTCCTGATTAAGTATCGTCACTTTTCTATCATCGTTCGGTATCGAGGTACAGTTTAGCGACGGCCTTATGGCAGGTATATTAACCGTCAATGGTATGTTGTCGCTCGAATTCGTCGTTAGGATGGCGTCTTGGTTGAGTACATTAAAGACGAGGTCTCCTGTACTCCACTTTGTACTATTCAAGCCGAGATATTCGATCAAATTGTCAATAGCAGTGGCCTCGTTATCATCTAATGAAAGGTCTGCGTTGTTAAAGTTGAATGTGTCGTTCTGGTAAAGTGTAATATTCTGGACAATTGAGACACTAGTTGCGCTATACAGACCTGACACAATAATGGATAGAAAACTTCCAACAAAGGTGCCAAATAGCGCAATAGCTACCGCGAAATTCTTTGTTTTGAGCGATAAATAAAAGGCACGGGGGAGCAGCTGGCCAACAAGATTCAGTGTAATGGTTCTCTCTGCATTGGCTCTTCCTCGCTTGAGAGGGGCATAGGGAGCAAAAATTGCTACCATCATTTCCATTGCGCTATAGAGACCAGCCACTCCTAGAGCGACAGCTGAAGGGATGTAGGTAGCAAACGCAAGTGAACTCGATTGACCGATGCTCATAAATCCATTATTTATGTCTGAAAAATGTTGAACAACCTCCAGGCACGCAATGACGAGCAGTGGCAAACATATCGCAAGGGCAAGGAACCAGGTCGTACTAGCCATGGGCCTCCATGACGGTACCGTGCCTTGAACCTTTTCAAGAGGATGGCTTATGCTTTGTCCTTCATTACGCTGAATTGGTTCGATAGAGACAATCGCGCCGTTATCTGAAACATTAGCTGTTCGGAATTGGTATTCCGCAAGGCGCTGTTGTAGCATTTCATTGCTCAAAGCACCCATCGGCGACAAGATTCTGTTGAGATGAAAGCTTGAGACGAGTAGCGTAGCCATCGAGAGAGCCGACCCTGGGCGGTCTGGAGCCGTAAAGGCTGGCCGGGCAAATATCATTCCCACAGATAAGATGGCCAACAGCCCAAGAAAGCTACACATGAAGCCGGTCGAAAGGCCTTTAACGTGCAGCCTCTGCTCCACATAGGTAATGCTTCCAGTGGCAGTGCGATTCGCCGGCTGGACGATAACTTCGTTCAAAACTTGAGTCCCAATTCCCTTGAATACATCCGACGCTGTATTGACAAGAAGATGTGGATCCATAAAACTTCCGATAGATTCCACCCCAGCTTTCTTTGACAAGAGTTGGAAAAATGTCGGCACAGTCGCTGAAATAACATAGTCAACTCCTCCGTTGCTCAGTTCCCAAGAATTGCTCGAAGACACAACGCCCAAGGCGAGTGATCCTTGAGTAAAATTTTTAACAGCATTTAGCGTATTCGCTGGCGATGAGAAACGAGCATGAGCAGATCCGTTGACGGCGTTTGGGACGCCAACATCAAAGTGGCCGACCTCATAGGATGGTTTGCAAAGAGCAGATGTGACGTTGTGGAGGTACATGTACTCAGGAGACTGATCACGCGCTGAAATCCGGACATCAACCACGGACATGAAAAGACGCAAATCTCTGCTGATGTTATATACTTGTAGTTCCAAGGATAAATTGTTTTGGGGAATATATTGTTTACTGAAATCGAAGTTGTAGTTGCAAGGATAGACGGCGAACTGAGCCTGATAATTCTGTGTCGCATTCGGGTCATGATAATAGCCATGATCGGGGCCTTCAGCCAGAGTAACACCCTTGATGTCGCAATCTTTGGTGGTGACATTGGCAACAATGAATGGCGCCATTATGCTTCGCCATGGCATATACGCCGTTGAGCCATTAGTCAGAGGAAGGAGTTCGCAATCATAGTTGACCTTGAGGCCGTCCGTATTCATTGTATAATCCAGATTAGTGGCGGCCATGGATGGAACTCGAAACTCGGGGACGATAAAGTCTTGCGCCGTGCCGGGCGGATAGCGCAGTCCATAGAAGTTTATGCCATAGTAAGTCTGTGCAGGACCTGGGCCGACCGCCCAGCCCACTCGGGGATCAACAGATTGGTTTAGCTGGAATTTTGATGATAGTTCGAACTTTTGATCACCTTTGGACATTTGAGTTGGCTCTAGAATGAGTAAACCCGTCGAAGAAATAGTCTAGCGTAGCATTAGTATATAGCTGAAAGGACAACAGAGGAGCAAAAGTTTGAGGAAAGACGAACAGTGCCTAGTATTAGCAGTTGACCAACCAGGGACAATGCCACAGCCCAATGTCGATTCTTGATAGCCATCCACAGACTAACGGGAAGCAGTGGGGAGATGTAGTCCAGGAGCAATGTCTTGTCCGCCGACGAAGGTCCTGTTCTCAGCTCTTCCCAAGGCATCAGGATCTTGTTTGCGAAGTCGACTTGCCGCCACAGGGCTCCCACCACCACAAGAACTAGATGAATCTATAGTCAGCACCCGAATAGAAAGATATCATCTGCAGCAACTTACCCGCAGTTGGGCCATACTTCCAGGCGTAGTGGTTTGCCTCCCGCTGAACGCTAATTCCGTTGTGAATTTCAGAAAAATGGAAAAGCAAAGCAGTGGCTAGCAACATCAATATGAATGTAACGGTAAAGGCGATGAGAGTGACCTTGCTGAGCCATATCGGCGCCCAGAGAGCCGAATGAGAACTCCGCGGCCATTTGGGAGGAGGCGCCAGTGAAGGCTGGTCAAAGCCTGCACTGCTTGCCACTATGCCCTCATGAGACCCGTAAAGTGTTGGAACTGATAGAGCCTCTTCTTCGTCCTCGATCTCTGCTTGCTCATCGTTTTGCGCAGCTAAGCCCCGTCAGCCAAGCCCCGTCTATGTCGTATCAAATCCAGGACAGGATACACACTCTGGTGATATGGCCCCGCTCTCGCCGGCACAGGTTTTCTCCTTAGGGACACGAGTTGGTGATACGCACCCTGACGCGGGGGTGTTAATCCTGGCAGCCCTGGGCCTGCAAATCCGTCGGGGTGGGACATATTTGTCGATTTCGCAGAAGCGTCACGAAGGTTTCATTTCATGGAGGTCGTAGAACGAGTAGATTGAAGAGGAAAGATGTTCCATCTTCGACCGCAAAAACGAGAAGCCATTCATTCATTTCCGCCTTCTGCCTGGTGGCCCTTGTCTGCCGTACCGAGCCTGGGATTCGCATCCTTGGTGTGTTCCTGCGAGCTGCAGCTTGCACCAGTACCGGTTTTTGCTGGACTGAATTGGGCTCTGATTGGCAGAACAGGCGCTATATTTAGAGAGACGTGGCTAACTCCAGTTCAGCTCAAGCGGGTGGACAGGCGGGATGGCGGGCATCGCGTGAGAAAGCTGTGGCGGTACCTGGACCATTCTCGCTTTGGCTAAGCAGTCTATAGCATGTTTCAGTCGCCCTTGAGTTTCGTTTCGCATTGATGAGAGCCGGGGCAAACGTGGTTTTGGAGATTATCGACGTTTGCCTGGAAATGATTCGCTTACCAAGGTTGACGATACCATCTTCTCATTATCTTTAGGAGAAAGTCCCATGATGCGATTGTGCAAGATGAGTAAGAAACGTTTTGTCCGGCGGGAGCGCAGGATCAGGCTAACTTAGTGAGAACGCTTAACGGGAGTCTCACGCCCTTCTGGTCCAACATGGTCAGACTTTATTTAGTTGAGGCAACGACTGCAGGCCAATCGCATGCAAGCGTCTTCACACTTAAAAAGGAGATTAGAATCGAGGCCTCTTGATTCTTCTCGCAAGGAAAAAAAAAAGGGAAAGATAGCATGGTTCTTTTCTATGCAATGCTCATACATACGCTTAACACCCACATATTGTAGAAGAAAGGAACATCAGTACACGTCATTTAATCAAGCAATACGAATTCGTTTCGGGCGCTCTTTGTATGTTCCAGACTGTATCTCCATATTTGTATAGAATACCTCTGTCCAAGGGTAGAAACACCGTGCTCTCCAAAGTACCTAGTACATGTACCTGTCCTCCCGCCCTGTACTCCATCCGTGTCACCATCGTCATCTCCATCTCCATCTCCATCTTAGACTCGTCATAGGCACCCTGTCTGCCACGCGCTTGCCCGAACATGAGCCCCTGATTGAAACATGTCAAAAGAGACTCGAGAAACGACAATCCTGACAGATGCGGGAAGTTCGTCCGATAAACGGTTACAAGGGCGCCAATCGCTCTTGCTATCGTGCGTGGCTGGCGTCATATTGTAAGTCTGAGACACGCCGTGTTTCGCATCGCGCTGCCACGGTGCACCCGCTGATCCAGCGATCCGGCCGTTTCCCATGACAGCAGGGCCTCAAGCTGGAATGCTACCTACTTGATGATCCGTATTTCCCATATACTGCCGGTTGGGACATTTTCCCTCCCTTTGTTAAAGCAGTTGATGCTCGGAGAGGGCCGTCTCAGCAGTATTCCTTCTTCCAACCACAACGACGACCAAACTACAATCTCATCGTCGTACCATCTACAACCACACCCGCCCAAATCATACCTCCATGGCGAGAAAACATACAGTGCAGCGGCCCAGCCTCGCCAGCCTCGTCTTTCTGGCAGGGGCAGCTTCAGCAAACTCCTTGTCTCTGTCCAACTTCCAAAGCCTGACTTCGTCGGTATCCGTCCAATGCCTCTACGCCTACAATCTGCCCATTCGAGGATGCAGCCCCAGCGATTTCGGCAGCGGCGCGACGTGCTCTGAAGGCTGCATCACAGGATTGCAAGCGGTGCAGTTTTCTGTGCAAGGGTTTTGTACCAACATCAACGCTGCCTCAAATTCTCTTCTCGCGGAGGTCAAGGGAGGCCACATCCTTGATGCTCTCTGCAAAAAGGACGCGCCACTAAAGAGCACCGCATCAACGCCCACTCCTCCTCCAACAAAAACTCCGCCACCGCCTCAAACATCATCACAATCTAAGGAGACAACTAGTACAACCAGTACGATCAGTACGACCAGCATAACTAGTCAACCAATATCGACAACATCGTCTGTCCCTTCTACAACAGTTACAACGGCAGTTACAAGTGCGATACCTACTACCCTCACATCAGTGACAATACCTAGCTCAACGAGCGAGTCTACAACCGAAACTACCAACGCGGCGACTTCTCAAACGACGAATGACCAGCAACCCACGTCCACAAGTGAGGAGAATCTGAAACCAACACGCAGGCCCAATACTCAGCCAGGCAGCGGTGGTGGAAGCCCATTTGACTTTGTCGCCAGCAGCAAAGCAACAGAATTCGGGCTCACTAGGGCCTGCATTACAATGGCTATCGCCATCACTTTCACGACACTAACGCTTATATGATATGAATACCTTTCTTTTATCTACCCCACAGCCTGGATGCTGTAAATCATCAATCTTTAATGTCTAAATAATGAAGGAAAGTTGGAATAAGGAAAGTGTTGACCAAAGGGCAAAACGAATATTAGTTAGGCAGGACACTTGGCGCAGAGGGATCATGACGGTACACCATGTATTATTAGGAACGGGAGATTCGGCGTTTACTCTTTTTTGCTACAGGGCTGCGACAGGAACGCAGATACGATAGGGCGTGGATTAGGCAATTGGGATGCAGCTGCATTGGCTTATTGGACAAGGGAAAATATACGGCTGTATGCTAGTGTAAGAGGAGCTTTGGGTAGAAGCTGTACTGTATTGTATTCACAAATGAATGAAAGTACCTAGGTAGTAAACAGATGCAATAAATCAGAATAGTCCAACAGTATAGATTGTCTCAAACCCTCACGACCATCCGGTTGTTCAAACTCCCCATTGACTCTTTGTCTGCTAGATATAGAGAGAAAAGAGATACATCCAAGACTGGCGACTCTCTTCTGTTACCCTGAACTTGAAGGAGGAAGAAAAAAGGAAGAAATCAGGCAAAATGATGCTCAAAAAAGGCAAAAGAATTGCCGCCTGATATCTCAACCGGTGTATTATTTATAGGAAGAGCCCGATGCGGGGGTCGAACCCGCAACCTTGAGATATCGCAACATCAGAACGTGTCACTCATAAGAGTCTCACGCTCTACCGATTGAGCTAACCGGGCCAAGTCATGTGACTTGGTCTTTTGAACCAATCACCAACTGCCGGTTGAGCTCAGGCGGCTCGTTGGATGCACTTGGTCTTTTTCTACATTAAGAGGCTTTACCCTAGAGGTCCGAAGATGAAAAATGTAGAATTTTGTATGCAGCTTCAACCTGACAGGCAAGATGTTGACTATGGTCCGATTTTTCAACATATCACCAAGAACGCAAGATTCGTGGCAACTTTAAGTCGTCTTCAAAAATTGTCTCATGTACATTAAGAAAAGATATCAAGAATCCGAGCTAAACCTTGCGCGTCGCCTTCCAACGTCCCAGCTTTGTCTTTTTCAACCCATCCTACAGTATAGCTCCCTCCAAAATCAGCAATCCATGCATTATCGTCCTTGTCGATCAAGATATTCTCAGTTTTGGCGTCACCCCAGATAATGTTGCGATGGTGAAGCATCTCTAGTGTATCCTTGATCTGCGTTGCCCAACGTGCTTTCAGCTGAACTGTACTCTGATCTGCTCTAGCTTTTGACAGCACGCCTTTATTGTTGATCCAAGTAAATAGCATGCCAGCCAATTTATTTCCATCCCTGACAACACCGTGTAGCTGACATATAAATGTCTTGGGAGGAGGGGGTAAATGCGCTTGGGCAATTCTTTTGTGAGTGTCAAGCCCCGCTTTCGCATGCTTCTGACCAAATGAGGTTTCAAACCGCTTGAAGAAGCATTCAACTCGACTGCCATCCTTCGCACTGATCAATACACGCTTTGGAGGTTTGATAAGAATGTCCCGTGGGTTGTCATAGCATATGGCTACTTCATTTGGGTGATAAGATGGTGTCCAACGGTCTAGGTCGTCCAAGAAATCTTGCTTCACAAATATCGTGGGACTGCCCCAATCAAGATTCTTAGAATCTATCTCAAATGTTTCTAGCTTCTCATCTGTAGCAGACAGCGAGCACACGAAATGTGGAGGAAAGAGATATTCGGCCAATGTCGGCAGCTCATCTGCTGGTCGTTTTTGCGTGCAAGGCGCCAGACGCGCAATGAGAGGCTCAAAGGGCTTCGAAAGCCAGTCGCACGCATCTTCCATATAGAAGTCATCTTCCTCTTCACCCGAGCGTAATAAATTGAGACACCTGAAATATTGATCTTTAAACGTGGGTGATTGATGGAACCGTGATGGCGAGATTTGGCAATAAAAAGCACGCCCATTATCGGTTCTGACGACGAGCGTGCAATCGTCTTCTGTTTCATGTGTCTCCCAGAGGGCAACGTCCCAGTGCGAACTCTTATCCATAGTTTTCGACGTGTTTTGTGATGACCGCAACCAACTTTCTTCGGTCTTCAGAAGAATCGCTGGGAGAATATAGACGGAGTAGGGCGCAGTGAATGATGTGAAAAGGTGGGGTATGGATGCTGAGCTCGGACTGACACGCAGGTGCCTATGTACTTACACGTATGAGTGAGTACTCATGAGGTAAAAATGTTCGTGATGGACTAATATGCTACGCAGTTCTCTTTGCTATTTTACTTAAAGAAGATAAAGCTAAAGGCAAAAGCTTGATAACAGGGGCATTTTAACGGCAGATAATGAGAGGAATCTGGAGACTTGGTTCTCTCAAACCACACTTGCGGGTCATCTCTGGCTTTCACTGCATTATTTGCTGTCATTAAATGTTCGTTTCTTTCCATTCCTCAATATGTACTGAGCATTACCATTACAAATTCAAAGCTTGGCTAAAAGCGATGAGCTTATCCGAGATCTCATAAGTATAAGAAAGCCAGTCGCCCCCATAGCGAGCGAGCCGGCGTAGAACATGGCGGGTCGAAAGGCCTTGAGACCAGCATCCGATCCTCCATGCTCGTCCAATATATATCCCGCAATTGGGGCTCCCTGTGATTCGCACATCAGTTTCAGATTCCAAGACAGTTACTACACTGGAACTACTAACCATCAGATAGCCTGCTCCCCAGCCAGTTACAATCATGCCCAAAGCAACAGACACCCTGGCAGATCCAAAGATGTTGCCCACAGCAGTCGGCACTGTGGCAAAATACATACCATTCGAGGCACCATTAATGATGGCGAAAAATGCCAGTGGTATTAAAGTGGTGGAAGCCGGCCATAGTGCAAGCATGCTTACGGCGCTGAGAATTAATGAGATGATGAGCGTGTTCAGAGGCCCCAGGTTATCTGAACAGAAGCCCCCGAGGATACGGCCGACGGCCGACGAAAAGTTGTAACCAGACAGGAGAGCAGCACCAGTGCTTGAAGGCAGCTTAATGGAAGTGCTATAAAATGGGAGAAAGAAGGCTGGTACAAGAAGCGGGAAAGTTGCAATAGCTCCTGCAACGAAGATCAATACGAATTTCAGGTCCTTGAATAATCGCCACTCAATAAAGCTAGCTCTTGGGAGAGTTGTGCGCTCTTTCATGATCCAGGCGGCAGGAAGCCCGGTGACCAAAGTCATGATTCCTACAATCCTATAGGCCCACTGAACGCCAAACCGTTGAATCAAGGCATCCAGAACATAGCTGAGGACAGCTGCTCCCAGACCGCCGCCAGCAGAGACGATCCCGTTTGCAAGGCCGCGCTTCCGGCTGAAGTATTGCGCTGGGATTGTTGAGGTCACCATGAAGCACAAACTCATGCCAAGGCCGACACCAACGCCGCGTGTAATAAACTGCCCGGCCACACTATGCGTGGAAGATCCACTCGTCAATTGGGCGACTCCAAGGAGGACGATTCCAAGTATGGCGCTCACGCGGATACCCAGCCACCGGATCACGCGGGCATTGATGATGGCCAAGGCAGCCATAATAGTAGGGGATAGAGATCCAATGAAGGATAACGTAGCTGCCGATGCTAACTTCTGTTCAAGAAGAGCATTTTGTATGACACCCCAGGTATAGTTGCCATTGCCGGTGAACCAAAAACAGACAATGGCGGAAGCGAAGATAACGACCCAAGCGTAACCACCATCCGGCACATCATTGTCCGCGGCGCGAGAGGCTTCTAGTACCGGATCTATATCTGACAGCTCCCTATCAGAAGCTTCATGGCGGTGTGTATCGCGCTGCTGAATCTCGCTTTGTGGGAACGACTGGAGCTGGATTGAAGTTGTTACCGAACTCTCTAGATCGTGGTCCCTGCTGAGGGAAGTAATCTGTGTAGTTCGAGACATTGAATACAGATACTGTGGCTCGATGATGGCCACTAAGAATGTATCAAACCCTTGAACCACCGCCAGCGGTGTTAATATGAAAGTATCTTTATATAATGTTCATTGTATTCTCTCTACAGTGGACGACGCCTTTGCTTGCGCCTTGTCTTTGACATATGTGGAGATTTTCGACCTGTTAGGGTGATCTGTGGAACCCTTCGATGCTGTCTTACTCCATGGTGGATCTTAAACTAAGGCTGAGATGAAGCTTATCAATCTTGCGGTTCCAGCCAGCATGGCCGATATATGCTCTTCCCGCTCAAGAAAGACGAGATATTGCGCTCTTGGATGAATTGAGCTATATCATTATGAAGCTCAATATATTTGAGTATCCAAAATGTCAAAAAATCTTTTGAATCATGGACGAGCTTGAGGAAAGTCCAATATTCAATTTTTGCGGAGGCTGCTGACTAACAACGCTCGCCGCGCTATAAGTGTTCGGTATGTTCGACCACTTCATAAGGTGGTCAAGATTCTGGTAAATGATTCTTCATATTTCCCATAAGTAGCTCTTCCGTTTAACCCC
This sequence comes from Trichoderma harzianum CBS 226.95, assembly GCF_003025095.1. Taxonomy (NCBI): domain Eukaryota; kingdom Fungi; phylum Ascomycota; class Sordariomycetes; order Hypocreales; family Hypocreaceae; genus Trichoderma; species Trichoderma harzianum. The sequence continues at coordinate 157,076 of NW_020209268.1, forward strand.
CCGTGTTCCGTTCATATTATTAGTCATTAAATATTGATATAATTGTATAGAATGAAGGAATTGGTAGACTCCTCAATCTTCAAATCTGCCACCAGAATGGCTGATGCTGAAAGTTTAGAAAGAAGATGGAACTTTTGACCATCGATTCTCTGAATAAACAGTTCGGTAGTCTGGAATAAATTGGAATACTCATAAATGTTCGCAGAAATCTCAATCACTAAATGCTCGCTATCCCCTATACTATTAGACTTACTCAAGCCCAGAGCATCTACTTATCAAAGCCGCCAGTTGGACCATGCCGAATAATCCTAAAACACTGAATTTTTACAGAATTGTCTCTCTTAAGGTCACCATGGTTGACTCGGACTGGGCACAGACATTGATTGCAACGTGGTGTGCATTCTCGTGAAATACCATACCTTAAGAGAGTACTGTAGCTGTCAGACTATCCACAAATATTGGAATGACCACAATTGCTCTCATAATTTCTCATCAGTTGAAAGAGTCAGCCACGCTAAACCTATGGGGCTTTAATGCTACTGTGATAACTTACGACTACGGAGTACAATGCCGGCTACCAGGCGTGCAGTTCGGAATGATAGAGGAACTCCTGCCGGGGTCTTACACCCCGTTCGCCGTAGGCTAGCTAAATATCCCGTCGAAGCACTAATAATGCGACCAACAATCACATTTGTTAGGGTCCATTCTTTTCTGCCATGGCATGAACAAGCCTCTTCAATGTATGGAGCCAAATGGACCCTGAATAGACGGCAGTTGCACCCTTACAGATGGCTATGGCAAGATTTGCATCTACCGTTGTGATGGTGGGTAGATGAGCCATGTTGACAAGTTAGTTCAATATGCGAAAATTCTCCACAGTTGTTACGACAACGTTGCAATCATGCAAGCAATTTATCCTCGTGGACGGAGACGAGTTTGACTTCATGAATCTATTATCCATCTTGACCTCATATTGACTTGCTTCGACATGTGCTCTCTCAGCCTGTAACTTTTTATCTACCCTCTTGCGTTTCTTTCTTTCCTAAATTCCATTGCAAATTTTCGAGGTAACTGCTATAACGTTTCGGAGTTATCGCATACTTCCATCGTCACTTGCATCGGATTCGGGGTCGAGAATGTCATAGCGCTTGACATCTATTGGGCAACGTGGAATAATCCACTAGAGCAGAGTGAGATCGGCGAGTCGGCAACGGAATAATACACGCACCTACAGTAGTTTGTATTCATTCAAAAGTAATGGACCGGAATGGCCTATCAAGAAGTAGGGCGAAGAACAACCCTGTTGATGTCTCACACCGCCCGCATGATCGCGGCCCGCCGCGGCCCGCGCGGCGATGTCAGATGCGCGGTACCGCAGAGTTTCAACTCCAACGAAATCGGCCCCTTGTATAAATTGTATAAAGACATGTATTTAAATGATCTTTATCTGTCTATCGGGCCATCTCTACCAAATCAACGCTAGCGCGCGGACATTTCGGCAAACTTCTTATTCTTTTGGAAGTATCGCGGAGTGATCACCGAGTGGCCGGGACCAATTTTGGCAGGATTCAGCTGCAATATGGGTGAATCGTGTCAGCGCTAGAATATGAAATTTCTTTATATTTTCCTTGTCGAAGAGTAAAACCTATATAGTCGTGGTGCCCTGTAATTTGTATAGCGTGAAGAACTTACACTCCGTCACCACCTGGTCTTGTGTCCCGTTGCTGAATAGGCACATACCAAAAGTTATGGACTACGCCAAGAACCCCAGCGACTCGTCGTCGCCGGAGACCCAAAGTACCATCTCCGGCCACAACTCCAAAGAGCAGTCACCATCCGATAATGACAGCTCGCTTCGGAATCTGGAGAAGAACCCATTAGAATCGACAGAGGAGGTTGTCACAGACGTCCGAAAAGCTAAAGGCGTCTCGACCTGGAAGGTACCAATAATGCAGCTCTGAAACTGAAGTTGACAGAAGCACTAACGTCTCGGGCTTGTCCTTCCTCATATAGTGGGTATTAACTCTGATAACCGTATACGTGACCGGCGCTCTATATGGACTTGATACGACCGTTGCCGCAGATGTTCAAGGAACTGTTCTTGAACAATTCGGTGAGCCGGAAAAGCTGGCCTGGATTGGAGTTGGATTTCCATTGGGTAGTGTTGCCGTTATCTTGTCAATGTGAGATACGCCTTACCACACCTAATTGCTATCGACAAACTAACATCTTTCAGGGGAAAAGCATACGGCATTTTCGATGTGAAATGGCTATTCTTTGCAACAGCTGTGATGTTCGAAGTCGGTAGTGCAATTTGCGGCGCTGCACCCAATATGAACGTCAGTTCTTGAATAACCCCAGCAGTCTTTCTATTCAATCTGCTGACAACAGTATAGGCACTCATCATCGGAAGAGTTATTGCTGGTGCCGGAGGAGCTGGTATATATCTGGGGTAAGTGATGGAGGCCCCAGTATGTTTTCACGTTTCTAAGCTAAAACCGTTTATAGAGGATTAAATATCCTGTCGTTATTGTCTTCCCCACGCGAACGTCCTCTCTACATTGCAGGAACAGGAGTCTCTTGGGGCGTTGGAACCATTCTTGGCCCAATCATTGGAGGAGCCTTTGCAGAGAGCTCTGCCACCTGGCGCTGGGTAAGATTTCAAGCTTCTTTATTTATTGAAACTGCTTCTAACATGTGAGAAGGCATTCTACATTAATTTGGTTATTTTCGCTGTTACGTGTCCCGTTTACATATTCGCCATCCCGTCGCTTGACCCCCAACCGACACTGAAGCTTTTCCAAAGGCTGGCTGCAGTGGACTGGCTTGGAACTGTTCTCAATGCTGCAATTTATGCTGTCTGGGTTTTAGCTCTCACCTTTGGTGGTGCTGAGTGGGCTTGGGATGATGGCCGAACAATTGCTTGTTTTGTCACTTGCGGCGTTCTGATCATACTCTTTGGACTGCAGCAGCGCTTCAAAGTATTCACTACCAAAGCACAGCGAATCTTCCCGGCAGGTTTCTTGGAATCACGATCATTGGTATTGCAGCATTTCGCTACGGCCTGCACAACAACAACAATCTTCGCGCCAGTGTATTATATCCCACTCTTCTTCCAGTTCACGAGAGACGATGGCGCTATTTCAGCCGCTGTACGACTGCTTCCTTTTATCTGTGTTACAATCTTCTGCATCATGTTCAACGGCACGCTTATGCCGAAATTCGGATACTACCAACCGTGGTATATCTTTGGAGGAATAATGATTACTATCGGCGGAGCTTTGATGTTTACAGTCGATTCTACTACCGCGACATCCAAGGTATACGGATACAGCGTCATCTTAGCCATTGGAACAGGCGTGGCGAATCAGGCCGCATACTCTGTTACCCCTGTAAAGGTGGCAATGGATCCGCGCTTCGGACCGCAAATGATTCCTGACGCTATTGGTTTCATCAACATGGCGCAAATCGGAGCCGCCGTCCACGCTCTGGCTATCTCTGGAACTGTATTCCAGAACCTTGCGTTCCAATATCTCCAGAGCGCTCTGGCAGGATATGGGTATTCAGATGCCCAGCTGCATGGTGCCATTGCGGGCACTCAAAGTCAGCTTCTTGCCCAAGCCACCGACGCTGTCAGAGCCCTGGCTCTGGAGGCAATTGTCAAGGCAATGAGCCGAGTATACATCCTCGTAATTGTTGCTGGTGGAGTTCTCCTACTTTCATCCCTTGGAATGAAGACTGAAAAGCTCTTCATGGAGATGTCAGCCGGAGGAGCTTAAAACCTTGATTAGCCCAAGACAGTATGGAATGCGGCATTGGGTCGGTCGGAATAAGAAGGATTGATTTCCTTGAAAGATTAGATTAATGATTGTGAATTTATTTAGCTCTGGTTGCCACTCTTAGAATTGGCATTTATATCCACTCTCTTTATACTGGACGTGGGCTCGGCCATTGGCGTTGGCTTGGTCTTACCGCAATCACAAATACATGATAATATTGCTTTTGCTCTCAAAAGTCTGTCTCCTGTGATCATTTAATCGATGTTTTATGAGCGGTATCAGTGGTTTTATATCCTTGACGATGTCATGAGACTTATAGTGTGGGTCATCATTACATGTGGAGATCAAGTCAAAGGCAAAAAGACGTACTGCACACGGATCAACAATTTTCTTAACATTCAGATATAATCAAAGTTTAATTGCCTACTCTCATTTCTCAGCATCACACTAGTTCAATACTCTGTCTATCTGATTCCTTAAAGTGTCTCTCCAAGTGGCCTGTTGGACTCCAGGTGTCTACTTTTTCATCAATGAATGTATAAATCTTACCAGTCCCAAGTCGTTGATATCGGGGAGGATTATCTGTTGTCATTCTTATAACAAGATAGCTGTCCCGAAATGAACGTGCGATACCGGTAGTATCATATCGAAATATGGTTTGCTCGTGATGAGCTACCTTAACTGCCTGTTTCGATCCCACAGGTAGCTGGTATTCGATCTTGGGATAATCGTACCATATACAGCTTCCCTGTACTTCAACCTTCACACTTGAAACAGTCTCACTTTCAGCAGAGGGAACGGAAAGTATTCCATCCTGAGTGATTGTTGAAATCACCAATTTTGAGAACTGGAGTGTCGATGTAAAAGGTAGACCGCTCCACTTCTCCTCCCATTCTTCAATTCGAAGAAACTGGGCTGTGCTCCCAAGATATGTAATATCATCGAACGATACTCCTGGGTTACCGCATGGTAAAAGAGATAGCCAAGACCAAGATGGAAAGTTATTTCGTGGAGGCGCGTCCTGGAAGTGACCACCCGAAATCGACCACTGCAGATCAGCATACAGCGTTTCTTTCCACAGCCCAAGCATAGGTGTGTACCCAGTTGCAGATTGGTAATAGTTGATTAAGCCTGCGGCTGCGGCTGCGACATCGGAGGGATATGAAAGCTCTCGAGTCACATATGACTTCAGCCACACTTGCCATATTGAGAAGGCTTTCTGTTTTTTTGTAAAGTCAAAAATTTCTGAGGTTGAATAAGCGTAAGTCAATGCCGGAACCCCACCGCTTGAAGAGCATGTTCCGTCTTCGGATTCAAAAAGATGCCGGCATTGCCACATCATTTGATCGGTTGTAAAGTACATCGTCCGCGGAGCAAGCGCAACTTCTTGGAGTACCCAACCCCGTGCAAAGTACGGGGAAGATGAACGAGATAAAAGTTTACGAGACTCTTCTTTTAGTGTCGTAGGCCTGATCATGAATTCCTCGTACAGCTCACCCGCTAAGCTCGCTGCGGCTGGGCTCGCTAGGCTGTGACGGACTACAGTGGTAGTCGTACGCCTGGATATATGAAGAGAAGATACGTCAATTATACCTCCATGGGCATCATGTGCTGCAGAGGCAGCGAGATTGATATAGCTTTGGCGATATATGTCTACCATTTTTGCTGCCTCCATTTCCCAGTCTCTATGGTCATCTTGGATGATGCATAGGGAATCGATCCATAAGTATCGAAGACCAAGCTTAACGGAAATGAAGACGGCGTCTCTAAAATTGAGATTCAAATTTTCTACCGGGATACCCATATAGTGGTTGTTTATATTGGTTGACGTAGTCTTTAATGGTGGCTCGGAGGTTGGGGGTCCCCAGCAGTGACTAAGAGTAGAATAACGAACATCGATCTCAACAGAAGTAGAGGTTTCGATCAATCGGACTACTTTCGAATCCTCAACGTCGGACAGATCTAAAAGCCTTTGAGGTCTTAGTGTTGGCTTTTCGATGCATCGAGTATGATGACAGTCGCATTCTGACATCCATTCTGAGACAGCCTTCAGCCGAGAGTTGAATGATGGTACCTTTTCTCGCCATAATATTCTATTTTTAATGTCTAGAGCTTTCCTTTAGCATTGTATTCGTTCGTTCAATCACCATTTCTTGTATCTGAACTTACTTTCAGGATGTGCAAGATAGTATACTGGGTCTCGAGGGCCTGCACTTGAGAACGGAAGATCTTCTACCCAAGTGACATTCATTAAGCGTCGTTCGGACCCCGTGTTGACTTCGGCAAATATTCTGTATGACACTGGAGTAGGTTCTCGCCCATCATAACGAGGCTTCCCATTTAGGACATTTCGAAAAGCATGTTGGCAAAGTGGGCAGTGGGCCGCTGAAGCCTCAAGAGCTTCAAAACTTGGCTTGTAAGGCGTCTCAAATCCGGCTTCAGATGTCAAGTTTGGGATCTTGGTCCAAGTAATGAAGCTCTGACAAAGGGAGCAGAGGAACTGATTTTGCGCATCAGAGGCCATTGCAAATTATTTGCTAGCTTTGCTAAAGATATTCCTGCTCTCTTGTGAATCTGGGGATCTATTTGAGAAATGTGAGGAGGAATTTCTGTTCCTTTCACGCGCCCCCTGTGAGGCATTTTCTCGCTTACCACCTGCCTGCTATTGGTCTAAAAACAGTCGCTTTCCAACTTAGCATCATGAACATCACGCATAAACATTCAATATGCTACAATAGGACTATTTTTCTTTTTACCGGCAACTCTTTGGCCAGACTACCCCAGGCCTTATTACTTGATGGAATTCTAACGTTCTCTATCTTTTTTGTCAAGCTTTAACGTTGCAGGCTATATGATGAGATATTTTACTAATCTTTATGATTCAGTCACCAACTCATGAATATCGAAATAATCCCCAAGATAAGTCCCGCTAGACAGAGCCAGATGTACACCTCATGGCGCTGGGGTTCAACCTCCGTCTCAACACGATAATCTTGTATGTCAATATCAGCCCCATTCTCAAGAAATATTCTGAGAGCATTGTCAATGGTTTCTCGCACAGGATCTACAAATAAAATGTATGAGAAGAATATGTCGCGAGTATTGAATTTTGCCCCTTTCTCACGTAATTTGGCCACAAGATCCTCCATACCTTTACTCGCAGCTATACAGAGCGCCGTGTCAAATATCCATTGACAATTGGTACGCATCTTCCCTTTAAGTAACAGTCCTGTTAAATCTTTGCGTTGTTTGGATATACCTTCGAAGAGCGCTTTAAAGGCAATGTTTCGAGTATTAGTACTTACCCCTTCTTTTAGTAATACCGCGATAATCTCTTCATCATTGTTAGTAATTATAGCCTTTTGAAGTGCAGTACTGAAATAATCCCGCTTGGTATCCCAGTTTGCTACCTCTTCAAATAGGACTTCGCCGTCATCATTGCCTGTGTATATAACTGCTTGGGATGAGGCGCCATCTGCCCCTATTTGAGTATTAACATCTGCTCCTCGTATATCTGTAGTCGTTTTCTCGCTTTCTATAACAGCTGTATCGAGCGTGGTGCCGGAAATCTCTTCCTGTTTATGGATCTTTTCTCCCTCTTGAACTAGCATTGCTGCAATGATTTTGTGGCCTTCTGATACAGCTGCACGAAGGGCGGTGCCGTAGGCGCCTGCGTGGATATTAATGTCGGCACCCCCTTTAAGCAGAACTTCTACTACATTTTTCTTGCCTTTAGCGGCTGCTGCTTGGAGTGCAGTGCCATAGAAGCCTCCTTGAGCGTTGATATTTGCCCCATTTTGAAGCAGTGTTCTCACAATCTTCTTTTCATTTCTTGCTGCAGCTACCAGAAGTGCCGTGCCATCGTGTCCTCCGTGAGCGTCAACGTCGATATCTTTTTTGAGCAGAATCTTTATGAGATTATTGAACCCATGATATACGAGAATGTGAAGTAGTTGGCTGCCTTTAACATAAGCGTCGGCAAAAGCCGTCGTAAAAGTGTTATGAAATAGTCTCATTCGTTCCAATATGAGAGGGTTATCATTTAAAAGTTGTAAAAATTGAGCTTGTTTGATGCTGTCTGAGAACTCTGCGTGCCATAGAATATATGTAGATGCATACTTTAAGAATGGGTATTGGTTTCCGAGAGCTATGATTTCCTCACTATCTGTTGCTAACTGAGAAACTTGTGTCGTCATATACGACTCGCAACAGGATCTTAGACGTTCATGGCTTCCGCTGATGATGTCTGACCCAAGGTCTGGATCAAGTATTCGTAATCTCTCATTTTGAACAAGAAAGTCCTTGACGGATTCGTGGATAAACTGTACGTTTCCATCCCGTCGTATTTCAATAAGGCCTCTCGATGAATGGGTGATTCGCCGCCGGATGTCATCTGGCGTTATTTGTGATGGGTCCCAGGAACCCATATGAACGTTCATTTCAGCCAGAGTCGCAAACTATAGCTCTTCTGGTTTGAGCAATCGTCCCGTGAATAAAACAAACTGGAGCATAAATAAAGTCTTGGATTGTCTTTACTCAGCAGTGTGAGAAACACTTCATCAAGACCGCTAGGTATTTCTTGTAACAGTTGATGCATAGCTTCGAGTTGGCCTTCATCATATGCTTTGTTCAGCATTTCAATGACAAGCACAACCCACATAAAGACACCAGATGCCTTTTGCAGGACTTTTGTTTTGATCCGCTCATCTATCTTTGTCAATTTATCGCCGGCGTATTTGATGATGTCCTTGTCGTGCTCGCTCGTAGTTTCTACAACCAATTCCAAATGCTTTTCCATGCTGATGTTTGGATAATGGCGGCTTGATAGACAGATATTGAGAGTCATCTTTGCCTTGATGCTGAGATCTTCAAGGAAGCGCACGAGCTTTCGCACATGTGATTCGCTGCATTCATCCAATGCATCAATAAAGAGGACAAGTGACTTTGGGCAATACTGTGTCTCTGAAAGCAGGAAATCTTGCAGTTATGGCTCTCGCCACGCCCACTCTGTATGTTTCTGCTGTTTGTCACGAAACCGAGGGATAAATGGTTCGTATGTGGACGATTCCTTGTGAATCAGTTGGTACACTAACGAACGCAGCATACCGATTGGCGTCTGCTCAAAGCTGTCGCCACGAGCATTAAAGAAATACGCTGCAATAAGACTATTCTTAAATAGTTTTTCTTCGCAATATTGCAAAATGCGTTTCATCAGCGTTGACTTTCCCGTGCCCGGATTCCCTTTAATCCAAAGTACTCCATTGTGGTTTGAGAGCTCGATGCGCTGACACCACTGCTGAAATTACTCGGTGTCGAAGAGCCAATTGCACGTTGTGGGATGAGCTGAAGATATATCTGTCTTGCGAGCGTCAATGTTTTGGTAGCTGAGAGAACGCAGGCAGTCTGCAGCTAGTTAGTTGTCATAGCCCTCTTATTAAATTGGCAGCCAAGCAGACGAATTGAAAGAGCAATCACCTCACCTTCTTTTTCTTTTTGAAGCCTTTCTGCCTAGTCGTATACTGGATCCTTCATTTTGGCTATCGCAGGTTAGGAACAAAGAAATAGAGGTCATGCTTTCCCAGAAATTAACGCCTTACTCCCATAGAAGTTGTAATGATTAAACTGGTGGCCCTTATCGTTGTTGTTGTTGTTGTATTGAGGCCCGTCGCCAGTCTGAATGTTTTGAGAGCCACCGCCATAGCTACTGATGTGGGAACTCGAGGTCGTTGCCATCCGTGCGACTACCAGGCCTGGATGAAGCTCAGTAAATACTCGCGTTACGTATTCCGCAGAAATATTCTTGCAGTATCACAAAACACTTGGTGTGAGGAAGAGCGGGGAATCGTTGGGCTGCAAGGGAAAGCCTCGGAGGAAGAGGCTGTCCAGCCTATATACAGCAGATGTTGAACATTCAATTTCTATTGGTTCATACGGCAACAAATCGAATATCAGGTAAAAAAGAGGTGGGGGAAAGAAACCCAGTAAATGCCCCAGCGAGTTCAGTAACCCTCCGTCTCAATGATGTAAGAGATCGTTCAGGCTTCCGGCAGGCGAGGGAGTTAGAAAGTGAAATTTCAGCAAATTGCAGGGTGCCGATTTGGAAAACCCCGCGGGTAAATTTTCGCTCAGTTCTCAGCCTGGACGGAGCGCTGTACCAACCATGCCGTCCAACACGTCTATCAGTATTCATGGCTCAGGTCCGCAAAACATCTCGTCCGGCGACGGGCCTCAATATAACAACAATGCGAGCGGCATACAGATTAATTCCGGTAATTTTGTCGGATGTACGTGCAAGATCACCCATTAAAGTGCTCTTACGCTGATTGAGTGTACTTGTAGTCAATCCCTTCCGTGAATTCGCTGAGGCGGGGGGGTTGCCAATGGAAAATCGAGGTGGTATGCCCAGCAACGACCAGCCACGTTGTCGTGAGGATTTCCATGTTGCAATCATTTGCACATTACCTCTCGAGCACGATGCCGTTTCACTAGTCTTTGACCAGTTCTGGGACGAAGACGGAGATTCGTATGGCCGCGCGCATGGAGATACAAACACGTACACAACCGGGCATATTGGGAAGCATAACGTTGTGCTGGCACTTCTCCCCAACATGGGCACAGCTTCTGCAGCTGGAGCGGCGGCTAACTTCAGGTCAAGCTATTCCGCAGTGAAGCTTACGCTTCTTGTGGGAATATGTGGCGGCGTACCGGGCACGGGCATGGACGAAATACTGTTAGGCGACGTAGTCATTAGCAAAACGGTGATTCAGCATACCCTGGGTGGACAATACCCTAACGAATTCGTGACCAAAGACACAGTATACGACAACCTCGGCCGACCGAATAAAGACATTCGCACTCTAATCGCCAGTTTTGAAACTGAGCGTGGACGAAGACAACTGCGGCAGAAGGCCGGACAATATCTAAGAGACTTACAATCCGCAGCAATAAAAGAGAGGCCGATGCAGTTACCGATATCCCGGTGTGGGCGAGGACAAGCTATTTGCGGCCAGCTATCGCCATAAACACCGGGCGTCGCAGAAGTGTAAATGCACTCAGGAGACGGATGGCCTTTGTGAAGAAGCTGCCCAGGCGCTTTGTTCCACACTCATGTGCGATGAAGGACAACTAGTACGCAGAGAGCGTTTAGTAATGAAGAAAGATTTGGAACTGGACAACGCACAATGCCCAGAGATCTTCATTGGCTGCGTGGCTTCCGGTGATACGGTGATGAAGTCCGGCGAACATCGTGACCGGATCGCTAGACAGCGAGATATCATCGCTTTTGAGATGGAAGGCGCTGGTATTTGGGACGAGGTACCTTGTGTTATCATCAAGGGAGTTTGCGATTATGCCGACAGTCACAAGAACAAGGTATGGCAGCCGTTTGCGGCTGCTACGGCGGCATCTGCGATGAAGGCAATACTGGGACGATACACCCTGACTGAGCCATCATCTTCTCACTCAAAGGTTATTCCCGATTCTCATGTACGATAGTATGATAGCTGATGTTCAGTTATGACATGAGTTATTTACCGATATTATAAATTGTGTATATGCAAGAGAGCTTGCCTCGGATGTAATAATGGGTAGATTAGCTTGTGACGAGACAAGTCAACTGGTAAGGTAATGACTATGGAGGACAAAATCGCTTGGTAATTACCAGGTCCACCTTTTATCATTAGAGATAAGAATGGTAAGGGTGATGGTTACAGTAAGCCTGCATTGAAAGAAGAGATTGAATGAGACATCGGAGTTTGGACATAGCTTCCAACGCCGATTTGCTATGCAACACCAGTATAAACAGGTATAGAAACAAGTTCTGTGCTGAGACTCACCACCAAGACTGTGATATATTCTCAGATCTCACAAGAGATCTCACATCACTGTTACTTTGCTACTGCTGAGAACCCATGAATCCATTCAATGCCTCTTACAGCAGTCTCTTTTCACTTTTAAGCTATGTGAACCTTATCCACTCAGATGGCTATTACACTATGAATACTACGGCAGACGGAAAGGATACTACAGCAACACGGTACTGAGTACGTCAGCCCCATTGACGCCCTGTCGTTATGGTCTGACAGAGGTCTCCACACTAGAACCCAGGTGGCTTTCACCTTAAATGCACCGTTTACTGTTTAATTATTAGCCTCATATGTTACCTTATAAAGGAGGACCAAGTTGTTTAACCAGGTGAAGAGCCTAGGTAGTCAGTCTTAAAAACACCAACTACTGCTTCTGCTTTCTCTGTTAAATCATGAAGTTCCAGGAAAAGACAAATCTAACAACTTAGCGCCGAGTTGTCTCGTATTCCTATCCTGCCAAGAGGATGTTTTTGAACGTGTTTGCATGGATGTTGACAGGGGTGCTACTGCCAATCCTCGGCTTTATCACAAGTCAGCAAAGCCGTAGATCTTTTAAAAGACCTTGACACCCTTATGCTTGTCAACTCTGAGCCCACATTGTGTAAGACATCCTGAACAGACCCTTCCAATGCATTTCTCAAAGCAGGCGGCAGTGGCTATTCTAGGTATTTTCCCTGTCAATTTGGTAAACAGCGACGAGAGACACAGTGTATTGACGTGATTCAGGTTTGGCAAGAGCCAGCAATGCAATTCAGGCCACCATCCTCGCCGATAGCAATCGTGATGGCAAAATAGATTCGACAGACCAGACTGATGCTGACAAAACTTTATGGACCGAGGAATATGGCGCTCTCTTTCTGGCCAACATTGGAGACACAGATGGCCGATGCTCGTCCCAGGTCACGTCTCAAACGCTAGATGGAGAATTGTCGATGTGTAACGACGCTTCTGACAATATTCTCCGCAATTCCAAGTACATTGCGCCGCTTGTCACGCTGCCAATCCAGACTCTCAGTGACAATGCTATCGGCAGCATTGGCATCTCAGGAGACAATGCAGCCGATAATGTGCGCATCTTCTACAAGGCAGACAAGGATTGGGTATATATGATGGAAAACACCACTTTCACCGCACAAGAACTCAGAACAGGATTGGAACTGGGCATTGATGGCCGCACTACGCGCTACCCACAAGTTTGGGACGGCCGAGTTCAAGTTCTTTTCAATGTCACTGACGGATCAGAATCAGGCAGCGACTCGGTGGCATTGCGTGTTGCTCCCGTATTGACTCATCATCACCTTCAGCATGCTCAGCAAGTCTTCACCAATAACTATCCGGGTATAGGTGCTCCGCAAGAAAAGTTCGTCGAGGCACTGAAGGGCCCTGTCGCTCAGGCTGGCATTGAGAAGCCTGTTTTCGAGTTCACTACAGATCCTGATATTTGGGTACAAGACTTTTTTGAGCCAGGCTATTCCAGCATCCCCGGACCCGACGGGCCTGTAGTGTTGCGCATAAATATCAGGTCTGGACAGGAGTACCGCTCCGCCGGCCGACAAGTCTTTACAGACTTGCGATCCGACTCCGTTGGCGCGATCCAGTATCTGTGGCGTGGCGGAACTACTGATTCCATGGGTAATCTGGAAACAATCCCGCCGCACAGGTTCAACAACAAAACATATGCTGCCGGTCGTATCATAATGGGCCAGCAAGACTCGGAAGACCCATGGATCATGGCGTTTCTAAGGGCTCAAGAGGCCCAAGACCCCGTTATTACTGACCATGATTGGCTTCTGGTCGGGCATACAGACGAGTATATGCAATTCTTACCGGCGAACAATTCGCGAGGCTGGATTGTTATGCTTGCCGACCCAATTGCCGGTATCCAGCTTCTGAAAGACGCGCAAGCGGCTGGACATGGCAGTGTCACGGCCGTGTCACGAATTCAACAGGCCTCTGATCCCAAGCCGGGTTTTCAGGGCTGTCTGCCCAACCTCACCATCGATCAGGTCCTGCAAATAGCCAACCTGACAGAGCTCAACACCTACGCCAATCAATACATCCAGAAGAACATTGAGATTGTTAAAAATGCTGTCGGACTCACCGATGAAGAGATTCTTCACGTCCCCGGCATCTACTATAACGAGTCATTTCCCTGTACAGCCAATGGGACTCAGCCTGAGCAGCTTCACAGCGTCGCCGCATTCAAAGCAGCACCTGCCCTGAAACCTCTCTCGATTATCGAAGCCATCAATCCCAATGGACAGCTGGAGAAAAGACAGACTACGACACGTTATACAGGTCCCCGTCTCACTGCGATGTACCCAGGCGCCATCAATGGTGTCGTGCTGAGCGATTCTCAGATTCTGGCACCCGCTCAATGGGGCCCAATTATTGACGGAAAAGACATATTTGCAACAGCAGTCCGCGATTCGTACTCAAAGATAAATTTCAACGTCACGTTTATTGATGATTGGTATGATCATCACGAGCTGGACGGCGAAGTTCACTGTGGGACGAATGTCTACCGCGACACGTCAGCTCCTTGGTGGTGAAGCCATTAGATAGTTAATTCAACCCTAAAGTCAGACCTATGGGTGGCATATAGATATCTATGTATTATATTTATTAGTGGCAGCCTTCTATTACAGATACTTCCATGAATTGAGGTGGTTTCAACAATTTGGGGGTGCGGTCGCTAGGCTGCTCATTCCGCGAGCGTAAAGCTAGCCATAACCTTGATCAATAGATCTGGTCACTGCGCAATATCTGACATGTAAATAGAAAATATCAAAAAACAGAAATCTTCAGTCACAACAAAAAGATTGGAGGTATACCATTTCTCGTTTGCCTGGCTCGGTTGAAGTCCGTGGCGTGCCCCCCGAGCAATTAATATTAGCCAACTGACTCAACGCCTTTCACACAGCCAATCTTTTTTAAGCAGAGCGTTTGAAACTCGCTCGAGCAAGAGCATACGCAAATTTCGCCGCTGCGAGCCAGCTTCCAGGCTTCCACCAGTCCAAACCGGCCCCTAATCGCGCTACCTTCACCATGATCTGCGGAGGGAAATCTGGTGGTAATTTCTATGCAAGCGCCATCCCTTGGTCTCGTTTTGCGCTTACACCATCCCGGTTTGCAGAACTAAGTAGACTTACTAGTTCTTTCAGATTCGGCTCAGTACAATAAGCTGGCTGTCCAGGTTGCTGTCGCCACGAATCTGCTAGTTGCCCTGCGTTAAATGCGTCGAATCCCATTGCTTCTACCAGTTCCATCACAACTGCCACAGACTTGTCGTCGTCTCCTGAGACAGGAAGTGCTACTCTTTTCGGAGAGCCCTTTGGGTTCGCACTGGAAGCAATGTTGAGAGCAACGATGTTATTCAATGCCTTCACAACCGGGTGTGAGAAGGTGTTCGACATCCAAACACTCTCTACCATGCCTTCATCCAACGGCTGGATGTTCCCATCACGTGTGGGATAATAGTTGCAGGCATCAATCAAGATGGTGGCGGGTCGCAAAGATGATTGTAAAAGCGGCTGCAAGGGCAGAATACCGCTCATCGGCACCGCGAGAATAACGACATCCGCTTCGGATACTGCGCGCTTGGTATCCATTGCTTTGGCACCTGTTGTTCTCTCCACATCACGAAGGCTATCAGGACCTCTGGAGTTACTAATACTGACATAGTTGCCAGCATGAATAAGCTGTGTTGCTAAGGCGGTCCCGACCAGACCAGCGCCTATAATGGCGATTTGGTGTGGCATATCTGCTTTGGGAGGTTGACCGGTTGCCGCCATGTTTTCAGGTACTGTAAATGTATTTCAGCTGATTGATGGTTCTCATAGATGCAAGCTGAATGTGCAAGACATTTTATGAATGATAGAATTGGAAAGTTCAGAAAGGTTTATATAAAGGAAGTTTACATGGAGACATGTTGCTATATAAGCATTAGCTAAACTTCTAGTAGTGGAGTTTTCTCAAACTCTCCGCAAGACTTCTCCTATCGCACTCCGCGCAAGTCTTCTCCGCAACACTCTCCGCAATACGGGCTCCTTTATGAGACTTCTCAGCAAAACTCTCCGCCAAGCTTCCTTGCAATACTCTTAACAAGAATCCCCGCAAAGCTCTATATAAATGATTTGCGCGATTCTCCGCAGTGTTTATTTATAACTTGACTATTACAATGGTTTAATAAGTTATCAGAATATAATGAGTCTGATTGATTGTTATTGTTACGTTCCGCGCATTATATTCACCCTTCCATAATGAGAAGAGCATCAGCTATGAGGCACAAAGTAATTAATTGACGGCTCCATAAGACCTGATTGATTTCTAAAATATCGTTTTCGTAGCTTCGTACCATTATTCGATTGCCGCTTTTTTGTAGATCACTGTGACGAGCATAGGGGTTAGGTAGTCCCTAGAAGTGAAGAAGTTGAACAAATGAAAAGAAGCATCCAGTTTCAAACCATAGCGGCTTGGACAGAATTATGCAAAACAAGGGTTGTTTCTCGTTTCTGAAAGGGTTTAGAGATAAATACAGTCCTTATAATACACCTAGCTGGACAAAGGCTGAGTCACTGCTCACTCAACTTTCTTACATCTTCACTCTTCTGTGTACGACAAGTACAAGTAATGAAAACCGTCAAAACCATGGCTTAATAAGAATTCCATTTCAATAGTAGCACTCAAAGGAGCAGCCAGTGGAAACCAAGTTAATATACACAGAGATGGTACCTGCAATAACTCCGCTGGATGGTACAGCCTTCCGCTGATCGACCTTGTAAAAGCTTCTCAACCAGAGCACCAACAGTTAGCTTATTGTGGCCCCGGGATATCGTACACTTTAATGAATTAACCTTTTTGTGGCGGCCGCAAAGGTAATTAAGCCTGTGGTGGTTTCAAGGATGCAGATTGATAGCGCACTAGGTCTGGAGAGGGCATGGATTTCGATATCCTCTATCAATTGTTTTTTCATATCATTAGGTCTAGATTTTACCAACATGTATGATGTATATGCGTATGATAAATTGATGTGTCAAAGACTTCGTAGGTGTACTACCTCGGTACCATTGCAATGAACCCTTGCCATTGATCAAGTAAGGAATGGGCATCTAGAAACCCGTTCTATCTTAGATAGCGGGAGGTGGGATGAATATTTTCTTAAGGGAAAAGGGAATTACCTAGGGAGCATAACTCCCTACACCTTTACCTCAATGTCCAGTATCTTCACAACATTTCCCTTTAACTTAGTCTCCCATTTATTGACCGCCCGAGTCCATCATTTTCTTGATTGGTAGTCATACCAAGTTGCACACATCATAGAGACTCGAACAACTTGTCTGACAGCTTCCATGGTGTGTTCATTGGCTTGATCTAAACTCAGTGGAGCCTGTCAACATAGGCAAATAGGGTAAGCATGAAATGCGTATGCTGCATTAGTGTCTATTTTTCTAGGTCCATAGTAACGAATAACCCTACCGTACCAACCACCCAAGGCACGGGAGACCATTTTTTAAGGCAGCGATCGCAGCTTCATCGCCGTTCAGCTGCTGAATCTTCAGCACTGGCTGTGTCTCTCTTGACCTGTCCGCAGGCTCTATCAATGCATTTCTCTCAGTCTTCATGTTATGTATTTATGTTATCATTCACTACATATGGACTGGCAACACATGTGCCCTCGACTTCGATTGCAACTCGTTGGATTGTAAACCCCGCTTGGAACAATGCGACTGCTTGATTGCGACAACGGCCAGTTTCGGCTGATAAAAGCGCCAGCTGGTGCCATACCTAGATATGCCATTCTATCGCACACATGGGACTCAGATTCCCAAGAAGTTACGTTTAGAGACCTGGTCGACGGCACTGGGATTGAGAAGACTGGCTACGAGAAGATCCGGTTCTGTGCGGCGCAAGCGAGACGTGATGGCCTACGATACATATGGGTAGATACTTGCTGTATTGACAAAGCAAATAATACCGAGCTTGCCGAGGCAATCAACTCCATGTATCGTTGGTATCAGAACGCAGCTCGATGCTATGCATATTTATCGGACATCTCAGACTCTGAGTCAGAGAGCGATAGCCAGCAGTCTCAGCCTATATGGGAGTCGGCTCTTCGGAGAAGCAAATGGTTTACTCGAGGCTGGACGTTGCAAGAGCTTCTAGCACCAGCCTCAGTTGAGTTCTTCGCAAAGAATGGCCTGCGACTTGGTGACAAAAGGACTCTTGAGCGGCAAATTCAAGAAATCACAAATATTGGAGTTCAAGCACTCCGAGGAAACGACCTTTCAATGTATAGCGTTGAGGAACGGTTCAAATGGGCCGAGACACGACAGACCACTCTCGAAGAAGACTGGGCGTATTGCCTTCTTGGTATATTCGGTATATTCATGCCGTTGATATATGGCGAAGGGAAGACAAATGCACTTCGTCGGCTCAAAAAGGAGATTGCCGATGCCACGAGCCATGACGATGGTCCTAGTAGCCAAACAGGTATGTTGCCCTCCACTCCCTCTCATATCATTCTTAATAATTTAATAGTATAAAGCTGAGAACTGTACTTGGATCGTACCGTTTGAACGGAATCCCTCTTTCACCAGCCGCGAGTCTGATCTAAAAAGGCTTCGTCAGATGCTATTCCCGGGGCAGCATACCGCGAAAGTCGCAATCTCAGGACTTGGCGGGGTCGGCAAGACGCAGCTCGCTCTTGAATTGGTCTATCGAGTTAAGAATGACCATAAAAATTGCTCGGTCATATGGATTCCGGCAACCAGCAAGGAAAGTTTGGGACAAGCATATCGCAATGCCGCCGCGAAGTTGGGTATTTCCGGATATGACGATGCAAAAGCAGACGTGAAAAGGCTTGTGCAGAATCACCTGAGCAGCGAGAGTGTAGGCCAGTGGCTTTTGGTGTTCGATAATGCTGACGAAATCGGCATGTGGGTTGACCAGCCTTTACAGGAATCCAGTCGTCTGATTGACTACATGCCGAAAAGTGTCCACGGGTCCATCATCTTCACAACGCGCGACAAGAAGGCGGCAGTCAGACTCGCCGGTCGGAACGTGGTAGAATTATCTGCCATGAGCGAAGAGGATGGCAAGGAGCTTCTTGAGAAATGCCTAGTTGACCAGGAACCTGTTAGTCAACAAGATGTGGAAGCCCTCCTCGTCCAGCTCATGTACCTCCCACTAGCCATTGTCCAAGCCGCGGTGTATATTAATACCAACGGTATCGCCTTGGGTGACTATCTGTCGCTGCTAGAAGAGCAAGAAGAAGATGTAATTGATCTTCTCAGCGAAGATTTTGAAGACGATGGTCGTTACCACGACTTGAAGAATCCTATAGCCACTACGTGGCTTATATCCTTTGAGCAAATCCGCCATCGGGATCCTCTCGCGGCAGACTATCTATCTTTTATGGCGTGCGTAGATGCAAAAGACATACCGCAATCGCTTCTTCCACCGGGCCAATCGCGGAAACAAGAGATGGAAGCGATGGGGACGTTGCAAGGATACTCGTTCATAGCCAAGCGGTCTGTTGGCTCGGCCGTGACTGTCCATCGATTGGTGCACTTGGCAATGAGAAATTGGCTTCGGAAGGAAGGGCTACTCTCTCATTGGGCCAGCAAAACCATCGCAATATTGGCAAAGAATATGGGAAGCATTGACTACGACAAAAGAACGTGGAGGTCGTGTATGCCGCATGCACATTACGTTCTCGGGTCGCCGCTGATTAGCGAAGACGACAAAGGCAAACTTGATCTTTTACGGAAATATGCAAAATGCCTGTATTATGACGGGAGGTATCAGGAAGCGGAAAGTATATGGGAACGAGTGACGGAGAATCTTAAGACGAAGCTTGGGGACGATCACCCTAAGACTCTACACAACATGAGTAACCTAGCAGCAACTTACCGAAAACAGGGTCGATGGAAGGAGGCTGAGAAGCTAGACCTACGGGCGGTGGAGGGCCTTACGAAGAAATTGGGGGCTGATCATACTGATACACTGATTAGTATGGGCAACCTAGCATTAACGTATCGGAAGCAAAGCTTATTGGAAAAAGCTGCAAAGCTGCAAGAACAGGTGCTTGAGGGCCTCAAGACGAAACTTGGAGCGGATCATCAAGACACACTAATTAGCATGATTAACCTAGCATCGACATATAAGATCCAAGGCCGGCATATAGAAGCCGAAAAGCTGGAATTACGCGCAATCGAAGGTTTCAAGGCAGAGCTCGGGATTGGTCATCCTGATACTTTGATTGGTATGAATAACCTTGCATTAACATACAGAAGACAAAACCGGTGGGAAGAGGCTGAGGAGTTGCAGCTGCAGCTGGTTGAGATTTGTAAAAAGAAGCTTGGAACTCACCACCCTGATACGTTGCATTACATGAGAAAACTTGCGGTTCTTTGGAAAGACAGGAATCGTCAAGAAGATGCTCTAGGGTTAATGCAGACTTGCTATGATCTGCAGCAAATGATACTGGGCGCAAATCATCCAAGAACTCTAGCTACGCAATCAACTCTGAGAGCATGGCAGAAAGGAAATAAATAATTACATCTTGCTATTCTGTTGCGACATGTTCCTTGAAAAGCTTCCAGCAGACATGCCTGACGCCGATTGTGTTTGGCAAATTCAGGACTAAGCATGCGATTTTGCGCAAATAGTAGCATTGAACTCTTTTGTGTAGATATCGTCTTCCAAATATCAGCAGTAAGATTGAGCGGAACATACTTTGCGCCATTGTATACTGCACCCGCCTTGATGCTAGATAACTTCATCCGACCATTCCTATTCTCCCAGCACGCGTGCCATACGCTCTTCACTTGGCGCCGACGCCCACTTCAGTAGGTTGCCAGCCTCCAATATTAGATCCTCTTGTTCAAATGCCCCTCTCACCATATCAGTTCCTGGCGTACTTGTGAACAAAACTTTTACAACAGCTGGCACAGTCGGATCATTGCTCAAATTAACCATCTTTAAAAATACCGGTGCACTTCTCTCCCAATATTCCCCTCGTTCAAACAACGCTACACCATCGACGATGCAGAATAGCGTCATTGTATTCGGTAATTCTTTTACAAGCCAATCAAGCAGGCCTAGCAATTCATCATAGTCGTTCTGCTGCAAGCGTGCCATATTGAAGCTACTCGACAATGACCTCGTGTCAAATGTATGTTGTCGTAATAGCTGATCTATAATGCTCGCAAGCATAGAATGGCCGCCAACATGCTCACCAGCTTCGCTTGTGTCAATGTGTCGCCCACAGAACCACAATACGGATAGCATGTGCTGTTTGGTTCGTAGGCCTTGTGTTATGGTACTGCAAAATAGAGATAGAGGCGAGATGCCTGCGATCGTCTTTGGTGGCTGGAAATCCCAGTGAACCATCAGTTTGGCCGAGTTTGGAGATACTATCCAGTTGCGGAATACCTGCGAATGGACGATTTGTTCGGCTTGCGCAATGTCTTTAGTAGACAGTGATCTCTTCCTGCTCTGAATGAAAGAGATATCAATGAGATCGGCGTCCGGGATCTTAATCATCCAGCGCAGAGCATCTTGGTTTAGATACCATGTATAGGTTGGTGTCGGCCTATGAGGTGGTGGAAGCCACATATTATTCTGTATTGGCGAGATGCTGCGCAAGTTTTCATTCTGGATAGTGAGAGTTGTGATTGTTTGTAAGGAGTGCTCAAGTTTCACTGCATGTGATGCGATGTTATTATTCTGAGAAACAATGGTTTAAACAAGAGATGGCGTAGCTCACCATGCATTCGTCGAATTTCATTATCTTTTTCCCGCGCTTCTTTCTTCTGCTTCTCATGGTCTATGAGCAGTGACTGAACAATATTAAGTAAATCTGCCTGGCCTTGTAGTACTTGCTGTTGGCCCTTCTCCATTCTTTGGGAATCTTGATTGAAGCCTAGCTGTTAGATGGACTCTTAAAATGAGATTTACAAATAATAATACGTACGCCGATCGAATTTATGCATTTGTGATTTTTCGGCTTCTTCTAATAGTGTTTTGCTTTTAGCTTTGATGGTTTTCAGGCTCTTCAGTAGATCTGTTTCGTAGCTGGCTCCCATCCCCATGGCTTTAACACCACGGACAACTTCTCACATAGAACTAAACGTCAGTTCTATAATTGCGTTTACAAAATAGTTGATGTAAACTTACAGCGATTACTAATGAAGAAACCGATGGTCTGCTCAATTGCGAGAAGTATAGTCACAGTGAGATCGAGTGATGCGCTTGAGATATGGACATCCTCTGGAAATGTAACGAGAAAGAACTCTATGTCGTAAATCTTTGGGATAATGTCGTTGAATTCTTCGAGAACTTGTTGGCGGACGTTTGCAGCAGTTTTCACGGCCTATGTCAATACGCATCAATGACAAGTTCCACTTACTACTAGTTGAGCGTTGGATATTAGATCTTACATCCAAGAAAATGTTCACAGCGCCTAAGACAGGTGTTGAATAAGGGCTACCAGGGTCCATGTTCGAAGCAATCTTTAGTGCCTGCGCAACAGGGGCAATGTTCTCGCCAGTCTTGCGCAACATTCCTGCCACCTTGTTTGACTGCTCATATTTGGCTTTTGCATTTTCAAGTGCATTGTAGACGGCATTCCAATCATTTTTACCTTGTCGAATACTATACTCTGATTTTGAACGTCCACTAGGCTCCGGCGATGTTGATATGAGTCTATTCAGGGCGGCGGGGAAGAGATCATTCCAATACTTCAACGCCTCGATATTTATCCAATTAGGCCTCGGAGACGAAATGCCGTAATCTAATGGTTCGGATGAGTTACTCAGAGAGATGGCGCCGCTGCTCTCTGTGGAAACGGCGACTTGGGTATTGGGGACATATTTCCCGACCTCTGTGTCATAATGTGATGTAGAATTCATAAAGGCGGGGTGATATTTTGGTAGCCGATTATCGATGAAATCCACAGCCGCTGGCCGAGAGGTTCTATCTGATGATGGGTCGTTATTCGGCATGTCCTGGGCTTTGGGGTATTGCTGCTTTAGCATGGCCGAGTGGTTTCGAAATCACGACAGCATTATTTAAGCGTTCAGGTAATTTATGGTGATTTTGTTCGTGATAACTCAAGATGTCATACGGAGAATGGGTCCAATCCTAACGGGTAATCGCTTTCTTGTTTGGATCAGCTATCTCTAGAGAGACATTAGGTGTGAATATGCCTATCTATGTAACACTGCCGAGCAACGCCTCGTACCATATTGTCGTCAATCAAACGAGCCAGACATGGCAAATGAGGGGCAGGATCGCCAGCCTAAATGCAAACAAACGACACAGATTGTCCACGTGTACTTCTTAGTATCGAAGGATTCTTTAGGACTCCCACAAGTATGCAGCTAATGTTGCATTTTGGGTGCCTCCTCTCGAGGCGAACTTACTCCATGGGGAGATCAATGAGGCGAAACCTGCTGCCTGTTATCCACATTATGGACGAACTACTCGTTGGTTGGACGAAATAACGCTGGCCTCATATATTTTTAGTGCATCCATGTCAGATATTGGTTCCCTGCTGCATGCATAATGAGGCTCTGGGAACGCAGCTCGAAGTAGATACGCGCCGCCTCCGCAGTTGATGCCGAAAGACCGATGCCCCGTATTACATCTATTGACGCCGTTGTTAATGCTTTAATAGTAGTTGCGATCCATTGGTTGGAGTGTATTTTATTCTTCTCTAAACCAAAGAAGACTTAATACCTTTTTCCTTAGCGGTAGAAGAAGTTCTATTGATACTGTAACCGCGCTGTGTTCAATATGAGGGAAAATCCGCAACCTGTGCCACCCTCTTTTTTGGGTGTAGATACTCAGGATGACATCGACGAAGCACCACGTTTCTCTCTCGGTTCAAAAACAGATGGAGAGGCAACTACAACTCAGACTTCTGGAAACTCGACTAGTGAGATTGAAGCTCTTAAGTTGCGGATTGCTGAGCTTGAGATGCGAACCCAGAATGATGCGCCAACGCCATCTTTGACCCAAAACACGGCAGATGCAGGGATTAAACCGGGAAACAATCAGCCAAAAGTGATGGCCAACCTAGAGCGATATAAGCGGATGGAGGAATGCTTGTATCTTCATCGGAAAGAATGGGAATCAGACGGTGGACCGGCCACATGGAGCATGAATGAATTCAGCGATAGGCCTGAATGGAGGGAGCAAATTGGCCAGTATGGACCGTGGAGGTATCTGTGGGAAGTTCAGTCCGACAAGAAATATGAAAGACCAGATCCCTTCGATCGCTATCACGTCTGTGAAGCAGGCCACGATAAGCAAAACAAAACTGAGTATGACGAGTATGATCGAACGATTGATTACGGATATCGTCGAGAAAGGCTTCGTAAAAATTTCGAGTGGGATCTGGACCGTCTATTCTTAGCAGAAGAAATGGAGCGTCGACGGCAAGGCAGTGTATTGCATAAGCCAAAAGCATCGGACACACACGCCTCGAACCTGAAAATGCAGCATTCCCATGGCGATGATCCCGAGGCTATGGACGAGACGAGTCTCATGTTTTATGCCGCGCCAGAAATAAAGCGTTTAGACTGGCCTGGATTCAAGCCACTCGCAAATTCATTGGAGAAGGACGCATATGCTATTGACGTTCTCATCGGAGAGCCTATTATTGAAGATAGTAATCTCGGTCAATCTCTAAATTGGTTTGACTCTCAGCCCCGCCAACATCAGAAACCAGACTGGCTCAGAGACGGCAAATTCGCACAAGACGTCGCGGCCGGATTGGTACAATTGCCGGAGAGAATAAGGATCAATTCCACCATTTTGAGGAAGGCCATGGCCAAGATTCTTGGATCAGACGGACAATCATTAGATGATACCGGAGAAGGATCTGTATCGGTGATCTTTACAAGGCCATTCAAAGCTATCACCTATTGCGAGCCTACCCTCCGTCAGTGGCATGCAGAGTTGGAAAAGAAGCATAATAAGGTGCCAGCTCTCACGAAAGAAGACACAGTCGTCAGCGACACATCTCCTGTTTCCCCACAACAAACTGTCCAAGAGACCGCTGTACCATCAGTTCCAGTGGGCGATGAACACCTTGGGAAAGATTTGACTTCAGAGTCTTTAATAGACGAACTAAATACGCCATCGTCAGACGAGGCTAAACAGAAAAAAGAAGAGCAGAAAGAAGGAAACGCACAAAGTGACGCAGATTCGCTGAAAGCACTGGGTCACTTAGAGTGCATCCTCAAATTCATCGATTCGGACATATTGGCCAGAAAATCCGCCCTCGATGGAGTTGAAAATCACAAAGCCTTCTACTCCGACCTCTGGCATCTTTTCCGGCCAGGTACAGAAGTAATTAGGGCCGATGGTAAACAGGCTTACAGGGTCATAAGAACCAGTAGCGCAGCCCATCGGTTTGTCAACACCAGATCTTGGTGGGATAATATTGCTGCTCAGAAACGAAGCACATCGTTCCTTATAGATTGTGTGTACATCGACTTTGATGGCACTAACTTGGGACCGGTATATGTACAGTTCTCAATCAAAGTTTTTGAGGGGGAGAAAGAAGTTACCTCATTCGAAGTCTATCCACTTCGATTTCATCGAACAAAACGAGCAGACTTTAGTGATTCGGAATGGGATCAAGTTCAAGAACTTCCAAGTGGCGAAAGATTTCGCCAAAAGCTCATCAATCGGGGTGCAAAGTTTATGAGCGTGATCCCGATGAAACACATGTACTATTCTGGTCTGACTTTAGGAGCGCGAGACGAGGTTGAGAGCCAAGTAGTCATCGACTTCGATATCCCCTCATCTATAGATGCCCCCGATGATCCAACCAAGCCAATCCCTCGAGACAAGGAAAAATGGAAACCAGAAATACGCAGTGTTATTACTAAACTCACAGATCCCGCGGATAAAGGCTCCAAGGGAGACCTAGGACAAAAGACTTGTCACGGACCATGCTGCTACGGAGAATTTGTATATGACGACACGTTTATCGATCAGAAGGAGGCAACCGAATATATCGAAAGCCTTGTACCAAAAACGCGCGCTATCGACGATCACTCCTCGGTTGCAATTTCACCACGGCCCTTGAAAGAGGTGCAAGCCGATACAAGCGGCGTGGGTTCCATTTCAAATGATGAGCTTGTCATTATGACTCACAGAGTATTTGGCTTTGTTCTTCGAAGTCGAAAATGGGGTATGTGGCTTAATGGAATGCTCAGCAAGGTGGCTGCTCTAATTATGGCATATTTAGCAAAATTGGATCTCTCCTATATTACCGATGTTCACTCTTCAATCCCCATCGAGATAGGAGACAATTCGGCAGTCGAGCCAAATACTGACGAGGCGGAACCCAGTACTGCTCTTGACCGCCTTGTCCTTGAAGAAGGGCATCGGAATATGATTGTGTCGCTTATCTCGCAGCATTTCCGTGAAAAGGCATCGTCGAGGTCACAGAAAGAAGAATTTGACATTGTTAAAGGGAAAGGTGAGTAATCTCAACCCATTCGCAGAATTGGGAGATCTATTGCTCATACCCCAATAGGAAAGGGTCTTATTCTACTCCTCCATGGCGCCCCTGGAGTAGGAAAAACATCTACAGCTGGTTCGTAACTTCCCTTTGTTTTCAGACTCGAGATATGTACTGACAATTGTCGCTTATCAGAGGGTGTCGCGGAGCTGTTTCAGAAACCCCTGCTACAGATCACTTGTGGTAAGAAAACTTGTTACCAAGCTTTGGTAAACTTCTTCAACGATGTTGACATGTATTTTCTACTACATAGGTGACCTTGGGTCAACAGCACGAGAAGTTGAAGAGGCGTTAGAGACGAACTTCGCAATGGCAAGCAAGTGGGGATGTATCTTGCTACTTGATGAAGCAGACATCTTCCTCGCCGAGAGGACTAGGGAAGACTATGTGAGAAATGGACTTGTAGCCGGTGAGTTTACCATCCGCAGCAAACAGCTCAAGGACCAGATGCCTAACAATTTGCATCAGTCTTTCTTCGCACTCTAGAGTATTACAATGGTATTTTGTTCTTGACAACGAACCGCGTCGGCGACTTTGACGAAGCATTCACATCACGAATTCACGTCAGCCTATATTACCCTGAGCTTGACCACAAGAAGACAATCCAAGTGTTCAAGCTTAATCTGGAAATGATCGAAAAGCGTATAGCCCAGAAAGGAAAGACGATTCAGTTAGACAAGACGGACATCTGCATGTTCGCGGGCGAGCACTTTATGAAACACGAGCATGCGCGCTGGAATGGCCGACAAATCCGCAACGCCTGCCAAACAGCACTGGCACTGGCTGAGTTTGAGGCACAAGGGAACAACCACAAGGCCGTTCAGATACCCAACGCTGCCATAAAGCTCGAAGTGCGACACTTTAGTGTGGTACAAGACGCATACCTTGAGTTTGCCAAGTATATGAACGATCTATATGGCACAAACGCTGCTAGGAGGGCAAAAGAAGCGAGACTCCGAGCTTTGTGGGAGCTTGAACGCAACATCAACCTAATGGACAAATCTTCATTCATGCTTGGGGTACAGAATCAGTCACAAGCAACTTCTCAACGGTACCCACCATCTCAACAAGGATTCCGCCCACCCAATTTTCAGCAGCAAAGCTTCCCGCAACAATCACAGCATCATGGCTTTCCCCCCAACCAGTTCTACGAGCAACAACCTCCATCGCACCAGAATCCCAACATGGCGATGCCTCAGCCGATGCATTCCAATAACCCTCAGATTCATGTCCAAGAGGAATTGCCAGGAAGGCGATCATGGGACTCCCAGTCTGGAAAGCCATTTGGAGCTAGTGAGGATGAGAATAGATCCAGAGAACTTCCTCGGTCAACCCCTATACCATACCAACAGCAGCAACAAGGTAGCCAGAACTGGGTGCAGCAGAGCGTTCAAAGTATGTATGAGGGTGCCGGAAATCAAGATGGCTTCGGAAGCTCAGACGGCGATTATTCTTTAGGTACTAGGAGATAGGGACTTGTCGCGCTTCAATGAATAATGGAACACATATATGGCTCAAATCTCGCTGCCTTTTTTTTAAGTTGCATGCGACCATTAAAAACTCATATACTTAAGTGGTAAAGTCTAGTATAAGGTACTATAGGTAGATACCTCAGGTAGCTCATACATTCAAGCCTCAAAGTTTGAGGCAAAGATAAAGTTGGGTTAGTGAGTCAGAGAGAACGATTTACGTGTAAGCGCGCAATCTTCTCTCTAACTCATCTTTTGCAAAAATTATCCATCAACATTTTCAGCTGCCTTCTAGCAACCCATTTGTCCTATAGACCAAGAGTCTATACAGCTTCTGCATCGGATATCAGATTTCTCTCTTCTTTACTAAAATGGTTGCCTCGCCATTCGTCGTTGGCCCCGCTACGGGCCACACCCACACTATTATCCTGTTGCATGGCCGTGATAGCGAAGCACAGGAGTTTGCCTCTGAGTTTTTCGAATGTGAGGCCACAGGAACAGAGCAGACGCTGCCGGACTTATTCCCTACAGTCCGATGGGTATTTCCACAAGCCAACCCCCTTCGCTCCGAGCGCTTCAGGGTCGAAATGTCCCAATGGTTCGATATGTGGAGTGTGGAAGATCAACAGGAGCGAGCCGAGATGCAAGTCCCGGGCTTGCGATCGAGTGTCAATATGATCGCTGAATTGATCGAACAGGAGGAGTTGCTTGTGCCAAGAAGCAATATCTTCCTGGGTGGAATTAGCCAAGGCTTTGCAACGTAAGGCCAATTTTTTAATCGAACTCACAGAATCTTATTGACAAGTTCTTCTCTCCCAGTGCTTTGGCCGCATTTTTTGCCGATGGTAGAGGAGGTTTCGCTGGTTTATGCGGGTTTTCCACTTGGCTACCGCTGGCTAATCAGGCTGCATCGGCTCTCGAGCTCGTCGACGATGAAACTGGTCAAAAGCTAGCGGCCATGCAGCGATTATATCTTGGTGACGATAGACAGCAAATGTTTTTATCACCACAGCAGCTAATGTCGACACCAATTCTTCTTGAGCATTGCCAAGACGACGACATTATCAGGGTTCAAAGCGGCTTACTTCTGCGGGATTTCATTGACAACCTTGGTCTCAGCGTAGTTTTTCATGCATACGAAAGCGGAGGTCACTGGTTCAATGAGCCACAGGGTGTGGACGACTTTGTGGTGTTCTTGCGAAAGGGTATCAAGTCAGATCACATACCAAGTGGCCACCAATCTACGTGACCACTACAACTGGGATCAATACCCAGGATGAAAAACAACACGACAGCGCCGCGATGAGGTTTTCTGATGCAAGTCTGGTTGAAATGCATAGCAAGTATCAAGGGATTCAATAAATGGCATTTTCCTGTCGTTCAACGATATAGCAACCCGACTAGCGCATCCCAAGAATCGTCTTCGTCTTCAACTTGAGCATAGTCGCCGGTAGCAAGCAGACTGGTTTTGACCTTTACAGCGGCCTCCCAAAGACTCAGGGCATTTTCTTCTCTGCCCATGCGCTCCAAAGCTTGTGACATACGCCATTGAATTCTCGCCGACTCGCCCGAGTTCCCTCTATGCTGCTCATTCATCCTCGAAATAACTAGCGATTTCTCAAAGTGTTGCAACGCAAGGTCATTTTTGCCTTGGAGCATAGCAATCCATCCCAGCCGGTACTGTGCAGCCATCACACTTGCGTGAGTAGGTTTGCCTGCAGATACCAGATCGTGAGCTTTTGTGGCGAGCGAGTATGCTTCTTCAAGATTACCACGCCAGGCTTCAATTTTGGCACGCTCATATTGAGTTCTAGATGGGTCGAAAGATCGTGTACGTTAATAATTTTACGTATCAAAAAAGAAAACAAAAAAAAGTCGGAAGGAGCGCCAACTCACTCTCCATAATAGTGACTGTTTGGTCCATGGATCTTCTTCTGATATTCTTCCGCCTCATCAAAGTCACGTAAGGTGTCTTCAAAACGGCGCATTTGCTGGTATGCGCGTCCTCTATTTCGTAAAAAGCGGTCAAGGTTAAACTGTTGGTAGCGGCTCGGCTCAGGTACATCCTTAGCTATCGAAATCGCTTTGTCAAGATAGAATACCCCGTCTGAGGCCTCGAAGGCAGAAACTCTTGTGTAGCCCATATTGCTCCAGGCATTAGCAGCATTGTTGCTCATATCTCGCGAATTGCTACCAACAATGGCCCACTCCGAGGACGCAGAACTTTTAGCAAGAATGCTGCGGCCAGTTCTCTCATAAAGCCCTAATAGGTTTCGGTGGACTTTGGCAGCCAATTCGGACTCATTCTCCGCGGTCTCTAAAAGTGACAAGAGAGAGCGTTCGGCCTCCAAAAACTGTTGGATCTCTATCATATACCTGGAATTCAATTAGAATAATGCAAACAGTTTCCTTGCCAAACAAAACACACCAAATGTCATTAAGAATAAGCTCAGTATATAACTCCTGATCATCATTGTCGATTGGCTCTGTGGCTTTCAAGGCAACCACTTTGTCTTTTAGAGCCTGAATGTGATGATGAAGTGCAGCGCATCGGTTCCATTGGGAATAAAAATGATTCGCTCCATCGTTCTTGGGGAAGGAAGCTCTCAATACTACTAAGATATTGTGAATGGAATCCATTTTCTCAAGGTCATCTTCGTTGTCAAGAATTTGTTGACGTTGTTCCAGTGAATTGTGCCATGAGTCTTCCGCCTTCGGGAGCATTACTTGTTCCGAAGTTTCCTGACTTTCATCGTTAGCATCGGTCCGAAGCATAATCGGTCAAACTTATGGGAAAGTACTTGCTTCCGATTCTGCCATATTGCAAGTATTCGCTGATTAACTGATCGCACTGATAGATGTTGTTACAGGTCGGAAGACGTCCACAGTACGTCCACGCAAATACCTGCAAATTGACCTGCCTGGTGTCCGGATCTTGCATGTATTAGACTACAAAGGCGATAAAGGTCATACGTACGATCATTGAGGTCTATAGAGAGGAAAAATGAGCACAGATGAACCCCTCGCGGATACAAAAATTCTGCGGCTTTGATGGTCAAAGCCTCAGGTTAGGAATGCTGCAAGACCCAACAATTCTGCAGGTGTGCTCGACGGGTTTCCCATTCTAACATTCATTGGCTCTGCATACAACATGGGAAGCTTTCAGTGTCCGATAGCATCCTCAAGTTCAACCAAGCGCGATGCGCATTTAGGTGCTGAGGTATCAATTTATAGACCACCGTTGTATACTTTTTGCCCTTTGCTCACCTAATATTCATCATTCACTACGATTACTAAGTTTCAGGGGAAGTTGATAAAATATTAAGGGAAATTCGCAAATGTCTGCCATTCATCCTGACTGCTGCTCGGGGCAGGATGGCTCCCAAGCTGAGCAGGCCATTTTGCCACGTCGCAGATTCGGCTATGCTGTTCGTCTTTTGCTGTCATTACTTGGATATCTCGGTAATATCAACGATTGATTGGTCAAGCAAAGGTTGGTAAAGTACTAGGGCCATGTTTTGGGTTATCACTTTGAGAAAAAAGTCGCCAAGTACGCGGAATCACACATAGGAACGACCAGTTCCAGACGACAGTGGATTCATTGTTCCATTCTCCCTCTACTCTTGTCTAGAGCTTCTAAGATCTATCATCAGGTCCGAAAAACTCCTTTCCCCACCATCTAAAGTGATGCTTGGACCCCTCGTGGCTGATTTCCTCAACGTCTGCCGGTTCCAACTCTGTTTCAGTGGCAATTTTGTACTCGTCAAGGCGAGACAGGCTAGACGTTGTAGTGATAGGGACAACATTTTGTCCAATGCACCGGCTCAGCAATACTACTGATTCCGACACCTTATACTTGCTTGCGAGTGACGGAAGAAGATCGTCTAGAGGTCCTCCTTTGCCCACAGTGATTGGCGCCAAACTTTTGAAGGCCGATACCTCAATGCCATGTTCGCGCATCCAAGGCACGAAGTCGTTGGAGCGCTGGAGATAAGGATGGAATTCTAGCTGATTAATGACCGGTTTGACAGTGCATGTCTCGAGAAGGGCTTCTATGTGATGCCGTTGGAAGTTGGAAATGCCAATAGACTTGGCTTTTCCTTGCTCTTTGACGATCTCGAGTCCCTTCCATGCTGCTTGTATACCTTCGTTGGAGCCGGTTACGTACGGGTTGTGCAAAAGGTACCTGCTAGTTTGTGAGTAAGGTATACTTTCCACCAGATGAGAGGTCTTACAAATCCACGTATTCCAACCCGAGTTTCTTGAGGCTGGCGTCCAAAGCTACCGGAACATCTTTCCACCCGTCCTGAACCTTGGTAGTGACGAAGAGCTTCTCTCGTGGAATTTTGCTTTGTTGTATTGCTAGGCCAACTTCTCGCTCAGTTCCGTATGAGTCTGCAGTGTCAATATGTACATAGCCTTGTAGAAGGGCGGCTTTCAGCAGTTCAACGAGCTGAGGGCTCAGAGGATCTTCTGGGCTGTTCTTATACCAAGCAGTCCCAGTGCCGAATCCAAGCTGAAAGGTTTGTCTTAGCATCGCTTCCGGATATGGCGAGACAAGTCGTAGTTACCTTGGGGATAGCATTGCCATCTGTGAGTAGAAGTGTGGGGATCTGCATCGTCCGAGTAACCAGAGGTCGAAAATATGTCCAGTTCAAAGCTGAAGCCAGCGGAAGAATAAAGGAAGGAACCAAGGCGCCCAAGGTATTCATAAGAGGTTGATCGAAGACCACGCGGGAATTTGATGTGGCCGCTAAGAGAGTTAATCGGGCGGGTGCAAACAACGGCATAACGACAGCTTTGTCACCGGCAAAGTCAGCTGCACAATAAAAAAACGCTCACGTTGGCTATGAAGTGCACTTCCAAGCAGGTGTAGACCTGCGGGACTTCACAATTGAGAAGAGGGACCATCGACTCATAGAGTGGACAGTCTGGACCGTGCTCATGTTGGGCTGTGCCATAATCTTCATAACCTCGTGACTGTTGCTGTTACTATCCAAGCACAAGTCCAGTATGAATTCACAGCAAGACTTCTATTTATGATCAAACTCGTCTATGACGCTCACCGGCGTAACAAACTTTCCAAGGGGTTCATACTCTAGATGCGGCATGGCCAGGCCCTTCGGTCCACCGATATCAATACCTCTCTGAGTGCCGGTCCATTTGTCGCTGGCTGCTATTCCAAGAACAATCACAAGCAAGCCGTATCTATACTCCGGTGCTATGACTGATTAGTTTACGTTCAATTTTAATTCAGCAGATGATTGAGATACTTACTTCCGATAGCCTCGCCACTCTGAGCATCAATCACAGATATTAAATCTGGAACAATCGCCAGAACATCTTCTTGCTTCTCCGTTCGTAATACATCTTTTATCGATGCCATTTTAACCGCTGCGATGTTTTCGTTCTTAAAGGGGATCTTGATATAACCCTTGAATTGCGCCTGGCTCTCTTGTGAGGGGTCGTCACGCTCAACGATGTCGGCTCCTTCGATGATGCATTCTCCATAAACGTGCCCCATACGGAGCGTTCGTTCAACGCCGATTATCTTGCCCTTCCAAATGACCCTGGCTGCTTGAGGTCCTCCACACTCATGGATAATCGTCTCCGCAACATTATCGACACGGTTTGTCAATCGGGCTCTGCTTACTGCCCTTCCAATCCTCCAAGCGAGGGATATGGTATGCTGGACAACCCATCTTTTCATCTCGGCGCCTGTCACGGGAGAGTCTGCACAGCCGGTCTGCGAGCCCATCTGGCTCAAGCCAGCACGTAGTACGCGCTCTACTTGCAGATCCGACGTCGCTTTCGGAATAAGCACCACATTTCCATTTCCGTCCGACATGGCTACGGGAGACCAAATTGGGCATCTCTCGTTAAAGACGACGGGTGTTGTCTGGTTCTTTTCGGGGTAAGCTCTGCCCATCCAATCGCCATCGACACAGGGAATGTCCATATTAAGGCTTGCTCCGAGAATCATTCCCTGTAAGCCGTTTCCTCCGCCAATCTCCAAGGCAATCATATGCGTTGGGCGCTTCTCACAGATCTTGTAAAGCTCAGTCTGAGCCTCCATCATTTCATCTCCTGGTAGCTTCTCAATACCAACGGTTGGACTGCCCATTCCACCACCACAGCCTACCGAAGCATCATCTGCAAGGTCGTAGGGATTGACAACCCGAACCACGGCGCCCGCCCGAAGCAACTGACGAAGGCGAATCATGTCAGGATATGGAGATCCTCCACCACCGGTGCCGAGAATATAGCAGCCGGTAGAGATCCAACCTAAGTCTGTTTCATTGACGAACCAGACTCGCTCTCGAACATCAGGCCGATAGGCGAGTAAGTCGGCTTCACTCTGAAACTCAGACGTAGCTTTTTCGACCTTTGCCTTGGCCGTTTGCTCGTATACACCATCCCCAACTCTTCCACGTCTTTGCTAGTAGCAGGTATTGTGGCCAAGTCTGTCCTGGAGTAGTCAAAATCGCCTGCGGCACGAACGATGAACCTTGACCTGTTAGCGATATACTGGGATTGATGTCAGCCTCAAGCTTTCTATCGAATGTCCCATTGCCCAACTTATACCTTGTGATAGAACAGAAAAGAGAGAGTGTGTTAAGCTTACCTGCAGGGGAATTGTTTCGATTTCAGCAATCGTAACAGAATCTGCCAAAGCACCAGCAGCCACGGCTTTACCAACCGCCTCAGCAGATATTTCCTCTAATAATTGTGCCGTAGTCTTTGACTCTGTCGATTTCACCGTATCAACAACGGCGCTTACACGAGCAGTTGCTGCCCCGATGGCGTTGGCAACCTCGGCAAACTTAGGTTTGATAACCTTACTTGCGCCCTCCAGTACATCGGGTGCAATAATCGCTCCGCCTCCTACAAGGAGTACAGGAACATCGCCAGGAGAGGTCTTCATTATGTCGATGACCTTCTCTAACTTATGTTTGACAATTGACTTGAATCTTACCATCTCTTCATCTGTCAGAGCCCTGTTGACCAAGTCTCGATTGCCGACAGTCATGGTCGGATCGGACAACACAGCGCAGTCTGTCGTCGTGAGAACCTGACCACCGAACACAACGGCTTCCTTAATTAACTTGTAGCCAACACTATCGGGGCCAATGGTCATGCAATCGCCCTTGCGAACGATGGAGCCACCACCTAGCGCAATGCTCTTGACGTCGGGGCACGAAAAGTTCATCCGAACTCCCGCTAGGTCGCTATATGCCGCTTGCTGTCTCGGAAATCCGTTTGCTAACAAGAGACCAACATCTGAAGTTGTACCACCGATGTCAACAACCATGATAGCCTCATTTAGCTCTTCTCCCACTAGAAAAGCTGCTCCTCTCATACTATTAGTCGGACCGCTGGAGAAGGTTCTGATTGGAAGGCGGGCGGCCATCTCTCCAGAGAGAAGCGTCCCGTCATTCTGTGTAATAAAGACTGGGCATTCGAGACCAAGTTTCTTCACTGGCTCTTGGAAAGATCGGATTGTCTTTCTTGCAAAGCTCAGAATTGACGCGTTCAGGACTGCTGCGTTCTCTCGCTCCAGGAAACCGAGGTTCGCAACTTCATTAGAGCACACGACGTCGCAGCCAGGGATCTCATCTCTAATGATCTTAGCTGCACGCTCTTCCTGTCGCTCAACTGTATCAATAGGGCTAAAAACACCGTTCACAACAATGCTCTTAATCCCGCTGTCCTTGATCTCTTGACAGCAGGATCTAATCTCGGCCTCGTCAATGTCGCTGATTAAAGATCCATCAACTTCTAGGCCACCCTTAGCGAGAGCGTAATAGCCGAGGATAAGTTCACGCATATCATCCGGCCAATCCACGCACGGGGGCGCGTGTTTCCCGAATGGCCCTGACAGACGGATGACAGCTACTTTCGAGAGCCGGTTAGCATCTCGTTCCATGACAGCGTTGACAAAGTGTGTTGTTCCAATTGTCACGCTGGCGACATCATTTGGATTGATGTTGGCCGCAGCGAACATTGTGGTGATAGCATTGTTAATGCCGTCGCTAGGGTTTGTTGTTGTTGCTGCTTTGTGCCATGCCAGAATACCCTTATCAGGCTCCGATACTCTTGAGGGGTCGATCACAACTCCGTCGGTGTTTGTGCCACCGACATCAACGCCAACGCGAAGATGCTTAGTAGATGGGAGAGATCCCATACTGAAGTAGAATCGAACAATGAAGACTAGGAGGAGATAGATCTAAAGAAGCTGATAGATCCAGAGAAGATGATGGGAAGAGAGGAGTTTCTGTTTTTCGTCCTGCATTGCCTCAGGACTTATGGGTAACATTACATCAACTATTCGCACAAAGCAATTTTTCTTGACCCTTTACTTTCCGGCCTTGGGGACTATTATGGAGCTAGATAAAATGAAATCGGATGATTCGCGCCGAGTCAATCTAAATGCTGTCGTAGAGTTTCACTTTTGATGGCGCTTTAGTGAGCTGTACGAATCTGCCCTACGGGATAGATCCACTCACCTGAAGGGTAAATTTCGATAGACAATATGTCTCATGCGGTGTTAGCTTTTCGGGGCTTGATATGCCAAGTAGAGATAATAAGTTCCCCGATCATATGGCTTTATAAGTGGCATCACCAAGTTAGGAAGGCCGTGCCGATCAAGGTGGGAGATGCTAAACAAGGGGCAATCTCGTAAAGCTTCCCAACGTGTATCCACCCCCGCAGTTTGGGTGTTCATATTCTAGCTCGACAAAGTAACGCTCCCTTGTCTGATAACATAGCGCAAGCGCTAAGGCTACTGGATCGTATAAGTCCGGCAACTTCTTGCTCAATAGTAGAGAATTCTGGTCTTCGGCCTTGAAAGTGAGATAGACGTCAACTCTGCCAAGGGTAATCGTCCAACAACACCTGACTCATGTCTTCAGTGATAAGCTCTGGGCTAGTGCTCGGCATTCTATACTAGAACCTCATCTGAGGAAGGCGCCTGTTTAGGCGCTACATTATCCAGTGACGGTTAGTTTCTGCGACAATCCAAATGAGCTACTTGACTCAACAGAGATAGATATGTTCAGGCAAATATTGATATCACATTTTATCCAACAAGCCTTTGCCTATCAGAATATATTATAAATGTAATCTTATTAGCATCCAATGGTGTTTACTAATTTATCCTAAAAAATAGCTTCTCTACTCGTCTTTGTCCTAGTTTTCCATCCAGATAATGTTTGGAAAAGTTTAGCCGAAGGAGTAGGCATGTCGATATGAACATCGACCTCCAACTTGTTACTCAACTTATCCAGATGGCCTCTTGTTAAGCCGACAATACCCTCGGTAACACATACCACATGTAACAATGCCAATCTTGATCTAGAGATGACTATTTCCCCAGATTCTGGCTACCCCGCAAGATGAACATCTTGATGAGATATCGCAATATCCCTCCCTTTAGTCTCGCCTCTAGCTATCAGCCATCTAGTAATCTAGGGGATAAGGTCCGGTCCTTATCTACATACTTTTATCAATCTCCGATGATCGGGTACCATCACCTTCTTGTATAACAAGTCTGGAAATCGCCGGTTGTTAAACTCTCCCTTTCACTCGATATCATACTCTGCCAATCCTAGATCATGGAAGGTAGCTTGAAGCGTCGTCTGAGATCCTTGAATGAGACGGTTCGCCTTCATGGTGATGAAAGTCAACATGAGCAAACCGACTCGTGGAGCAACCGCGATCTCATTCCTTTGCCTGCCCACCGCCGTACCTGGGGTAAGAGTGTCTTTCCTGTCACAATATGTAAGCCTTTTTGTTAGTATTACATGTCTGCTAACAACCTACAGAGTGGATTCATTACTTTGGTTACGGGGCTTATTTGAGTATTTCGACCTGGCAGACACCCAATGCGTTTTTGAGTAGGTTGACGTTCTCTACTGTTAGATGGAGCAAGAGCTGACTGGACTAATCCATTATGTAGCGCAAGGACTTTCGGTTGGCCAGTCTATGCTTGTTATCGTCGTCGGCTCCCTGTTGGTACTCCTGTTTTCGGTTGTGATTGCATGGTGCGGCCTTAAAGTAAGTTTCGAGTCAATTACAAGTATCAGGAAGTTATCTGTATGTGCAAGAGCTAACATGAGTCTTTTTAATAGTACCATGTCGGTTTTACGGTGCAGAATCGCTTCTCATGGGGTCTAAGAGCGTCGTATATTCCACTGCTACAACGAATTCTTCTCAATTTCATCTGGTCAGCTGTGCAATGCTGGACTGGCGGCAAGCTAGCCGCCGTCTGTATCACGGCTATTTGGCCCTCGTTTGCCACCATGCCCAACTTTTTACCCAAGAGCATGCCGGCAACCGGATACGAGTTCGTTGGATTCATCGTCTTCTGGGTTCTCTCTGCTCCATTCCTGCTCATTGCTCCCGAGAAGTATAAGCTTCTATTTCAGCTGACGTCTTTGTATTGTGGTCTTGGTATGCTGTCCATGATGATCTGGGCGCTTGCCACTGCTAAAGGGGCCGGTACACTCTGGACAACTGGGCAGACGATTCCAACAACATCTTCCTGGGACTCCAGTTGGCTAATCATGATGGGCATAAATCAGATGATAGGAAATTTTGCTGCAGGCTTAACAAATGGGAGCGACTTTTCCCGGTACTCTCGAAATTGGAAGCACTACGTTGGCGGGACATTTCTCTCCGGTGTCGTGGTAGGAGTGCTGGTTTGTTTCTGCGGCCTGGTGACTACCAGCGCTGCCCAAAAGATCTACGGCGATATTTACTGGAATCCGCCTGATCTTTTGATGGTCATGATGGACAGCGGCCGTGGCTCTTCTAAAAGCCGAGCGGGCGTGTTCTTCCTCTCTTTTGGCTTTGCTTTAACCTCCATGTTCCAGAATGTCTGTGGAAACGTAATCGCAGGAGGCATCGACCTTGCTGGTTTGTTCCCGAATTACATCAACATTCGTCGCGGCGCCATCATAACGTTCGTGGCTATCTGGGTGGTACAACCATGGCAGCTGATCAACACCGCTTCGGCATTCATCAATGTTCTAAGTTCTTTCGCAGTTTTCCTTTCACCAATTATGGGCATTATGGCTACGGACTTCTTCTTGCTCCGTCATCGTAAGATCCAAGTCAGCCATTTGTATAGACCGTATGATTCCTCATATTGGTTCTGGCACGGCATCAATTGGAGGGCCATCCCAGCTTGGCTGTGTGGATGGGCGCCGACAATCGGCGGCCTGGTTGTCACGTCAAATGGGGCAGATAATGCGCCTAGGGCAGTATACCAGTTGTTCTACATGGCTTTCCTGATCGGTAGGTGTTCTCTCTATTCGACACAAGAGAAGGATAATGTACTAACTCTCAGCGATACAGGGTTCTTCATCAGTTCAATTGTCTTCTACATACTAAATAAACTCTTCCCAGTGGAGGGCTATGGTAAGCAAGATGAGGTAGATGTATACGGGGCCTTCACAACCTCTGAAGCTGTCAAGCTAGGGATTGTCTCAATTACAGATGCTATTGAGGGCAAAGAGGCAGGCGAAGAGAAGAACAAAACACAAGAACGCAGTGTAAATGCGGATTAAGGCACTACAGGGCGTTGCTTTTAAACTCATTAGTATCCATTCATAGGCCACACAAACGATGCGTGGCAGAACTCTACCCATCATCTATTTAAACGTTCGTAACTAGAATGACTGGACGGGTGATATCTTGTTAGCATGCCATTTTCTTAAAAGCCCGCTGCTTCAAGACCAGAATTGAGGGTCACTTTTAATCAGCAGCAGCGAGACGATAGAATCGTGTCAGAAATCTTTAGCCCACTTAAAGGCCTAAATTATTATAGGTACATCAAGTGAACAGCGTAGCACTTGAACCTAGATCAGACTTACTCCGTCGAATCTCGTGTGATCATGACGCTTCATACCTAGGTAATTATTTTATGGAGGCCAATCGAAATTTGCCTGTGTTTTGGCTCTTCTTTTTTTCCATGCCCAGAATGGCCTTTGCTCTCGTGCTTACATCAAAGCAGGAGTTTCCAAGCTAGCATACATGTACGCGGATATTCTTCTTAAGCGGCACATCTTCCCCAACGCTCGGGGTACCGCCAGTTGGCGACATTTTACCTACGTCCAAATATGCTGCAATTTCCTCTTCTCTCACCTTCAGCATCGACTTTTAGTGCAACATGGCGACGATACATATCGTGCGACACGGGCAAGCCCTTCACAAGTAAGCATTAAAGAGAAACCAGGAATCCCATAAAGCAGTCGAGATCTAATTCTGCATTCAGTGTTGATCGGGGTTACCCCCACCGAGATCCCCCTCTGACTGAAGTCGGATCTCAACAAGCGAGTAGCGTCTGCCTACCAGCTGAGCCTGACCTTATAATCTTGTCTCCAATGACTCGTACCATCCAGACAGCTCTTATTATTTTCGACCAATATCTCAGCAGCTCTTCCACCAACGTCGAGCTCCAGGTCTGGCCGGACCTGCGCGAAACCCACGACGAGGCCATTTGCAATAAAGGGTTGTCGCGTGCTGAAATTGCTAGTAAATTTGCACAGTTCGATTTCTCCACCTGTCACGAAGAGTGGGATTACTCGCCTCATAGTTTCGACGGCGCTGTCGTGCGTGCTGAGACAGTTCGGGGGCGCCTCAAGGAACTATCTCGTTCTCATAAGAACATATTCTTGGTGACGCATCGCGGCTTTATTGCGTTCTTGGCCAAAGGAGAGAGGTTTGATGTCTGTGGTATGAGCACCTTGCTACCTACCTTGTCCTTCTACGTGCACCCAGCCCCTAGCAGACTCTACGTTTGGGTGAATTTATGGCTAATCAGCACCTTCTTCTATGTTACAGAATGCCGTTCATATAGATTTGCTGCTGAAAACGAAGTCAATGATCAAAGGCAGGGTGTCAACTGTGACACGGGTGAAAAGCAAGACTTTGGCCCCAGCTTATTATTGCCTATCATTTTGCCATCTCACGACGACGGAAGTTGCGGCCGGGAAAAGACCTGAAACGTAGCCATAGAGTTCAAATACACCACGAGTTGCCGAAATAAAATGACCGATAATACTACAATTGCAAAGAGGCGATAATAACCTCGCTCGGTGTACATGTTGAGATGATACACACGACACTGACCTCCATCATTACTACCAAAAAAACGACTTACGCGGTAACTGCAGTCTTCTTTTCTTCCCTTGCTGCCACTGCCGCCCTTAAACCAGCTCTAACTCTTTGAAACACATCTCTCGGGACCAGTTTACAACTATGAGTCCTTACATCCCAGATAGGTCGACCGAGATTAATGTCTGCGCCATTCTCAAGCAGCAATTCCACGATTTTATGTTGCCTCAGCTCCATGGCAACATGTATCGCCCTACCGCACTCAAACTTAATTCTCTCCTCCCGGTCCATCTTCAATTTGTACCAAGCAAGGCCATGGTAACCCACGTTGGCATCGGCGCCATACGAGAGCAAAAGCCTAACCATGTCCTCGTTTCCGTATACAATAGCACGGAACAGTGGATGAATAAACTCCTCTTCTTCTCCAACGGGAAAGTGGCAGCAGGTGTCAGTATCGAAGGGGCCTGGTTCATACGGCGGATTCCGATCCGTTTCTTCGAATTCGCACCTCACGCCATTTTCAAGCAAGAGTTTAGCCATAGGGCCATCGTTCTGATCAACCGCGAGGCTCAAAGCGATCGTGCATATAACCCGACGAGACTTTTTCAATAAAACCTCTGCAATCTGCTGGTTGCCCGTTCTCACGGCGGCTATCAGTGCATATTGATCCTCCAGATTAGAAGTCCCATAGTTCGCATCAGCGCCGTTTTCAAGGAACAACCTTACTAGAGAAAGATTTTCATGCTGCGCAGCCCATAATAGAGGAGTTTCACGCCACTCATCCATGCGAACGTTCAAGTTTACTCCGTATCCCAGTAGCTGTGAGATGACATTATCGTATCCAGCCTGCAAAGCTTCTTTGAGGGTGGCGAGCTTCTGGCGTTGGTCAGGAACAGTGATGTAAGTCTCATTCGCTTGTACGGCATCTTCAGATGTGATAGACTCCACAGCCTGAGGAAGGATAGACTGCTTCTCTCCTGTAGCGCGATTGTAAAATTGGAACCCTTGAGGATGAGAGTCTTCCCATATTAGGTCCCAATTATTATCCGTCTGGATAAATACTTGATGAGTTCTAGAGGCTGAGGTATAGCTTCTGTGCTCCGGATACCTCCGAGTAAGATTGAAAGGTAAAAGCGGTGGAGAGGGTGGTGGCTCAAGTGATTCAGGCACTCCATGATGCTCAAGGTGAGAGGAGTAATAGTTTGGTTTAAAAGAGGGTTGATATTTGCGTTGGATGAGGGTGTGCCAATCGATTCCCTCAAAGAACGGGTGAGCTTTAACCTCGGAAACGCCTCCCTTAGCTCCCAGCCGTTGCTTGGGATTGCGACAAAGCAGTCCTGTTATAATATCTTGAGCTGCTCGTGGTAAAGACTCGGGCACTTCAATGGTCTGATTGAGGATCTTATCGGCAATTTTTTCAGGATCCTCATCATAGAAAAGAGGAAGCCCTGTTAACATTTCGTATAGAAAAATGCCCAATGTCCACCAGTCTGCCATACGATTATCATTCTGACCAAGTAATAATTCAGGTGCTGGGTATTCTGGTAGTCGATGTTGTCTCCTAGGGCTCCCTTGGCTGATTTCCGAGATGAAAAGACCGAAACCACAAAGCGCAATATGACCCATGCCGTCCAGTAGAACGCTTCTTGGCTTCAACCAGGCGAAGATGTGATGTTCATCGTGCAGATACTCTAACGCGCAGAGAATCTCGGCAATATAAAATCGAGATCTGTCGACATCAAAATATTGCTGCTCCAAGAGATGGCTAAAAAGGTGCCCTCCGATGGCGAGTGGAGAGTTGAGTGACAATCGCTCCTCTAGTTGGAAGTAAAATGTGGTTGGGCATATGAAAGGATGGTTGATGCGACTAGGCAATTCGCTTGATACTTGGGACAGAAAATGCTTGTCTGTTTCAAACAATTTTCCAGCATACATTGCCTCAAATTTGCCCTTTGTATTCTGAGTGATGCATCCAGATTGCTTCCTCTCTACGCCATAAAAGTGGCCATCAAAATCTTCCTCTTTCAGTTTCTTATTTCCCATGGATGTATAGTCATAACTGATGCGAATCATGCCAATTCCATCTTCAATCGCTAGCCACTTTGGCGTACATTCTTCTAGCGCATTAAAGGGGCGTACTCGCGCTGATCCGAGAAACACGTCTTGGCTTAATTTGGAACCAGTTGGGTGATAGAGGGAGATGGTTAGCTCGGTAATTCGTGTAACATAGAATTTGCATTTGCCATAGTCTCCTTTCCACGAGGGGCTCTCTGTGGTTCCCCAATAACAGTTAATGGGTGTTTGGCATTTGTCATACTCAACAAGCGTTTGGGGAAATCTGCATGCTGTGCAGGGAAATATATTCCCTTTGAACTCATTATGGCTGTGTTTAGAGCCGCCGGAGTACTCTTTGTAGACATCAGGCTCAGAGGATTCAGCTCC
The DNA here is from genome assembly GCF_003025095.1 of Trichoderma harzianum CBS 226.95. Lineage (NCBI taxonomy): Eukaryota > Fungi > Ascomycota > Sordariomycetes > Hypocreales > Hypocreaceae > Trichoderma > Trichoderma harzianum. The sequence goes on from NW_020209268.1 coordinate 200,295, forward strand.
TCTAGAAAGGCCAACTGCTTCGTGAAGAGTCACAGTTAAAATGCCAGGCAGGTCTGGCGTCGAATTGTGCATTATGGCTGTAGGATTGATGTCTTTCTTATCATTATCTATCAGAGGAATATCAGTATTCGCTAAATATAATTACAAATTAGATTCAACTATGGGTGTTGGGTACCTTCAGTCATCTTTTCAACCCTCTGTGGCCGGGGGTGTTGTGTTGCTGTGTAGATGGAAGGCCGAAGGTATGAAAGAGCACGTCGATAGAAGTGGGCAGCTTCTCAGTATATATACCTGTAAGAAGGGTTCCAGGAATCTACATACTTCTTACCTATATAAGGGCCTATACCTTATATACAGATATGCATTTATGTATTCATGTATCACTCTTTGAGTGCGGGGCTCAACTAGGTTAATGTAGACGCAGCGTGATTCAATGGTATGCGGCAGGTTTGATCTCGGACTAATCAGCACGTACGACTCTTTACCTGACAACCGTCAGAATGGAAATACCTCACTTCCCCATTGTCAAGTTTCAATTCTAGTAAAAACACAAACTAATTCATTTAGCTGTTAGCCGACATATCTAATCTAAAGGCCCCCGGCTGATGAGTCCGCTCCTAAGATGCAGAAGAGACTACATATCGTTGCAATCACATACGCCAGCTAACTATCTCGTGATGGTTTTCGTAGTTGTTAAGCCATATTTGTGATACAACTCCGAAATCTCTATCACTGCTTTCAACTACTCTTAGCTGCTCTCAGCTGCATTATGGGAAGGATATTGGTGTCGGTGTAGCGGTTGGCCCAACGGTGCCCCAGTTCATTGCCGAATATGGGTGAAACGTCTGGTTCTGGGCATAAACCTTTTGAAACTCCTTTATTTCCTCATCTGAGTACGAAGGAGGCACAGCTTTGGCTCTGACGCGACCCCTGGCACTCAGGTGCTTTTCTTCATCAACTCGGCTTCTCTTCTTCCCAAGGAGGCCGTGACCCGTGCACTCAATCTTAGGGCCACCAGCTGAGACAATTGCCCGTTCGACGCAGCCATCTTTGATGAAAAATGGGAGATTGAAGTAAGCATAGGCGTAATCAGTGTCCGTTGCGGGATGCCATTCCCAGCCTGTTAGTGCACCGCATCCTTTCTCTTGGTCCTCTAGAATGGTGCTCCCGTCTGATGTCCACCAGTCAATGTTATATATCTCAAAATTCCAACCCCAGCCCTTATCCCAGAAGTCACAATCCGCCGTAGGCGTGTGTGTTGCGATATCTATCGATGAAGTTGGCGTGTTGCTGGTACTTGCTGGGGTACTGGAGGTGGTAGTGCTGTATAGACCAGCCTCGGAGCTTAGAGAGGACAGTGCATCAGAAAACATAGACAATAGTTCATCCGGCGACGAGAGTTCTGTAGGAAATGCGTCATCAGCTAATGGTAGCTCCAGGAGGAGTGTATAGGCAGCAGTTGGTGCAGTTGATGTTGAAGTTTCGTCATCATCCCCATCATCACCACCACCGCCAGATGGCGGAAATACACCAGGAGGGCAGGATGGGCAGTCCGGGTCACAAAAAAACAAGCCTGGGTCATAAAAATGACGAATTAGCCAATGCAATGTTAATGAGCCTATACGAGATGGGTATATGGAACTTACACGGCAAGCCACAGCCAATGCATCCTGGTTTGGCGGTAGGTTTGATAACGCTTCCCGTACCAGATGTCCATTTAGGTGTTTTGGGGTTAATTATGGGATCTGGAATTGTGTTTGTTGTTGTAGGATGAGGATTCGGCGTGACAGTGACCACAGTGGGTGGTAAAGTCTTGCCATTAATTACTGTCGTGCGTCCTCCCAGAGTTTCTGTCTCGTCGCTTCTTATATACGTCTGTGAGCCCCATATGACAGGCCCTCCAGTGCTAGTAGTAGTTTTTGTGGCGCCAATGATGGAAGTGGTTCCGCCAATAATCCTACAATAGGCAAGAAATAAAGTCAATATGAAAGCCGGCCAAGAGTTGATGGATGCCGGAAAGTATATATAAGCAGTTGCACTTACGGAGTAACGGTAACAGTGATCGGTGGCGGTTGCACGGAACTTGTTAGGTAGATTGGTCCACCTGTTGAGCTTATGTTGAGGGAAACACCCCAGACAGGGATACGAGTGGTTGTCACTGAGAGCATAAGACAACTCGTTAACTGGGTCCTAAAGACTGCATATGATGTCCAATTGAAGAACGAATTATGGCTCACCTGGAGGGATTGTAATAGTTGTGAGTGTTGATCCGAGAATGTATGAAGGATAGACTGTTGTTAGGCCACCTGTTAAGGTCTGTGTGACTGTTGTTAAGCTCGAGTATTCGATCAAGGTGGTCCATAAGGGGAAGCTAATTGTAGTAGTACTCGAAAGCGGCATCGGGGGCCAGATAAGTGTTGCACCTGGCGGAGCAACCACCTGAGGAGTTACTGAGGACCAGATAGCAGGGTCAATGTAGATGGTCTGTCTAGATGAGGACCCAGAATCAGACCCTGATTCGCTTCCGCTGTCGGATTGAAGGTCAACCGCCCAGTCAGCGCTTCCAAGAAATCCGATAAGTGGGAAAAGAGCCTTCCGGCCAGCTTTGTTGGTATCATTCATATACGCTACCCACTGAGTGTTGTTGAATACAACGATATTTGAATAAGAGTCCTCGTCCCAGTATTGCTGGGCTGTAGGGTTCTGAGAGACAATCAAGCCAATCTCGTAGTTGGACAAATAGCCAGCCGCATTCGTGCAAAGTCCAGGATACGCCCCCGAATCAGGCCCTGTGTAGGTACATTGTGAAGTCCAGCAGCCTGGAGCGGACATTTGGAACGAGCGGCCGTAGCTGCTGACGCCCACGGCGATCATATTGGACGGCACGCCTGCTTTGGTGATCATAGAAAGAGCATTGGTAGTCTCCGTGAGATTAACGTGAGATCGCAAACAGTTTCCAAGCCCTTGGTCATATGAACCGCACCCCGGGCTTGCATACTTGTTACTATAATCCCACTGCCCATGAAGGTCATATGTCATATAGACTATATAATCGACAACGAGACTCAGAGCTTGTATAGGAAAGTATTGTAAATACCAAAAAGATGCTGGAGCAGTAATGGAGACGGTTTTACCGGCTAGCATCTTCAATTTTAGTTCATCGAGCAGTAAGAAGTAACCGGTCGTCTCAGTCTCGGATCCCTTGGGGATACCAGGGATGTCGGGTTCATCTGGGTACTCCCAGTCCCAGTCAATGCCATCCAAGTCATAGTCACTTATAAATTGAACAACGTTCGTGACCAATGTTTGCCGATTTGTTTCGGAGGAAACAGCGTCACGGAATATTGTGTAAGTGTCTGGATTGGTAGAGAAGTCCCAGCCACCAATCGATACAATACGTTTGATTCCAACCATTCCCTGAAGCAAGGGTAGCTGATCAGCAACGCTTGTAATATTGATAGAGAAGTCTTTGTTGAGAGTGACGAATGAAAAATGTATATGAGAGTAAGCTGAAACGTCGATATCCGTGACTGCCATGTGTAAGCAAGGCCGCTGCCAGTCAAAGGCCTCAAAATATGCAATGTTGTAAATCTCACTGGGGGCACCCGATGAGATGATGTCGCTGCCACAGTTGGAGATGCATCCATTTTGGTTAGGAGCAGCCGTGCCAGGTGCTCCAGTACTGGAGTTGGATGGAACACAGAAGTCGTCCGTTGTTCCACATTGTCCCCAGATGTTACAGCATGCATTTAGAGGGCACTCATTCATGGTGCTGAAATCACTTCCCGGAGGCGGGGATGAAGTTCCATTAACCTGCGGTCCGCAGACAGCATTAGCAACCGGGGCAGGCATGGGAGGATAGCCAGTGCTGAGACAGATGTTGTAGCCAGCAAACAATTTCTGACAACCATTCCAGCCCCATGTTTTCTTATTGTACGACTCTATGAGATCGTTGCTCGCTATGTCATAAGCAGCAGCAAGATACGAGCATGAGTCTCCTGTCTTAACCAAGTAAGAATAGCAGTTGCCCTTCGAATCGGGCTTAACAGAATAGTCTGGTAAGGTTCCAGCACCGCAACAGACGTGCTGGCCTGGCTGCAGATTATTACAAAAGGTCGATCCAGGGTTATACTTTTCAAAATCTGCCAACGAGATACCGCACTCGGTGGCCAATGAAGGACATAAGTCACCAAATTGCACCTGGATAGTGCGACAAGTGGTGTCACGGGCTAACATAGCCCTTGGCTGGGACCCAACGGTTGTATTGTGAGCGGAAGAGTTGCTGTGGGCGAAAGATGCCGCAAGATAGGTTGTAGTCTCCCAATGTGATGTAGTCTTCTCCATTGTGGTTATGCAACTACTGTTTTTCCATGTTTGTACACCCTGTTGGACAAGGCCCAGTTGGCGCTGAGTATTGACAAAAACACCTAGAGAGTATCTAGCAGACGAGTTGCTGCACATCTGGGCCAGTAGATTCTCTGAGACACCACCATCACTCCTGACTTGTTCGCTGAGCTTGTCAAGAACTGCGGTGAGAGTACCCTGTTCAGCAAGACCTGATCCGACGTAAACGCCAACAACAGCCTCTCCAGAATACGCATACTTGATAGTCTCATCACAGCCAGATGAAGCCAGGGTCGAGAATGCATGGAGCTGATCCAGGGCAGCAATAACATCTGTTACATGCTTCGATGATAAAGAGCCCGATGAAGCAAGTTGTACAGGCGACTTTGTTTCGACCTGCCTCACATTCTTGAGTGCACATGCTGTTGCCGATCCGATACTATCACCAGCAGATGATTGTAAATCTGCTTTGCACGCAGAAATACTGACGTGTGACTTGGTATCATTGATAGAATTGAATAGGGCAAAGTCCAGGAGCATAGTCTCATTGCAGGCTTTGAGGCGGTCGACGTCGTGATAAACGTACCAAGTGCTTGAATTGAGGCTGGTACCGCAGCTTGCTGGACAGCGGCGTCTTGTCTCATGGTGTAGCCGAGAAGTGTAGTTTCCAGCTATTATTGCGGCACGAGCACTCGCCAGATCTGTTGGTCTACCCGAGATTGGCCCAGAGACGGTGGTGACAGAAAGAGAGGCGAGATACGCATTTGCTGCTTCCTGGGCATCAGCTGCAGCTTTGTCTGCAGCTGAAATAGTCCAGATGGCCGCCAGGGAGACGACAAACCCCAAATTAGGCCGCCTCATGGCAGCTACAATTGTCAAGCAAAAGTGTAATAGCGTAAAAATGTGTAAAATAACGGCGCCCAAGATCAATAAGAAGATCCCTCTGCTGGCAAGTGCCTTGGACTCAGAGCTGAGTGCCTGTGCAGGCGGGAAAAAAAAGACAGCAATGGAAGAGAATAGGTGACGGGCTCTAGTGCTGTATCTCCTGAACTTCTTAAAACTTGTTGGGTTCAAGAAATAGACCTCTTTACGAGGAGCTTTTCTACAAAGCCGGCCATACGGGAAAGAAGGAAGAACATTGTTACAGCACATCCCAGCTCATCTGCATTCACAGCATCGGCTGCATTGTTGTCCTTGCCGGTATGAGGTTCGGCTGCCTGCATGTCACGACTCAAACACCCAACATGGATATCTACATGGGTCTATGGCCGGGTTTTGGACCAACAGAAGGTTACCATAGAAGCATCTGAGCTAGAGACCATGCCTGCCCGCAAAGATATCGGTAGCTAGGATGCCTATTTCTACTTTAGGAAAGAAGTATACTATACCTGTTTGTGCATAATCCATACCTGAGCTGCGGTGTTGGTCAGGTATACGATTTCACGGCACAAGGAGAGCTGTATTACAGTAACATTGAAAGTGGATAGCCAATATGCAGTATTGATCTCGTTATATCACCAACAACAAGAGAATATGTGCAGCCATGGAGACATATAACATGCATAGTATACCGGGGATTAAAATACCTCAGTTGCATTGTTGTTGGTCGAAATACACATAGTTAAGTCTATTAAGAGCTACCAAAGAGTGATTATGAACTGATATATTCAGGGATGGCTAAAGGGCCGACCAAAAAGTTCCCACTCAATCAAGCGGGTATTTCTACTCCACGCACGCAGAACCGCAGACTATTTGCTGACCATCAAGAAACATGTTGGTTCAAGGTGTAGAGCTCGGCTTTGCGGCTCGTTAGCTTCTACATGTTATTGCGGTTGCAAATGGTATGTATGATTACTGAGGACAAGGTAATATGTTATAGCCGTTCATGCGCATCAGGCAGATTACCACTACGAGTGATTCTAACCGTCTCTCGAAGTAGAGGTATACGATGTATTCACAACCCCATCTACAGCAGTCATTCGTGCGCAAACAAATTTGAATTCCACACAATCTGTAATCCATCACCTGTGAACTTGTGTTACGATCTGGACTTGCCGTAACGGCGAGTCCTTAATAGTTAGGAATCTACATGGAGTAAGTTCTGCTAGATTAACTGCCAGACATTACATTAATCGCCCGAACGTTTCCTTGGTAGCTCGTTCGAACTGACAGGTTCGAAACACTACCAAGTAGCAAAATTTCATCAATATCAAAATATAACGCATGTATTTATTGACATATGAGAAACCATCTTATTCGCTCCTAAGAGCCAATAGCAGAGATAGATTTAATATTTGAACGTCGTAGCCTCACAAAAGTTCGTCATTATCTCCCAACTGCAAGATCCAAAATCCCCCAGTTTGGCATTCTACATTTTTAGAAAGGAATCTCACTAACTCTCATCGGCAAACCACTCATGTACGTCACAGGACTAGCACCCTCAGGTGCATTGATAGTCATGTATGCTGCCATGGCAAAAAACACAAAGCTTTCTGGGTTATCAATAAGTTCCATATCCTCATCACCTGCCATGGCGGCCTCCAGAGCTTTTGACAATTTGTCTAAATAGAAGGAGCTATTAGATTAAGATGCGGTGCGGGAAGGGTAAAGGTTAATAAATGGAAACTCACAATAGGGATCCGACGTGTCGTCATTGTCCGTCAAATGAAACAGCTCGTGATACAATGTGGCGCTCCTAGGCAGGATATTATCCAAACCCAAGTTATCAAGAGTCTTCGTACCACCCTTGCCCGCAGTAGCAGAGGGATAGTTATCGATGCTCACGGCCTGCGCGAGCGATGGATAGTTGTGCGAGTTGCCCCGCTGTCCCGCCACCCATTGCTTCACGTTGAAGGAAGCTGGGCAAAACAGTATCATTCTATTACATTTACCAAACTCAAAACTTGGTTCAATGATCTTTGAAAGGGTACCACCACGATTGGTTGCGGCGTAGCGAATGTTGTCCTTCGGACAAGCCTCAGTTTCGCCAGCAGATTCCTTCTTAAGTTGAGCGTAGCCATTAAACGCGCTTACCCAGAAGAAGTTCGCCTCTTCCGAATATATAAAAGCATCTTGAATTGACAAGTATTCTGTTGGCTCATTTGTGGTGGGGTCTCTGGCCGTGACAACTCTGTTTCCATTCTTGTCCCTGGTGATATCGCCTGGACCGACCAGCTGGTGTGCGTCGCCTGAGCATAAAACTCGAGGAGCTTCCCCCGGTACTGGGGGATCACGCAAGCCAGCTCCAGCAAGGAATTGTGAGACTCGTGCGAGGCGATCTGTTGATCATGGTTAATAATGGGTGCCTTACAATAAAAGTAGACGCTAGCTAGGGGATATTACCACCAATAGTTGTGTATCTCTGTGGGACACCATATTTGGGCGTTAATGAATATGTTGTTGGACCATTGGGGTCAGGATGTATTGTTATGGCGAAGCCGAAGAATTGGTTCATGAGTATCGCATATGCATTTTTGGTCTTATAGCCGCTGTAAACTGTCATAGCTGCCTCGTGAAGCAGGTTTGCTTCATTCACCCATTCATCCAAGACGTCCACCCGAGAGGCGCAGCTTGCTGGAAGAGAAGAGTCTTCTATCAAGAAAAGTTCCGAGGCGGTTGGCTGTTGGCCACCACCATCACCTCCAGGACCTCGAACACGACGCCAAAGCGTCTTGTTAAATGGATCATAGTTGTCATCTTCCAAATAATGGGCGCTAGATACGACTAGTAACCAGAATAACGAGGACAGAATTGACCACCGCATCATGAAATGGTGAGGAAATAGTAAGAAAATGCTGGAGCCGACTCAATATGCCTAAGGAATGAAAGATGTTGACCAAAGGTCGACTTCAGTGATGGCTGATGCAACTTATTCATCTTCCTTGCTAGATATCACACAGGAGTAATGAGCCATCTACTGCAAACACATATTTCTCTGTAGGTAGCAATAATAGCCGAGCGCTCCCTTGCCTAGATCCACCACTGGAACAGGGATGCGCATCGATCCGCTATTCAACTATCGAGACTTCCTACTTCCGTAAGACCCTGGATTTGGAAATTTTGTGACGATGGAGAATGGTAGCATTGCAGGTCGCACTATGGATTACAGGGTGTTGAACCAACAACTGATACGACTCGTATGCTGTTGGTCCTGCATCGCCACCCTGCTTCATCTTTTTTGTATTCGGCTGTGGTCATGGTCAAAAATTGTATTGTGGACTGACTAAAAAACTGAAAAGTGAAAGATTAAAAAATAACGCATTCACATGGCTGTAAATAATCTGACAAAGTGTACGGAGTACTTCGGTTGAAGAAGGCAATCAAGCACACAATAACACTTCACGACTAACCGAATCTCCAAAGGCCAATCGCTACTCGTCTTCTGGTTAGGTTTTGGTACGGAAATAATCATCTCTTCTCAATAACGGTCAATATCTCAACGTCAAGAGGATGAAGCTCTTCAACCTTGTCACTGCCTCTCTGGCTTTTGGCCTGACAAATGCCTACTTGGTAGCACCTCCGGGCACGCCTGCCCCAGGAGCCGACTCAGGCTGCTCTGAATGGGTTCAACAATCCTATGGACTGACTTGTGCTATTATTGAACAGTTCTTTGGCATGAGTCCAGCCCAATTCGAGGCATGGGTGAGCAAGTCGCTTCCAATGCCACAGATGAAAGCTTTCTGACCTTGAGAAGAATCCCAGCGTTACCCTACTGGGTTCTGGTTGCAATCTTATTGAAGGCCTCTATTACTGCGTACAGGTCAATTATGTGTCCATGTCTTTCCTGTCTACAGGCCCGCCAACTACAACCACCAAATCATCCACAGCCTCAACAACCTCCAGCGGGAATGGCATCACAACACCAACGCCTACACAGAGCGGCCTCGTAAGCAACTGTAATAAGTTCTACAAAGTTGTCAGTGGAGATATCTGCGCCAACATTGTCACTACATATGGCATATCTCTGGACAACTTTTACGCTTGGAATCCGGCTGTAGGTACCAGCTGTACTGGTCTCTGGCCCGATTACTATGTCTGCGTTGGAGTTATTGGATCAGGCCCTTCAAGCACAACACATGCCTCATCTACTACAATTCATGCATCTACTACTACTCGTGTTTCGACCACGACCACGTCTGGCAATGGTATCACCACTCCGACACCTACGCAGAGCGGCATGGTATCGAATTGTGATGCCTTCTACAAAGTTGTTAGCGGAGATGGGTGTGCCAATATTGCTACTGCTTACGGTATCTCTCTAAACAATTTTTACGCCTGGAATCCAGCGGTTGGCACCACTTGTGCTGGTCTCTGGCCTGACTACTACGTTTGTGTTGGTATCAAGGGTTCTACAACAACAAAGGCCTCTACAACCACAAAAATCACTCCGTCAACCACTACAAAAGGAAACGGTGTGGCCACGCCGACGCCGACCCAGGCAAACATGACAAAAAATTGTAAGACCTTTCACCTGGTCAAGAGCGGGGATGACTGCTTTGACATTGCGGCTGCTGCCAACATTACCTTGGCAAACTTCTATGCCTGGAACCCGGCTGTAGGCACTAGTTGTTCTACTTTGTGGCCGGATTATTACGTTTGCATTGGAGTTTTGTAATTCGATAGCATTTGTATAACTGCAGAAAGTCTATGTATTAAAAACTCTTTGCAAACTACAATTTTGGCAAGGCGATATGGTCGAGAAAATGTAACTGGGCAACTATATCTTCTAACTTACAGACCTATGTAGGATGTCGATCATAGACTGAGAAATTATGTTACAAAAATCAACTAGCTGTATCACCATCCGATAGATCCTAGCAACTCAACAGCAAGAGTAATTGGTCCTGACTTTTTGTCATTTCAAAATTCATTGTAGAATCTGTATCTCCCGAGTATTTGCTGTTACCCTATAATGTAACCGTAACAGCTTTTTCTTCTTTTTTAGACCTGTACCAATACATTACGATTATTGCCGACGGAGACAGGTATGGCCGGGTAATTCACGCAATTCTAAAATTATCCTGTGATAGGTACCATTGTCAGTCATTGCCGTCATTGCCGGTAGACCTGGAGAATCTGCGCCGTAAGTGTAACCCAATCTTATTGGTGGCTTACTGTGTCTTCTCCCAGGAACCCCAGTTATCCTTCTGGTTTTCGATCACCAAGAATATACAGTTCATCTTGTTGATTGGTTTATAGACAGCTCGTATATCGTATACATAAAAACAAAAGCTGTTGGCTTGGCGTCCGGCATTTTGGAAGTACGGCACGATGCGCTGAATGATACAGGGGTCAAAACAACCTTACCGCAAACACAGATGCATAGAATAAACTAAAGAATATGCATCAATGGCCAGATGTCAGGCCACCGTTGACCCTTGTGCGAATGCATGCATCAAAAAGAATACAGGAGCCAACAATTCACAGGCTTCCATCGCTGACCACGGTTTAATTACAACCCGGGCGATTTGGAACTTCTCGCATACCCTGAACATTGAATAATGCAGCAATAGACCTTTTACTCCCCTTTCGGTAAACTCGGATGAGAGGATGTTGGACAACAGTTCGTTCGGCGAATCTCGCTGTCTAGGACGCATAATTTCGCGGGACGCGACTGTAGAATGCGACGTGCCGAGTGCGCTGGCCGCCGTGGTTACATTCAATCAATTACGATAGCTACATTGAAGACAAATGCCTGTGACGGTGTATTGACTGAGTTGAGTCTGAGAAACTCCGTTTGTAACCTTATGTTGGTACATTGCTATTGTCTAATGCGGGCTCTCTTTTAGAGACCGACGGTCCACATAATCATGAGATGTAGGTGTATAGAATGTATGCTACCGTGATCAAGCTAGATTGACTTCGTCTTCCGTATTATCATGTACAGCATCTTGCAACCAGTTACCAGAAACCCCAAGAATGACAGCTACCAATCTCTAGATTTGCTGAGAAACTCTGTGTTCGCTTGCAGAGAGGTGGTAAAATTTACAGATGTATGGTTCAACGTGATTTTTATTAAACTTACCCTACATACCGGTAGGTGCTATTGTCTTGAGCTTGTGGCAACAACGTGAAGCACAAATTATTTTAGATCTTCAACCTGGTTGGGGTTCAGTTTCTATTTGCCCGAGTGCCTGTAACCGCAGCATCGTACAATTCTGGCAAAATCATATCTCATAGAACAAAAGACATCAGGTGAGAGGCGAATAAGTCGGGCGCAGATGCGACAGCAAATTCCTCCGAATCCTCGTTTGACACATCTTCTCTAATGAAGTGTTGGAGCGAGAATCTAGCTATTTAGACAGCTCATAGCCGCAGTCTGTGTTCAATTCATAATTGCATAGAAACAGTAAATCCCGGGTTCATGTACACAACACCATACATGAAAGAATCTTGTGAAGATAGCAAGGTCATTATATACATCACGCCTATTCCCACTTGTCCTCAAAGACATCCTTCAATCCTCCTTCTACCGTCATTACACGTCCGCCCACCTCAATTCTGCCCACGAGCATCCTTGACTTGTACTGTCCTGTCCGAACTAGTTTCGTCTCCAGTATTAATCGTAGACTCGTGTTCGATCAGCATGATCTGTGCCTCTTCCGCAACAGGACGGTGTCTAATGCCCTTTGGAACGACAAACATATCGCCAACTTGCATCACAACATCGTCCAGGCCCTCGAGCTCAATAGTCAATTTGCCAGAGAGGAGATAGAAGAGTTCGTCGGAGTTTGGATGTGAGTGCCAGATGAATTCGCCATCAATTTTGGCAACTTTGACGTGGTGGTCGTTGATTGCTGCGACAAGGCGCGGGGACCATTTCTCAGTAAATGAGTCGAGGACTTTTGGGATAGATTCTGCTGTTGACATGATGATTTTGAGATTCGCGAATTACTTGAGTTGGTCTTGAAAGATGAAGCTGAGATGATTGGTGAATGAAAGAAAATGAGTCCACTTGGTTTCTTTATGTCACTTATACTGCTCTTTCAACTGATATTGATAGCCATGAGCATGTGTATGTAAGATGTAAATGGAAGATGCAAGAAGGGCCGGCATTTCTCAGCGCGTGGGGTCAAGGGCGCGGGATGATTCTAGCGTGCGCCCTTGCATCGAGAAACTGACACAACTGTGGAGAGCGCCAAACAAGGATGGACGATATCCGATGCTTTTGCTATCTTTCACTCAGTCAAGTGAGCTTCTTTCAGTTGGATAGGCAAAACAATGAGCCGCTTTTTCAGCAACTGATGACGCAACCCGCATCGCGACAACTTCCTATTGGTTGCGCAACATCAACTATGAGTTACAACAACATGACTTTAACAACATGAAACAACATCAGATGATTTTCTTCCTACATACGAGTAGACAAAGACACTTTTATCCGCATCCAACATGTCAGTTGTGTTTCGGCCAATGATAGTGTCTGGGTTTCGAATTAGCTCCCCGCAGACCCCGCTAAACTTTTTTCTAGATGCCGCCATCCCGATCTCGGATAAAGTTTTGATGCATCTTCATCCAGTCATCTCACAATGATGCAAGCAGTATGTCTTCTCCATGCCCCAGATCAGGCCAATTAGGCGATGGCTACACGACATATCAATTACAAGATAATTGCTAACTTCGTGGCTCTACACAGCGTGGAATAGCTGGCCGCTCTGCCAGGAGATGCGTCACGCTCCTCGGCCGCACAACGCCGCGATCTCTAGCACCACAGCTGCCTTCAACATCGCCCATATGCCGCTCGTACAGCGTCACCGGCGCCTATCGAAGGCCTGACGCTTTCCACTCGCAGCTCGACAGCTCTCGCAACTCAGATATCCTCTCCTCCTCCCCACCAGCCGTGGGAAAGCCTCAGACGCTCACTGAGAAGATCGTCCAGCGGTACGCCGTCGGCCTTGCGCCGGGCAAGACGGTCCACTCCGGCGACTACATCTCCATCGCGCCGCACCGCAGCATGTCCCATGATAACAGTTTTCCAATCATTAAGAAATGGATGGACATAGGCGCCACTAAGGTCCATGATAGCAACCAAATTGTCATGACTTTAGATCACGACGTGCAGAATCGATCGCCGACGAACCTGAAGAAGTACGAATTGATACAAGAGTTCGCTCAGAACCATGGCATTGACTTCTTTGGCGCTGGCCGGGGCATTGGCCATCAGCTGATGATTGAGGAGGGCTATGCTTGGCCGGGAACCTTGACCGTTGCGTCTGACAGCCACTCCAATAGCTACGGCGCAATTGGAGCCGTGGGTACTCCCATTGTGAGGACCGACGCCGCCAGTATACTTGCGACTGGTCGGACATGGTGGCAGATCCCGCCTATCGCCAAAGTCACTCTCCTGGGCGTTCTACCTCCGGGTGTCACTGCGAAGGATGTCATCGTGGCCCTCTGTGGATTGGTGAATGACGATTCTGTCCTAAATCACGCCATCGAATTCGCTGGTTCCGAAGAAACAATGCGTAGCCTTTCTATAGACGAAAGAATCACAATCGCAAACATGACGACGGAATGGGGCGCGCTCAGTGGGTATGCTGGACTTGCTGTGAGCCTATTATGAGCCAGACTGACAACCGTGACAGGCTTTTCCCTATTGACGATGTCTTGATCAACTGGCTGCGAGCCAAGGCCACCACATCCGCAATGCTCAACTCAGAGACTGATGCCAATGCCCGTTTTACACACGACCGGATCGCCCAGCTCTCCGAGAACCGGCTCACTGCCGACCCCGGTGCAACTTACGCCAAGTCGCTTTATCTCGATCTTACATCCCTATCCCCATTTGTCTCAGGACCCAACTCTGTCAAGGTGGCCACGCCCCTTCGCGATCTTGAGGCTCAAAAGATTCCTGTCGACAAAGCTTGTAACTATAACCACTAACGCCGTTTCCTCTGAAGTTTACTAACTTGGCTAAAGATTTGGTATCCTGCACTAACGGAAGAGCATCCGACATTAGTGCTGCCGCTCGTGTATTCCGCGAGGCTGCCAAAGATGGTGTTACACCCAAGATCGCCCCTGGTGTCAAGTTCTACGTTGCCGCTGCCTCTCTGGCCGAACAACAGATAGCGGAGGAAGCTGGCGATTGGCAGGTTCTCTTAGATGCCGGCGTGGAAACACTTCCATCAGGGTGCGGACCTTGTATTGGGCTTGGAACTGGATTGCTTGAGCCGAACGAGGTCGGCATTAGCGCATCAAACAGAAATTTTTCAGGAAGAATGGGATCTAAAGAAGCAAAGGCATATCTCGGTTCTCCAGAAGTAGTCGCCGCCAGTGCCCTGTCAGGTTATATCAGCGGTCCTGGATGGTACCAGAAGCCTGAAGGCATCGACAAGGTTATCCTCGGTGAGGGCAGTGGCAACCTCGAGGCAGATATAGCCATGAGCATAGAGGATGCCCTGGATAAGATCATCGCTCAGGCTGACAGCATGATCTTCGACGCCGAGAAGGATATGGGCGGCTCTACTGTAGCACCTGCAGACAACGCCGAGGAGACGCTGACCGACATTGTACCTGGTTTCCCAGAGAAGGTCGAGGGCGAGATCGTATTTTGCGACGCCGACAATATCAACACAGACGGTATCTATCCAGGCAAATACACATATCAAGATAACGTCCCAGTCGAGAAGATGGCGGAGGTATGCATGGAAAACTACGACGCCGCCTTCAAGGATATCGCTCGCCCTGGAGACGTGCTTGTCGGAGGATTTAATTTTGGAACTGGCTCGTCACGAGAGCAAGGTAAGTTGTTCCCGAGAGAGGATATTCTTGTCCAAACGACCGACTAATAATTTGGTATCAACAGCCGCCACTGCAATCCTCGCCAAGAAGATCCCGCTTGTCGTCTCCGGCTCTTTCGGCAACATCTTCGGCCGCAACAGCATCAACAACGCGCTCCTCACCGTTGAAGTGCCTCGCCTTATCCAGCGTCTTCGCGAGCGCTTCCCCAAGGGTGACGGTGCCGACATTCAGCTCACGCGACGCACGGGATGGAAGTTCCTGTGGGACGTACGCAGGAGCAAGGTCGTCGTCACAGAGGACAACGGAGAGACGTGGAGCCAGAAGGTGGGTGAATTGCCGCCAAATGTACAAGAGATCATTAGCAGGGGAGGTCTGGAGGCCTGGGTCAAGGGAGAGATTGCAAAGTGAAAGGTGATTATTAGGCGTGGCGGCGTATGAAGAAAGATACCTCAGCTTAGAGAAATAGAAAAAAGCAATCTTTCAGATGTAAAATATACAATCCATTACCAACACAATTCCATTAAGGAACCGTCGAGTTTCAAGTCTAATCCCCTCAAGCGCCCTTTCTAAGAAACATCCTCGCTAAACCCGCAATTCTCCCCAGTTGCCCTATTCTATCGCCCTCACTATTCTTCAAATCCTCCGCGGCACCGCTAAACGTCTTCCAAACCTCAATGTACTTGTTCTTCGTAAGATGGCTAGTACCAATCGACGTCAGCGCATGTTCCATCTGCTGCCGTTCTCGTATCTTCGTCAAGTCTTCTTTCGTTATTGCAACAGTATGATCACTCTGATTCGTCTCATTAGTATGCATGATACCCAACCTAACACACTCCATGACCAGCGCAGCCAAACCAGTTGCCAGCGCAGTTGCCACCGAGCTACCAGAATGAGCTTCGAATTTCTGAAATGTTTTGTCTTGCACATCTTGATAGTTGTGGTCAATCACAACCTCGTGACCCGGGAAAATGAAGCTGAGCTCGTGCGCATCGCCAACCGTGTCAAGCATGCTGCCTGTGGCTTTCGCAGCGCCGATCCTGAAGCTATTGGGGTTGCTGCCGTGCGGATACATCAGGTCGGCAGACTTTCCCTGGTCGCTAGCAGCACAAAACATGAGGAGGCCTTTAATATTGAGGGCGTTGTTGATTGCATGATCAAAGTCTGCCTTCTTAGTTGGTTCTATCGGTGGCTTGATTGTCCATGACATGGAAATGATCTGAGCACCTTGCTCCGCCGCATAATTTATCGCCTATACCTCTCATCAGAATAATTTACAACTGTGGTTATATGAGTCAACTTACTTGTACCGCACTGTCGGGATTGATTTGAAGCTTCGTTGAGCCCTCAGTTGCAAAAGTCTGCAGCTTGATAACGTGAATAATGGCGCTCGGGCAAATGCGATGAATCAATCTAGCCATCAACGTTCCGTGGCCAGACGGAGAGTCCCAGTATGGAGATACACGCCATGTTGAGCCTTCTCGATAGTGGTGGAAGCTCTTGCCCGGGAATCCCATACCCTTCAGATCTGGATGCATGA
Organism: Trichoderma harzianum CBS 226.95; assembly: GCF_003025095.1. Classification (NCBI taxonomy): domain Eukaryota; kingdom Fungi; phylum Ascomycota; class Sordariomycetes; order Hypocreales; family Hypocreaceae; genus Trichoderma; species Trichoderma harzianum. The sequence continues at coordinate 216,916 of NW_020209268.1, forward strand.
TGTCTGTCCCGTCGTCTATCAAAGCCACCACCACAGGTGTTAGTGATGCATCAGTTATCTTGTCTCTCAGGGCACGGATCTGCCTGAAATTAGAATTAAATTGTTCCATGCACTGCATCCACTTGTGTGGATCAACACCGCGTTCTTGGCTATGGTTGAGCTGCCCTTCTCTTGTAAGAATACCCATTCCGAGGAGATAGTTGTGAGCGGGAATTGGGCCATTTATCATAGGTTGCTTGTCAGATCGCCAAGACTCATGAACTCGTTTCACAAAGTCATTGAAGTTACTGTTGACTCTTGTATCGGATTCAGAGCTCTATACGGAAGTGCAAGTTAGTGAGTGACTGAGTCTCGCGAGTAAGAATGTTGATTTGAATACCTCAACTTGGGTGACACTAATTGTCTCCAACGTGGGGATCATAGCCAAACCGTCTTTTTCTGACCACGCCCGTAAGGTGGTATTCTTACCACTCCATTGGAGATGAAGTTCTCGTAAACACTTCCCAACTCGAGTAAGCGATACGGGGTCAAGATCCAATCTTCGCCAGTCGAGTATCTCAACATTCTGCGAATGATAAGCCCTTGAACATGTATATACATAATTATTCACTTACAAATGACTCCAATGCTTCTTCTATAGCTTCATCACTATGTGATGGAATTTTCAAATCGTCCACAATAACCTAAAATATTCGTTTAATAAAAGGGTATTCGAGGGTTGGGCTTCAAATTTCATGGTCTTCCTATACCTTAACAATGCGTTTCACCCCTTTCTGTTTCAGCCAATTGAAAAAGAATATCAAATCCTAAAAGTGTTAGTTAATAGAAGGCAATATTGCTATATCAAAACCTACCGTCCTAGTCTTGCGCCTTGTAGTTGGGCCGTCATCATCCTCAATCAACTCGATTTGAGGAAATGCCACGTATTGAAGCACACTATCCAGCTTTAGATGACCGAATTGTTTCTGGAATTCGTTTTTTCTAAGCTTCTTTGGTGGACCAAAGTCAAACCACAGCTCCTTATCTACTAAGGCTGTTAGAAGCTTGTCTCATACAGAATAAACACACATAGCAAAACCATCACGTACCTTGTTCGTCTTGTAGGCGCAGACAACGAGAAGCACGATCCGGCCTTTGGGTCCGAAGATATAAAAGCTTCAGTTGCTCACTAATTAGCTTAGCAGCTTGTGCCCGCTCCTCTTCCTTTTGGAGAGCCGCCGCCCTTACTGTGTTTTGTGCGGAATCGATTGGCGACCCCCGAAGTGGAGAGGACACCACTTGTGTATCCAATTGTAATTTATAACCACCGCGGTCTCTAGACGTAGTAGTAATCGAATCTCTTCTTTTCAAAGAACTAGCGGGGCCTTCTTTGTCTCCAGACAGTGACGAGGGTCCCATTGCACCAATTTCAAGCTTAGAAGGGGCCCTCTTTGGATCTGATTTCGTATCAGATAGCTTGAGCTTGTCCCCTCTTGTTTCTCTCGCGGGCGTTTGATCGAACCTTCTTTGTACCACCTTCCGGGTACTTTCGTGATACTGGTAAACTGAGTAAGTGCGATTATATGTCAAGATATCGACATCTAACGCCTGTGATCCTCGGAGGAGCAATTCTTCGACAATGCCAACTTGTGTCTTACAGCACCTCTCATACTCTACAGCCAGGTGCAAAGGTGTACGACCTCTATGATCAGTGATTCTGAACAACTCTTCAGGAACAAAACTGCAAATGCTTTTGACGATTTTCTCTCTCTGCTCCTCGGTACTAAAATCACAAGTCAAGGCAGTATGTAGACATGTGACTTCACGATCATTATCGTGAGGCTTGCATTCATTCAGTAGCTCTGGTTTGATTCGTTCGCGTGTCTTTGACCCCACGTTGTTGCATACCGCATGACTGAATCTCTCGTTGCCTACATAGAGGGCGGTTGTGAGCGGCGTGCGATTCGCTTTGTCCATTCTGCCCATCAAGTGCGGTAGCTTCACGATGGCTCGTGCCATGAGCCACTGCAAACTAATCGATGGCTTAGGATTGTGGTCGTAGGCAAGATAATGCAAAAAGTTCTGACCTTCCCATGTCGTCTTATCCCATTCTGTCGCTCGGGCAAGCACAAATTGTGCCCGTTGTCTGTTCCTCTCAGCTTCATCAAGACTCTGTATTGAGAATTTTCGTGCTTCATCAATATCTTGATCAAACTGCTGCCTGACGTGGTCCACACCAAACCCAGATATTGTTGCTGTTGGTGGGAGGAATTCATCTTCATTGTCCAGATCGTAAACATCTCCGTCCTCCATAAGCCCGCTGGCCACACGGGACGGTTTTTCTGGACCTTGAAACCCAGAGTCCATTATCTGAGGGTCGTAATTAAGCTTAAAGAGAGTGTATGGTAACAAGAGGCAATGGAGGCTGCAGGTAAATGGGGAATGAGGGTCGTGGGAACAAAAGATGGCGCTCTTCTGCAGAGCCTCACTAATGAGTCTTTAACCAAGGTAGAGAGGGGTTGCTCTGCTAGCAACTGATGTTCCGTATTACCTTTGGCTATGGGAAGCACACATGTTACAGAGTTGGTGGATAAAAAATAGACCCCTGTTCTTATAGCGTGTCTGCTTACAGTATTTGGTCTTCAGACCTCTCTTGACAAACCACAACTCAACAGTGAGAACCAGAGATAATAATACAGCATCAAAGCCTGAAACATTTCTTTCTCTTTCATTATAGTTAATTACTGTCAAAGTTAGAATAGATCTAGGGGCTTAGATGGTTTCCAATTAAGAAGCGGTATCTTCTTCTCAAGCATAGTTGTTGTACAACAGTTTCTCAACCCAAAGAGCGGCTCTAGACACAGTGCAAACTATTGTAAAAGTACATAGAGGTACTCTATTTGCGCAGCCAGAGATACACGTGTAAGACCTAAAATCATCGATCAATACTGTCGACACCCCGCTTCATGATTTACATCCAGTATATAATTGACTCTACATATTGCAATACTGTTACCACAAAATGACTGAGCTTCTGCAGAGAGATGACGACGAGCCTCTTTTGGCACTAGAGACACCGCTCCATGATATCATCACTGGCGAAGATGACACATTTCGTACCGAAAACGCCTCCGTGAACGACTGGGAAAGGCGCAACGTAATTGAGCGTACGAGAGGCAATATTCACGTTCGTGTTGACTTGATGGAGGTCATTCACGGAACTTACGACAACGACGGCGACGAGGCAACGTTAATGGTGTTCCGTTTCCTCTTCGACCCACAGAAGCACTCCCGTCGAATCATAAGAGCCCGCATCAACATCGAGTTCTTTGCCAACAATAAGAACGATACTGCTCCAACTGTTGACGCTATAGCTCCCGAGGAGAGATGGTCTGTGGTGCCGACTGTGGACAGCGAGTCCATCACACGCGGCGGGGAGCTGAACCTGGGGGCCTCCGGAGTGCCGTTTCTCGAAGCAGGAGGAACACTCAAGTTTGAGAAAACAGTCAACAGAGGTATCAGTGATGCTACCACGGTAACTGGAAGCATCAACTTGGGCACAGGAAAGAACTCGGGCGAATCAACGGTCGCTGTGTGGAATCTGCAAGAAAACAAGCGAAGGCAAACCGGCATTCCGGATTCAGTAAGAGTTGCAATTCTCCTCCGTCGAGAAGACAGCAAACCTTTCAATGCCAAGGTCACTCTTGAGGCTGACGCCGATTTCGTTACGGGCTTGGAGAGGAAGTTTTCGAAAGTACCGCTTGACGATCCGGTGCTTTTTAATCCTACTCTAACGGGGGACAAGCCTAAGAAGGGCAGAAGTTATAACGTGCAGGATTTGGGTAGCTTCGACTTGTATTCATTATGTGACGTGAGAATGGGAATGGAGGCTCATTTTGGTCAAAAAGCGGAGTGAATTGTTTCGCGATAACAAAGGTCATGTAGTAGCCGGAAAAGCGTCTAAATAGAGATAAAGAGCGTGCATGCATCTTGCATCGGAGTTTATGTTGTCAATACTGGACCATCAAAATTAAGTTGTCAACTAGGAGAACCCGGCTCGCGGGAGCTTCCGCTACCGCAATTCTAGCACATATTTCCAAGCCACATCTCAAAGAAAATTGAACTTGGCGCTTGATAGTAGATCCAGCTGTTATGTAACTACTGGGTTGCCATGTCAATCACCCAAACCCACTTCCTTGCTCGTGTTTTGGCCGTATTTCCCACACCCAGCTGCAGAAGAAAAATTGAAGTATATCATGTACTCTAATATATCAAGTCCATACGCACACTGTCCAAATACCCCTCAATTAGCTCGTAAACCCCGCATCGCATACAGGACGATGTGCTGACGCTGATGCCTTAGCAACCCCAGTAAGTACTATGAGTGTATCATCCGCCAGATGCCCTACCTATGCTAATAACAAAATAGAAGATATGTCGATTGACTCTAAATCAACATAGAGAGATTTACGTTATGTACGCTTCTTCTCGGGACTGCTGAAGTCTGAGGTGGACAACTTCGCTTTTTTTAAGCAGCTATGGCGGCCCCGGTCGCATCTGAAGCAGGTGTTTCAGTAGCACAGGCTGTAGCTGCAGAAGAAAATGTCCAACTTCATAGGGATGCGGTCGCAGACGAGCCCAACGAAGGCACAGATGAAGCTAAATTCGAGTAAGGATCCATTGATAACCGAATTATGTTTCCCAACTTCCAGTAGGCTTATAATTTTGAAGCATAATCGGTGTTCATGGATTCCACGGTGATGAAAAAAATTGGGATGAGACGTCCACCTCTGACTCTCCGGACTCAACCCGGCTCAACAGACTTTTCTCCGACATAACCCCCCAGGGAGGAAGGTTTATCCCATACAACTACGACCCAGACGAAGAGTCTATGGGGTGCTATACTCTACAAGGGAGTTTCAGAATCGCTCACAAGCTACTGGAAGTAGTTGCGAAAAGCCGAACGCCTGAGATAAGAGTTTGTTCAGCAACTTTGCCTTGAGGTGACATATATATCAACTTACAGTCCCTTAGAATGCAAGGCGACCTATATATTTTGCCTGCCAAGATATTGGAGGTGTAATTGTCAAGACGGTAAGGTGATCCAAGTTGAAACGATGAGATGTATATCGAAGTAGCTAATCATGTATGTCTTGGCAGGCCATCATTATTGCCGGCATGGATGAGTCTGCATATGCAGATATCTTGCATTGCATACGTGGTATTGTAAAATAACTCCAAAGCCCATTTCATTAAATAACAGTTCTTCAGCTCTAACGCCTATAGATATTCTTCGGCTACCCACATCGATCACCTACAATGGTTGATCTTGAAGAACAGCTATTCTGGCTTCTCTCTTTGAACAATGATCGTCATTTGCAAAGCCATAAGATGACGCTTGTTAAAAGTCTCGCCGAGACAATAAGCAAGGTCAACGATTCATTTATACATACAAAAATGCTGATCCAGGCACGGGTCATTAACATATTTTCCACCCATGATGATCCTGCGAAAAGAGTGAGTTTTGTTTGAGTTTTTTTTTTTGTTTTCTAGTGTCATTATATCCAGGAGGAGACTAATTGGAATATAATAGGTGTTCGGTAAATTCACCGCCACTTTAGGCGTTGCCCTTGAATATCAGCTGCCGAGTGTTAAACCACATCTCCAACTAATTGATGTTGACGAACTCGACACATACGCTAAAGTGATTTCACCAGATGAAGACTGGCTTGGTACGTATGCTCACACCTTGTTTTCTTATATCCTTTGTCTAATCTGTCAAATCGGGGACAAGACTTCAAGGAGGTGCACAATGCCAGCCTGCGTAAATCGCTACATCAGGCATCACCAATCTACCCTGCTTTAAATGATAACCCAATCGAATACAATCCAGAGCTAGACACTCTATCCAAGGCCAATGGCAATCACATCTTACATATTCAATGTACCTCAGATGCAGACAAGATAGCCGAAAGCGTGAAGAGCTACCTCGGCGAAGCGAAGAGTGTCAAAGGAAAGTTGTACTATTTCCATTTCAAAAGTCACGATGCCAGGTTCAACACGATACCAGCGATGCTGTGGACATTTTTCGCTCAATATGTCTACAGCCGCCCGAGGAATCCTATGATCGAGAGCTATTTCCCCGAAATTTGTGGTGAATATGCTTGGAAATATCGGTGTCTTTTGCACATGTGGCAGAACGTTGTGGTCAGAAGTGGTACGCTCGCCTTCGTTGCCCTCCACAAGTTGACAAGCCACTCATACACTATTAGATGATTCAAACTATCCTTTTGTTTTAGGATGCCTTGACGAGTGCGACGACTCTGTTTTGTTCTTCTTATCTGAAATCTACAACTACTTCACAACCATCGAGCACCGCCTGCGGATTGTCATCATTACGACAAAGGGGACAGCCAAAGACAAGATTATCGTTGACACGCTCTCTAAATTTCCCACAGAAAGCATAACTCGCATAGACTATAACTTACCTACCTCCAAGCCACTCCACGATGGATTCAATGTGTCTATGCTTCTCCAGCAGAGCCATTACTATTCGGTCAATGGCTTACGAGACAAGATAGAAGCCTTGCTTTCCAGTTGCTCCCGTGATAGGCCATTGCGCCATTTGCTAATAGACCACTTCAAATCAACCCTAGATCTTTCAATATCCTTAGCTCGCATCTTAGCCAAGAGTCAGACGCCCTCACCAGAGCTAATATTTGAGAGTATTCTAGAGGATATCCCTGAGGAGTATCACCTGTGGGCCCAAAAACTTCTATCTTGGATGCTATCATCCTTCAGACCGCTAAGGGTATCTGAATTCTGCCGGATCTCAGATCTTTGTCTTGGGGATAAGGTCAACACATATACAGACAAGTCTCCGATACGCGGGCGCATCATCGACATCATCCACCAGTTAGGGGGATTCTTGGTCACAGTTCACGACGAAGTGCATTTCAGCCATACCTCCATCCGTGACTGGCTGAAGTCTTCAGATCCCAGTGAAGGTCAATTGCCCATTACGAAGTGGTGGTACCAACAGACAGAACGAGATCGACACATGACTATTGTACAAACCTGTTTAGACTATCTAAGAGATGGCACTGATCAGGCCCGACCCTGGGCTACCCAATTACCGTACGCAACGGAATTCTGGGCAAGTCATTACAAACAAGTCGGTCCAATGAGGGGCGTTTTGGAGATCTTTGCGCATCAATCGTGGCTAGAGCGCTGGATAGATGCATACATGGCTTTACCTACCCCTTTCTTAAAGCCATTCAAAGATCGCAAGCCGCTCACCATTGCGGCACATTTTGGATTCGAAGATATTGTCAAATCTATTCTAGCAAAGAATGAATACGACTCCGAGACACTAAATCAAGGATTAGTCGAGGCTGCGAAGGCGGCCGAATTACCTGTTTTTCGCCTTCTTATCGACCGATACCCGGACGGCTTGGACTTGAACAAAGCATATGTGCAAGCTGCTTTAGAAGCGGCTCTCCGTAGTGAGAGTTCTGAGCTGTGCCATGAATTTGTCAATCATGTACATTTATCAGAGCAGCCCTCAGAGATTAATGATGGACTTGACGTCAAGCACCCGGATGATCATGTCCAAGATACGACCAACGAAGAGGCAATACCACCAAAAGCAAACAACCTATCATCTTGTTTGAAGACCTGCTTACGCTTGGCTTGCGAACTAGATATGACAGATATTGTCGCCAAGCTGCTCTCGTTCGGACCAGAGAACGATACCACGTTTCTGGAAAGTATTTCAGACACCGACGATACACCACTCCTGGTTACGGCTCAGTACTCACGGCTTGACTCAGCCAAGCTATTAATAGCTGCCGGCGCAAGCGTCACTCCGAACGACAATAAGGAATTAGCGATGCCGTTGGAAATTGCAGCTTCTCATGGATCCAGCGATATGATCAATCTTTTGTTGAGTCACGGAGCACCAATTGATGCCAAGGGTTTGTACAACCGCACACCTTTGGAAACGGCTTGTCTGGCGGGAAATTTTGCAACAGCCGAATCTTTGCTTCGTCATAGAGACTTTCGCGATTATATAGCACCAGACCTGCCATCTCAACCACTCATGATTGCTGTACAACAGGGTCATTATAAGATCGCAGAGGCGCTTCTTCGTCATGGGTCAGATCCAAATCCACGGGAAGAAGACGGCCAAACGGCTCTTTGGCTGGCAGTCATACATGAGAGGATCGACCTTTGTCGCCTTCTGTTGGCGCATAGAGCAGATCCAAATCTAGCCCTCAAAGACAGCGGAATCACTCCACTCATCTCTGCAATAATTAATAAGAGCATGGAGCCAGTCAAGGTACTTGTCGAAAACGATGCCGACGTGAATCAGCCACTAGATAGCCAGTGCACACCAGGTCTGTTCTTGACGTCTTACGACATGAATTAATTGTACTAATTGATAACAGTTTATATGGCTACATTTGGGAACGATATCGAGATAGTTCGGTACCTTCTCTCTCATAACGCAGATCCTAACATCGCCAGGTCAAATGGCATCACTCCTCTCTGGCTCGCAGCACAGCAGGGATATCCGGAAGTCGCGCGACTGCTTGCTGAAGCTAAAGCTGATGTTCATGCCACCGATGATTCTGGAGGGACAGCATTGCACGCTGTTTTTGATTCTGCTGAGACTGTCCGTGTTCTTCTTGAGCACGGCGCTGATATTAACAGAATGGACAAGAACGAGGCAACGCCTTTAGGACTCGCCATAAACAGTAACCAAGTCAACGCTGTCAAATTGATGCTCAGCGAGTCAAAGATCAAACCTGACTGGTCAATGCCGTCAATGTACAGAGCAATACAGCGTGCAGTCCGTGACGGCGACACTGACGTTATGTCACTGGTGCTCGAGGCCGGAGTCAATGTCGATCTTGTGGATGAGCAGAATGCTTCACTCGTGCTTTGGGCTATGTCACGTAATGATGACAATATGATCCGGACACTCCTCGAATTCGGACCAGATCTAAGCCACAAAGACAAGGACGGAGACACAGCACTTCACAATATAAGAAATACGCCTCTGGCATCTATCCGACGTGTGATCAATGCCGGCGGTAAACTAGATACCATGAACGACGATCTTGAGACACCTTTCATAAGCGCAATAAGGGCCTGCAATATGGAAGTCTTCGACTACTTCATGACAAAGCCGATCGTTGTCGACACCCTTAATAGCCCTTCTTTCAACAAAGAGGGTGCGCCGTTGCATTTTGCTTGTGCAAGAGGCACAGTAGATATGGTCAAAGTATTGATCAAAAATGGTGCAGATATTAACTATGCTTGCGCCTCAGCATATGGCACTCCATTGATAGCAGCTACTAGACGACGGGGAGACGATAGCAATATGCTATCAGAGAGTATTGTCGGACTACTTCTTGACGAAGGCGCTGATCCAACAATATCTGCAGGCCGTGCAGGATATCCTATTATATCCGCCAGCATATCTTGCTCGCCCAAGGTAATCCAACAACTACTCAATCACAAGGCCTCAGTAGACGTCAAGGATCCTTTTGGCAGAAAACCAGCTCATTTCGCCTGTTACAACACGCTCGAGGTTTTAAAGTCCCTTGATCTTCCAGATTCAGATTTCGCAGCCAGAGATATAGTCGGCAGAGTTCCCCTCCACTACGCCGTGCTCAGAGGTCAACTTGACCTCGTCGAAGAAGTCTTAACACGTTCTCAGAGAGTGGGTATAGATATCGATGTTTTCGACGACGATGGATGGACACCGCTGCTCTGGGCAGCACGTGCGCCTCGTCTCTTCTTTTGGAGAGTGAAATTAGAGCCTTCGCAATACGATGCCATGGTATCGTTTCTACTTAGCAAGGGAGCGAATCCCACCATTCGTGGACATGGATTATACAAGGACTGGACTGTCTCTGAAGTTGCCTACTACCATCACGCTGACAGGTGAGTTCCGATTCTCTTTTTTCATCCAGTGGCTTTAGAGAAGATTGCTATTGACTCTTTCTGCTCAAAAGTATCGCCGACTTAGTTGCAGATAAAACCCTTCAAAAGAACAAAAGACGCGGACCAAAGAAGAGAGGCAAAAAAACCGAATGGTCGTTTTGCGACTGCTGCTACGCTGAGATTGCGGGCGTTTATTTCAGAGGCCCAGGTACGCTGGGTATCGAATTATGCTTCAAGTGCTACAGGTCGAAATCACGTATAGCTCCTGGGGATGAGTTTATAGATTGCGGCTATGACTTCGACGAGGACGACGAAGAAGCGGACACTGAATCAAAGGCTGCTCAATCAGTGAATGGAGAGGTGTCTGTGAAGGATCAAGAAAATGTACAGATTCAGTTTGACGATGAGGTTGTAGAGGAGGAGGATATGGAGCTTTAATTCTAGTGGTATAAGATGTATATCCAGACAAGGAACGAATCAATTAACGGGTTAGAAGAGAACATGATGTGATTGGTAGAGAACGATCTAAATCTGACAAACGATCAAGGGCGATAGTTGCTGAGCTGCAACAATAGCATACAGTCTATCACTGGTGCACTTAAGGCTTACAAAAAAAACATATAAAGAAAGAAAGAAACTTCGAATCCAAGAGAATTGACGCGTAATAGATATCCTAATGATCCCATCTGTATCATGCTTGCCTCTATCCACTAAAAGCAAACCTCAGAAACGCTGTTATACTAACATATCCATGCATCAGACTGCGCTAAATAACACAACCAGTATCCTACGCATGAAAATTAACTTACATCACATGAGTACCTTATATGACCTTCTACTCTAGGACTCAATCCTCAAATCAAGGAAATTCTCAAAAAAGCAAAACGCAAGATCCATCACAAAACCCCCCAAACGCACATCACACCCTCATCCCACATCCCGCCTCAACCCATGTCCAAAAACCCACCCACGCGCACGATCTCCTTTCCAGGTTTCTTCCATTCTTACCGCCCCTTCCATACGTTAGCAGACACCGACATCATCTCATACATTAAATCACACCACACAAATCTCACTTCATCTCACCATTTCCCCAGATTTATCTACTTATTTTTATTTTCTCCTTACCGGTATTCCGGGAAGAAAAATAGAAATCCCAGATCTAAGGCCATGCTGGTAAGATAATCCCATCGTAGATTAAATCCTGCCGCGCTCGGCATGGATGAGCGTCCCGCTGCGTCCGGCACTTTATTTTCGCCGCCCACCCGATTTCCAAAACAAGGTACATACTCCGTGCTATATACATTCGTTTCATACACGTCTTTATCGAACCATTATTACGACATCGAAGCCTTATTGCAACATCAAGTCATTATCACGACATCAAAACATTTTTGCCACATCAAAACATTATCACAGCATCAAAATAATATAGCAAAACAGCATACGACCTAGAATGTCACCGCAAGAAAAAAAAAAGTACACATCAACCGAAATTACGAAACTCGCAAAAAAGACCATGTAAAAAACATAATACGCGTATTGCTCACTCTCTCCGAAAGCCCGTTTCATGCCCAAGTCATCCTCTTAACGAAATCTATCTGCAGTTTTCTCATTGGTATCTCTCTACAAAACAAAAAAAGCAAGAAATTCGCCAAGCACTATCCCGCTCCTTCAATGATCAAAGGCGGGATAAAACAATAAATCCCAGTTTCGCAGTTCCAAAACCTGTTGACGATCCCGTTTCCCGTTTCCTAGGAGCCAATCGTAACAACGCGCAATAACCCGAGAGGATGTCCTTCCTTTCCATCCGAATAATGAAAAATGAAAAAAAATAAAAAGGAAAAGAGAAAGAAAAGAAAAGAAAAAAAAATTAGTTCCACCATCTCCCACCATTCTAGAATCGCACAGATCGTAGGCTTGATACCTTGTCGGAGTTTTTCGAAATTCAAAAATTAGAAGAAGAAGAAGAGGGACAAAGAAAATGCGATAAAAATTTGAATTCGGGCCTTCACTGCCTTGACCTCGTCCGCATGCCCGTCATAGAGGATGAGCTCCTAACCGAGCTCGTAGTCGTAAGCATGGCAGGCGTAACTCCATCCTGCCTCTGCCTGTTGTCGAATTCCTTCAAAAACGCGTAGACGCTGCCCAATGGCAAGTATTCAAGCAGCGGCCGCAGTTCGTCGGGGAACATGTCGGCGCCGTGGTCCTTGATCTCCTCGTTGACGCGGTTCAGTCGCAATATCTGCATCCAGGACACAATATCATCGCCCAACAAAAAGGCTGGGAAGCGCGCCTTGCCCATGTCGTCAAGGATCCACGCGTTGCGAAAGTAAGGTCGGTTAAGGAATTCAGAGATGGCCTTGTAGCTGGGCACCTCGCGGGGGTCCGTGATTCCTTCGGGTATGTTGCTCAGATGTGCAACAGGGCCCATCCACTGCAGCACAGGGGCATAGTCGTTAGGATGGGCCTCGCGGTCACCTGGCTCGCCAAAGGTGACGGGCATGCACTTGTCCCAAGCCTTGATAATCTCAATTGCGAGGTCAGAAGTCGAGTCCTTGAGCCCCAGCCAGCCCACCACCATCTTGGCGTGGCGGTATGCTCGCGCCATATGAGCCCTCCGCTCCGACTCCTCACGCGTGTCGCGACCGTTGATGCATAGGAGGTCGAGCCATATCCGCAGAGGCGGTGTGCCTCCCCGCGGCGCGCCTTGCTCGGCGATCATATGTCGCACGTTCTTGAGTAGAGACCGCAGCCATCCAGGGGCTTTCTTGGGCGGCGTGAGCAGAGGCGCTGGCATCGCCGCCGGGCCCTGGAGGTCGGTCATGGAGGCATCTGGCGTTGGTAGGGCCGCGGCCAGGAAGACGACTCGCATGTAACGCAGTGCCTGGGCGAGGTGGACAGGAATGGATATGGCGGCTCCATTGACGAAGATCGTCTCCGTGACGGTGATGTCGCCATACAGGGCCGAGAGGCCGATGAAGTCGGACGGGTCGCTTAGCCGCTCGTGGACCAGGCGGCATACGACGCGTTCGTTAATGTCGTTGGTCGTCGCCGGCTGCAGCTCAAGCAGGCGAATCTCGCTCCCGGACCGGTCGAGCGGGCGGTACCGAATAGACGTTGCGGCTTCGGGCGGGGCCATGATTGACATGCAATCAAGTCTTCAGATATTTAGAAAGGTTACTTTGGCGCGGGAAGAGAAGGTCGGCAAGCCATTTTCAGGCAATCTCGATTGCAGCGGCACTTATATCAGCCATGGAAGGGGTCGTGTCATTTCCGCCGTAACATTGGGCTTGAACGTGAGCCCTTGCAGCCCTTCCCCATGCCGGGGGTCAGGCGTGCAGTCGCATTGTCAGGTCGTAAGGGTTTAAGAGACCCGATGCCGCAATGGTAATTAGCAGCAGGCCAGGCAAAAGGGTACGATCCACCGCTAGCTGAAGGCCCTGCGTCCTTCTCTCAGCTTCTCTCTGCCACGATTGAGCCCGAGGACTCAGTTTAGAGCCTGGGATATGAGACTCAAAGCTGGAGCTTCTCGTCTGGAGCTCGGGGTCCTACTGTACTTGTACCAACGATACACGCACACGACGCTTGTCCCATTTCCAACCACCAACACCCAACCAACAGCAGTACCGTATTCGGCAGCTTCGCTCGTGTGCTGGTCTCGGTATGGGTATGGGCTTTGTGCGGAGTACCAGCACGCCAATCCGCTTTGAGCATCCTGTCCCCAGCCAACTGATTAACCAATTGCCGCGAGGCGCGACAGAATGCGGCAATGCCAGATGGGCCGTGACAACACCAATTGGTCAAGCTGCAGCTGTTGGCCTGGCAGTTGTTGTTCGGCATATCCGGATCTGGCTCGCGTCGGGGCAGACTGCCAACATCAGGTAGTATTATTCTTAACGTCCAATAAGACATATAAATTTGACTCGTCAAAAGCCTTGCTAACTTGTACGGGTGAGTATTCGCACAAGACTCAAGGCCCTTTCACATGGCAGGGAAGTAGTCTATTTTGCTAGCCCGATATCGTATCGTTGCAAGGACCAAGTGGTGCTAGTCAATCATACGGGACAGGCCTTTGAGCAGGGTATCTCTTGCGACCCATTACCTAAGTGTTATCAAGCGTCCTCGTCATGCGTTTTTTGTTCCCAGTCATAAACACTTGTGCAGCCCGTGGATACCGGATGTTTCTCGCAGCCTGTCGAGCTGGGCTCGGCAAGTGGTGGCCCAGATTACCGGCCTCGTGGTCCTGCCTTATCGCAAGCGGCAATTGCTAAATACAGAAGAAATCTGATGCAATGCAGAGGCAGACGATGTATCGTGCAGGCGAGGCGATCATCCAGCATGGAAGGCCTGTCACGCAGCCGGATGCTCCATCATCGATGTTACATTCGTGATTCAATCGACTTACCAAGAACGAACCACAACGCATAAACAGCCAGGCCGCAAGATCCTATGCTCGTAAGACTCATGGCCAGCCAAGGCGGCTTTTCAAGGTCAGGCGCAACATCGACAAACTCCAAACCCATGATACTACGCTGTTTTCTCACCGCTTCAAGGATTGCAGACAGCACATACATGCCACTATTCCAAAGTCAGCAAGTGTCCGTTGAAGAAAACATGGATAAGCCAACAAACCTGATATCATTGTGGAGAAGAACCATCAATCGGACTACAGGGGCCCCCTCGTGTTCTTGCGGGAGGAGAAATCCTTCTTTTTTAATCCAAGGTGAAGATTTCTCAGCGCAACTACGGAGTATCGTACTAGGTAGCAACCCGTGTTATAGTTGACCGCGGTAGGGGCGGCCCGGTCAAGTCGTCAGTTCTACCCTCGCCTTTTTGGATCATCCTGGGCTTTCTCCTCGTTCGTGTTTCATTCAGATCTGTTTCGATTCACTTCTGCCTAAAAGAGTAGTATAAGTTTGTAAACATCAGCTTACCGTCGCCCGCGGTTTTCAGTTGCCCAGGTCAATATTGGCTTCTTCCCCTCCTCTTGCGTATATACATCCCAGCAAACCTGATAGAATGTGACCTGTTATGCTGTTGGTTCACCCCAAACTTTTAAGAGGCTCCATCGAACTGCAGCTGCGCCTTTTTGAGGAGGGCTGCAGCCGTTCATACCGCAGAGCCGACGCCCGCCAGATGGCTGTATAAATGGAGGGAAGGATCCAATGCTCGAGCTGAGGTTGTACCATCAATCCAAACAAGTTGTTTTCCTCAGTGTCGATCATCATGGCCTTCTCTTGGTGCCAATCCTTGTCTCACCAGAGCTACTGGAGCGAGTTTGACCTCAAAGGAGTTAAGATCAAGGTCAAGTCTCCAAAGAGCCAGGCTTTCCAAGACGCCTCGGATAAAATTCCCCCATATTTCTGGGTCAAGGGCTTCCGTAACCGGGTTAGGAGGCTCTTAGGGCGGAAGCTCAGAAAACACTCTTTTCCTATCCATCCGGGTTATTCAGAAGCAAGAAACTTGGTCGGCCATGGCACCGTTGCGGAGTTGGGAATGTTGTCGAACCAAGCCAGAGACTTTGTCGTCGAGGTGTTTGGGGACGTTGGAGATGTGGCAGATACCTCGTCCGTGAGCGAGAACCAGTCTTTGTCTTCTCTAGAATCAGGGCCTAGAGTAGTCCAGCTTAAATTATCCACTGATCTGCAGAGCTGGAAAGATACCCAGCACGCAGCGGGCAACATCCTGCCACCCAAGGGCACCGGACTCAAACAAGCCTCGGCCCAAACGCTCAGCAAAATCGGAGCAACTGACTGGCCCGATGCTTTGAAAACGAACAATGCACTCTTCGGGTGCGGCATCGCCAGCTTGCTCATGGGCGCTGCCGATGCGACAACCATGTTTTCCAATTATGTGACCGACATGGTTTTCTATTATGAGCACGGGTACAATTACGTCTACCCGACGCTTGAGCCGCTGCTGCAGAAAGGCCTAGAGGATCCGCATGCCCTGCGCACCCCGGGAGGACGCGAACGACGAGACGCCGTCTCCCTGGGTAAGCAGTATATCCAGGGTAAGATCGCGCTAGAGAACCAGCACAAGAAGAACTTGTCATATCGGTCAGCGCGATTGGACCGACGCACAGCACAGATCGTCTCCTTGTCAGAAAGCAGCTTGCTGGGCATGGCAGCTGAGGCGATCGCACGTGGCTTTGACCCTGCTGCCGTCATGGCGGACCTGGTCTTCAGTTCGCCGGGCACTGACGTGGTCGACGTGGGATGCGATTTGGTGAACTCCGAGGTCATGAACTCGTTCCTCAATGTGACGGACATTACAGAAACGGGCATCGTTAGCGAAGAAGTGCTGCACAAGATATACGACGCGTACGCCGCGATTGGCGCCAGGATGCTAACCCAGCGATGGCATGAGCCTGTCGCCAGGATGTGCGCCGCCCTGTACACATGGCATATCCAGAACGATCGCCACATGTTCTTCCGTCGCGCTCTCCTGGGCTGGTCCAAGGCCCGCAAGACACCCGCCAAGCCTCAGTTCGAGGCGGATTTCGACGAGGCGTTTGACAAGCAGTACCGCACAACGGGCTTCAGCAGACCCCTGGATGCCAAACACGCGTGCAACGGCGAGGACACTTGCGATCACGTCAACGACTTCTTCCACCGTCACCAAGATAAGCCGCTGCTCAAGGAGCTCTGGTGGCAGCTGGTCACCGGCCCGCTGGAGTATATCCGGGGCGGCCAGGTCGATGAGGAGCGCGAGTATGACTTGGCCGAAGGTTCGCGACTGGCCATGGCCGACCTCTTTTCACGCGGCCAAGTGCTGGAGATGGTCTGGATCATTGCACATGCAAACTTTCACGCCTGGCAGGTTAATTACTTGTTTGAGGCGGCCATGTTTGGCAGCATTCTGGACGGGGGTAAATTGGCAGGCAAGCTGGACAGACAGGAGGAGAGTCAAGATTGAAGGATTGATACCCAAGATATAGGTTAAGATAAGGTGAGGTGACGAAAGGTGATGAGATTTGATGAGAATTGACGTGAAGTCGTCGAGGGAGATCAAGATACCAGCGGGTCCGTGTCATGTGTCTTCGTATACATGTACCTGTACATGTATGCGGACGCAAATGGCGGGGTACCAGTACCACATGCATGGAGGCGCGTCTCAGGTTGGTGCCTTAGAAGCGCCGTTACGAACTTACACACGAAGTATATGTACTCAGTTAGGATGAAATGACTTATGGTAATGCAATATATGATTAAATGCCATCAAAATTCTCTATACTGTGCATCCAGTAGATGTCCGTTAGAATTCGTGCTTTTCACATCAATTGTAGGTTTACAAAATATATTACTGCTGTTCGATGGAAGTTTATCGATCTTTGACCATCCTGACACTGCATGACTTGATGAAACCGCCACGTTACGAACAGAGCATCCAAAGGGACATGAGTGCAAGAGCTATAGAACTTATAACAAACTGCAAAGGAAAATAAGGAAATTTTACAGGTAAACACTACGTACTTTTGAAGCCATAAAGCGCTCTGATGTTCCTTTGCATCGCCAGTTGTCCTTGAAACTATTGCGACAAGGAGGCATCTCCCTAACCTGGAACTGTTTTCTCCTGTTTGACGTGAAATTGTGTAGACACTCTCGAACATTTTGTGGAGAAGATTACATCAATGGAAAATGCAAGGAAATGCCGAGGAGGCACTACCAATTATGCTTGGCTCATTAATGACTATTCTCACATGGCAGTACTACAAATACAAGCTGTAGCGCCTCACATTGAGAGTTGTCAGTTGCACTTCTGTGAGAATTTTTCTGTCCCCTAACCTCAAATAATTATCTAATAGTCTGCAAAGTCTGCATTATACAATTTATTCGTATTATTGACATAGAGGCAAGATGTAAGTGCGTTCAAAACGGTCCACATCAATGGCCCTCTCGGCAGCCCACCACTCCTAAGTACATGTTATATGCAGATACATATATGTCTATATTCTCCTGCAAACATATTCTACCAGCCATGGAAATGAACTCTCTCAAAGTCATTCTTATTCACCAATATGTTACTGTTCTATCCGCATACTTATTATGGCCCAATTATAAAGCATATTAAGGACATCATACCACCTCGCAAGTTGACCATGTGCAGCACGTGTGTGAGACAAATCCACACTCCCACAGAGTGAAACCAACTGCAATCAAAGATGTATAATAAGAATAGTTACAAGGTTTTTTCTTGCGGAAAAGATATGATAAAACCCCTTTTAACGAATGGGGCTCCTATCGGTAAGGTGTTTCAGCCATTTGAGGGGCATCACTGATCTCCATTATTGGCAACTAAATAGGTTACACGATGCATATACATGATGCATATACCCTGGTGCAACTCGAACATTACACACATAATAAGCATAAAAAAGTGAGCTTATACCCAGTTATGAGGCGCATACGTCGTACAAACGTCGTGTCGCTCACTGGCTTAAAGGTAGTGGTCCTATCTTAGAACACTGATGGCCACATGTATGTGCACGCATACAGGTAAAAGATCTCAAGATTGCGGCTGGTGAAACAATGCTGTTTTAGTTTGACTGCAATAGTAGAGAGTACCACACAAACTACATGTGCTCGCAACGGAATAAGACGGATTGTGTGTAACCAATAAATGGAACCACATGGGCGTATTCCGAGATGTCTCACACAGTCTGCCTACATGTATCTTCTATGTCGTTTGGCCTAGCCGATTATCCGATATTCACCATCAAGGGAGACATGACCACTCAATTAAGGAAATACGGCAGTTGGGAAAGATAGAATGCAGAGGTCCATTCCGACGACTCTGGCTGTGCACCGGGGCAAATTGCGTGCTTGCATGATTAGTCGAGACCGTCCGGTCTACCTGAGAGCAACATGAGCGGTGGTTGGAAGAAGTTGGCCATATGCACGCGACAACCAATGGCAGATCTTGCCGGGTTTGACGTCGCTGCACATGCCATGGCCTCAATTACAGGTTATGTCTGTTGGAAATGCAGTCAATTGTGGGGAGCAGCAAGCCACGATACTTATATCAAAATGACCTGTAACATGACCACATACGGATCCGACCGGTTGATGGTCCAAGGAACCCCGGCTGATAAGTTGGCTTTAGGATAATCCGTGATCTGCACAGGAGATCTCCAGACAAGAATCTTGATGCATGGCTCGTCTCCATCTATTGCTTCTCACATGATGGATTGCAGCGCGGGGAAACGAGCAGGGCCAAGACGGATCAGCCTTTCCAGCTGCCTACAATGGCTGACTCGAGAGAATAACACCCAGGTGGCAATTATTGCCTCTAAAAAGTACAAAATAATCCCCCAATTAAAAATAAAAATAAAGATACGAATATACAGGTGAACAGTCGAGCTGAACGAATATTGATCCCGGGTCGGGACGGGTTCATGGTTGATGTTGGGGGCTAACGGCATGTTGTCAGCAATCTAGATGAGGATATCCGTCCAGCGTTTGCTATTAGGGGCTGAGAGATAAGCATAAAGAAGGGTGGAAAAAAAGAAAAAAAGGGGCGGGGGCAAAATCCATGATTCTATCTCCGTAGTGGGAACTTCACCAATGCCGGATGCTGAAATACGCCAGGAAGCAACGTCCGCGGAGCATCCCGGGACGAATCACAGCAAATGGCTGGCGGGAGATGACAGGCCCATGTTGCAAGATAATATCCGGGAGTAACACGCATAACGTTGAATTGAAGGCTTAGCCCCCAACAAACCCAGAATGCATTGATATACGAGTACAGCAGAAGACAGAGACGTCGGGTTGAAAAGGGAGGATGCAATTAAAAATAGCACAAAAAAAAAGGAAGAAAAGAACCGGGGCGGCTTGAAACTCGCTACGCTGCCAAGAATGAATGAGCCCAGCCGTGCCGAGACTGTTGGAGTCGAAAACACTTGCAGGATGCGGATCTGAGTCGTCACGAGGCGGGTGAGACATTCAAGGTTCAATGTTGATGTTAGCGAGGGAAAAGGAGAGGCAGGAAAAAGGAAAACGGCACGGTTCCGGCAAACCGGAGCCGGAGTGTCTCAGCCGTCAATTCCATTCCAAGTCCGTGTTACGCCGTAAACAAAAACAAATCAGGCAGAAGGAAAATAGAAAAAAAAAGGTGCGAAGCGAATAAATGGGATCATCAATTCGTCCGACTCGTTCAAGCCCGGCCAAGACTCTGCTAAAAAAAAAACGTCCAAACCCAACAACTCACAACTCGAGGTAACGAGTTTTGCTGCGAAAACGAAACGCCGGCATTGGCAGGCGGTGGATCCCGCCCGACGCTGCCCCCTAGCGGCCCCAAAGCAGTCTACGGTGTTGGCCTCAGCGCTGTTAGTGGCCGCGAGCGCTGTGGCAGCCCGCAATCCCCACGGCAGGACGCCCTGTGGCCACCCCACTGGCGCTGCGCATCAGCGCTGGACTGGGGACTTGCAGCGGTAGCTCCTTGGCGACGACGCGTTGGCCTTCTGGACGAGTTTTTGACGAGGGCTTGTTGCTTCTCGGTGTCTGAATCAAGAATTTTGCGTCTTCCAAACCCGGGGGTTCATCTTCTTTTTTGGCAGTTGGAATCAGCACCACGAATCTCATCAAACGGCATCAATCAGTTCATTCCTACAGTTTACAGCATCAACTCCACGCTACCGGCATCGACAGCTTCAACCCCATACTCGCACACCATCCACCTAGCCGCCAGAATAGCGTCAAAGTTCCTTCTCGGCCGCCCCCCATCTTCGTCTCCCGGCCCTTAACGAGCTTCTTCCGGGCCCACGGCCTGTTGCAACGGAACCGACGCCTCCGATCGAGTGACGACACAGCCTCGCGCCCAGCAATTGCCTTCTCCACACGCTGGCCATCTCGCTGCTTCTGCTGCTTCCAAGCCCTTGGCTCGGGTTTCGGGCCTAGCGTGGCAAAAGAAATCCAATCTGCTCACTCCAGTGTCCAATCCTATCCCATCCTTATCATCCTCGTCCTGCCTACCCATCCCATCCTATACTCGTATCCACGTGCGAACCCACTTCTTCTTCTTGTTTCCTTATCCTCTTCTGTTCCATGACATTCGTCTTCAATCCCGTGCTTCTTCTCTCCTCTCCTGCATGTCTCGCCATCGCGACTCTCCTGGCTCGGCTACCATTGACTGGGGCGTAACTTCAAGATTGCAGTGCCAGCCCGTAGGCCGCTGCTTCTCCCGGCGCCAGCTTCCGTCAGAACCTCAACCGGCGCCTTGAGCCAAGCAGAGACCCTGGACTGCCAACTGTGTTAGTTTGGGCACGCGAGGTTGGGCTTTGAAACGGAGCTAAGCAAAAAGCAAAAGCCGAGACGCAACGGGCGATTGCAACTTTTGGAAAGAAGAAAAAAAATATTTTGTCGGCAAACCCCGACGCGAGGGTTGAGAGAAGGAGCTGGAAGAAGGAGGAGAAGAGAAAGGAAAGACTCATCATCAATAAGAGGAGGTTGCGAAAGAAACAGAGGAAACCCGGTACCTCATAGGTTGAGAGACGAACAAGACAGTTTCGAAAACTGCTGCTGCTGATCCCGTTTACCTCGTCGCGATACCCTCAACCGACCGCCACCATGGCGTGGGACAACCTCGACATCACCAAGCCGCACTTGGTCTACATCATCCTCGGCGGCTTCACCTCGCTCTTCATGCTATGTTCCTCCATTATCAAGGAGCGCATGTATATTGGCGAGGCCACAGTCGCCACCCTCTGCGGCGTCATCTTCGGACCTCATGCCGCCAACCTCATCGATCCGCGGTCCTGGGGCAGCGTTGATATCGTCACCGTCGAGTTCTCGCGCATCGTTCTCGTCGTCCAGTGTTTTGCCGTCGGTGTCGAATTGCCCAAGTTTTACATGGAGAAGCACTGGCGCTCCGTCGTCTTCCTGCTGGTGCCCGTCATGGCCGTTGGCTGGCTTCTAGTCAGCCTCTTCGTCTGGTGGATGATTCCACCGCTCAACTGGCTTGAATCGCTTGTCATCGCCGCCTGTGTCACCGCCACCGATCCCGTCCTGGCCTCGTCTGTGGTTGGCAAGGGTAAATTCGCCAAGCGCGTGCCCAAGCATCTTCGAGACTTGCTGTCAGCCGAATCTGGTTGCAACGACGGCATGGCCTTCCCCTTCATCTACCTCTCGCTCTACCTGATCCAGTTCAACCGCAACGCGGGCGAGGTCAGCTTCCACTTTGTCGTCTATGTCATCCTCTACGAGTGCATCTTTGGTGCCTTCTACGGCTTCATGATCGGCTACATTGCGCGCCGCGGCATCCGCTACGCCGAGGAACACGACATGATTGATCGCGAGAGTTTCCTTGTCTTTTACTTTGCCCTCTCGCTCTTCTGCGCCGGTTCGGGTAGTATCCTCGGCGTTGACGATCTCCTCGTGGGCTTTGCTGCCGGAGTCGGCTTCTCTAACGACGGCTGGTTCGGCGAAAAGACGGAGGAGTCGCATGTTTCCAACGTCATTGACTTGCTTCTCAACTTGGCATACTTTGTCTATTTTGGCACCATCATCCCGTGGGAGCAGTACAACAACGGCTTTTTGGGCATGGAGGTCTGGCGCCTCGTTGTTATTGCCATCTTTGTCATCCTCTTCCGCCGCATTCCCATCATGATGATGCTCAAGCCACTCATACCAGACATCAAAAACTGGCGCGAGGCTCTCTTTGCAGGCCATTTCGGCCCAATAGGCGTCGGCGCAATCTTCGTCGCTATTCTCGCGAGGGCTGAGCTGGAGCATGATGAGCCTGTGCCGCTATCGGACTTGCCACCCGAGGGCACAGATCACTACAACCTGATTTATCTCGTGTGGCCCATAGTCACGTTCCTCGTCATCTCATCCATTCTCGTCCATGGCTCCTCGATTGCCGTCTTTACGCTCGGCAAGCGCATCAATACCCTGACACTGACCATGTCCTACACCGCCGCCCCCGAGGATGGACCGTCATGGATGAACAGGCTGCCCAGGATCTCGTCCCAATCTAGATCCCAGGCCCGAACGATGTCGGAGACATCCTTTGACGACTACAAGACACCCGAGTTCCCCCCCGGCACACTGCCCCCACCCGCGCAGTTTCTCCGCCGCCAGAGAGAAGAGGACAATGGCCGCTCGGGCAGCCGTCCGTCATCATTGGTGGCCAAGAAGAGAAAGCACAGAAAGTGGGACGACGGCATTGGGCCTGGAGGCCCCATCAGTCAATCGGCCATCTTTCCTAACCGCTCAACGCCGGTATCGCCCTCACCCGAAAAGGAGACACCGCCAGAGACAGATGTCAGAGACTCCACACTGGCCGGCGACAACCCTACAGATGTTGAGCTGGAGAAGCTAGAGGACGCAGAGGAGGATCGTGGCCGCCGCCGCAGAGCTGACGAGAGCCAGAGCCCCCAGGTAAGCCCCCGGGCACCACACGTCAATGTCTACGAGGAAGGCCACCACCTAGTCTTTGAGAATGACGAAGGCGAGGTGGTCGATGCTCAGCCAGCCCAGCGCAAGCCCGAAGGAGGAGAAGACGGCAAACGGCCCACGGCCGGTCGGCAGAGATCCAAGTCCGAGGCGGAGCGTTTCCATTGGACCGTCGACAACATCAAACGGAAAATGACAGACGTGTACAGCTCCGAAGTGGAGAAGCGAAAAGAAAAGGACAAGTCAAGACGACGACATGAACCGGCCCGAGCCTATCAGTTCGGTAACGCGGTACGTCCCTCATTAACTCCCATTGTGGCTTTGAATTGCCTTCTAACCTGATTGCTTATAGATTATCGTCGAAGACGAGGACGGAGAAGTCGTCAAGACCTATGAACTCCCCCCACAGAAGCCCACCGGCCAGGAAAGCACCCTCATTAACAACAGCCTCAAGTACCTTGGACTTGGCGCCCTCGCACGCCAGCAGGAAAAGTCAGCCGCGTCTGCTGCTGAAGAAGGCAAGGCAGGCGAATCCTCTGCCGCCGGTGCAGCTGCTTCATCGTCGGCCAAGCCCGTGTTCAAGCCCGGCTGGACGACTGGCTTTGGCGTTCTCGGCGGAGGCGGCGGTGAAGGCCGCAGGAAGAGCGTGGCCCATGAGGATGACGATAAGCAGATTCGTTTCACAATTGGAGGCGTGGGACGACGCATGACCAAGGAGGACTTTATCCGCGAAGTGCAAAAGCTCGACGTGGGCACGCGTAAGGAGGTCGTTGACCAGTCATCCGCCTCCACGGCGCTCAAAGACCTGGCCCGACAAGACCTGCCATTAAGGCGCCCACAGGACATTCCCGAAATCGTCGAGCCGGAATCCAGCTCCGCCCCCAGCTCCACATCGGCCTCCACATCCGTCTCCCCCGCTCCCCGAGGCAGCTACCGAAACTCCGAGTCCGTGTCCCCGAGGCGGCAAGTTGAGGCTCCCCGCGGCCGCCCAGTCGACGCCCCTCTCCAACCTTCAGAGCTAGAAGGCGAAACCGCCGTTGAGCGCAAGCGTCGCCTCGCTGCTTTGGGGGGGCAACAGAGCGAGACGGAAGGAAGCGGAAGTACACCAGCTAGACGACACAGGCCCGACAACAATAACAACAACAACTCGACGGGCGAGACACCAGCTGAGCGAAGGCGGCGAGAAGCAGCCCTTGGCGTGGGCGGCGCGGCTGCCGCTGAGGATAGTGACTCTGATGACGAGGGCACGCCGCGAGTACCGCCTACACGGAGGGGAATTCGGTTCGCAGAGCACCCCAGCAGACAAATGTGATGAACCTTTTTCACTCTGCTTTTTCCCTCATCGCTTGGCGTGTTGGTTGAGAGTGCTTATATAAGGTTACTGAGTTATATATTTCTTGGTTTTTCTTTTTTTTTCCTTTTTATTAATCATGGTGTTATATCAAGACTTGGGAACTCGTTTGCATAAGACGGTGCTTTCGCGAAAAGAAGAGGAGGAGAGTGGAAGAAAAACAAAAGGGGGCAGCAGCGGAATACACAGGCAGCGCGAAATTTTTTTTTTTTTTTTTTTTTTTTTTTTTTTTTTGTTTTTGGTTTATTCGTTTACACGGTTGCATAGCATAATTTGCATGAAGATGTATGACGAACCAAAAAATGGGTTTTTGTTTATTTTATTGTTCTTCGATTTTCCTTTTTGCTTTTGATGTCGTTGGTTAGGTATGTAGGTTGAGTGATATAGGATGAGATGTATGATATGAAATATATCGGGCCACGAATTTAGGATATCTATCTATTTATTTTCATCATATTATTCTGTTTGATCTACTAAGATGAAAGAGAACTTCTTCAGTTCCACCATGACGGGATTGTCATACACACTTTCAACTTCGGGCAAAAGTGGTTCTTTACCCCTGACCCTGACTAGTGCAGCCTCCCAATTCTCCAATTGAAATCGCCCAGATGTAATACAAAACTCCCCCAAATCCCACCCTCTCAATATAAAAACATTGCTTAGTCTAAGTAACACAATACACAACAACCCGTCCAATGCTAGTCTAGGTAACACTCATCCAATGGGAGAATGGACTCAACCACCAACACCGACTCCCCCCTGTCCACATCGGCCAACGTCATCGGCATCCTCACCTTTGTCGTCGCCATCGCCGCCGCGGCATACGCCCGCATCGCCTTCCTGCGCAACAGCTCCGACGAGTATTTCCGCGTGAAAACCTCCCTATCATGGTACAAGACCGAATCAACCTGGCTCGCAGACCTCTTGCGCACACTCCAAGACACGCCACAACACGACGAGAAGAAGCGGCAACACCAAATGTACACTTTCGTCATGGACGACCTGCTCAACCTGGAACAGCGCCTGCTGGAGCTCGTCACGGACATTGAAGTAAAGTCTGCGCTGAGGGGAACTTCGGAGTGGACGCTTCTGCCGCGGGGGTGGTCGGGCGGGAAGCCTTCGGTGGCGGTATCCTGGATGGCGGTGCGGACAAAGGCAATGGAGCTGGTGAGGCAGCGCGAAGCATTGACTGCCCGAGTGCAATTCCTCCAGATGAGTATGATTTCGGCGCGTATCGACGATCTCGAGGGACGACTAAGACGACACGAGAGAGAAAAGCCAAGGAGTGAAGATACATGGGAGTCGTCAGAGTTCGGAGAGTAACAAAAACAATCGAATTGAATTGCTCTCTTATTTGATCGAGTACCCATTCAGCCAGACATATGCCCCCGTCACCAAAAGGCTCGGCACCGCCCACACCAAGTCCAGCTCGACGACGGCCCACAGCCACAGGCACCCGAGCGGGGGCGCGCGCTTCATGTTGTACAGGTAGCCCTTTGAATTCGTGATGTAGACGAGGGCGCACCCGGCGACGCAGCTCATGGCGAAGAAGAGCATCTGGCGGAGCGTCTTTTGGAAGCGGCGCGGGAGGCCGGGGATGAGGATCTGGTTTGGCTCGGAGGGGTGGAGCGTGTAGAAGAGGAAGAAGAAGACTGTTGTTTTTTATAACGAGTTAATAATTGATCTTTCGGTGGTCATGTTGGGTGGGAGTAGATGAGAAATGGGAGGTCTTACCCAACCACGCCCGGCCAGCATTGATGGTGATTCTTTTCCACTTAATCTCCGTGCCGTACTGCTTCATCACCAAGACGTCAAACGTAAAGTGCAGCATCGCCAGCGTCGTCGTGTACAGCAGCGCCTCGAGGAACCGCTCCGCTCCAGGCGATAGCTTGGCCTCTTCATCATCTTCGTCGTCACTTTCGTTTTTGCCGGCAAGTTGTCTCTCGCGCCGGGCGGCTTGTTCGAAGAGGGATCGTTCGGACGCAATGTCCAGCAGCGTCTTTTCGGTGGGCGCGGAACGGTCTGGCTGGCGAAGCTTGATTTTCGGTTCTTTTCGGTTCTTGGCCATTGCTGGTGGTGTAAATATGCGGATCTATTTTGAGTCTTTTGATGTGAATGTGCAAGGTGCAGGAAAGGTAGAAACAAAATAAATAAATAAAAAACAATACAAGCAAAAACTGGTGGCCGTTGGTGAGATTGGGAAAATTATCGAGTACGTGTCTCGTGAGAATTGACAAATGACATCAGTCTAGATCAGCCGAGGCGGGCGCCAGCGGGCCAATCAGCGGGTGCAGCGAGACTCCGCAGCAGGTAGGATCGGGACCTGTCAGGTGCTTATCGATAATGCTCCAGCGCCCTGGATGCCCCTGAAGGCTGAAGGTGGCGCTATGGGATTTATTACTGGATTCAGATGAGATGAAGCCGGTACTTGATGAGAATGTTGGTTGAGACATTGGAGGGTGAGATTAATGATAGCTGGAATATACTCACAGTGACCATAAGAAATGGAGTAGATAAGATAAAATACTATCCAATGAATTGATCATTAGTTCTCATCAAACTCATCCCCATCTGCCGCCATTTGCCGCAAGCCACATGAAATAAATCAACCCGTCGTGTCCCTCGGCATCTTCAACACAGCTGCCAGCTAAACCACCAGCTCAGCTTCCAACCAACAAGAAACGCTCTCCCTCACCGCATCGTTGCCCCCGTGATGCCCTCCAACAATCCCTTGCAGCAATCTCACAGCCTCGATCCCTCTGGCGCGTTTCACCCTCGGGCCAATTGCCGCTAAACTACCTAAATATACTACTGACTACTGTACAGCATCAAATCAGCTGTTCGGCGCCTCGCTGCGGGCCGCATTTCTGCTGCTCTCCCCCACTCCATCCCGCCTTTTCCTCCCGCCTTCGCAAAAAGGCACGCACGCACGCACTTTGGACTTGCGAACCCACATCACTTGGTCCCCAACAAAAACACCACCCAGACGCATCACCACCACACAAACTCCGACCAAAACAGGCATCAAAACCAGCAACCGAGAATCAAGACCCCAGACGAACAAGCACAAAGCACAGCAACATCAGATCTCTCTCTCTACCGAGGCAACCCCCGGCCACACTCCGCATCCCGCCAGCCTCGTCCCATCGCCGTCTCGTCTCTTCTTCTCGTCTCTTCTTTCAATCCGCAGCCATGCCAAACTCCCTCAGCCTTCCCTTCAGACTCCCCTTTAACCTGCCCTTCAAGCTGGACCTCGACTCCAAGGCTCTATTCGTGGTGGTTGCGTCCCTCGTCGCCGCCGTGCCATGCATCTACATCTGCACCGCCGGCGCCGTGCGCAACCGCTTCCCGGAGCTGCTAGAGAAGCGCGTGTGCCTGCTGATTGCGCATCCGGATGACGAGGCCATGTTTTTTGCCCCGACGGTGCTGGCGCTGGCGCGGCCGGAGACGGGCAACCACGTCAAGATTTTGTGTTTGAGCGCAGGTACGACAAGCCGACGGATAGACAACGTGGACGAGATGGGGACGTTGAAGACAAAGACGGAGAAAAGGATAACATGCGCGAATACCGGCTGACTTGGGGTTTCTAGGAAATGCCGAAGGCCTCGGCGAAACCAGAAAGAAGGAGCTCGTCCAGAGCGGCCTGGCCCTGGGCCTGCGAGACGAGTCCGACGTCTTTGTCGTCGACAACCCGTAAGTGCCACCATCGCATCCATCCCTCACAATCTCAAGGCAAAAGACGACCAACACGATTGGGCCCTACAGCAAGGACTTTCCCGACTCCATGACGACGCACTGGGACGAGACCAAGATCGCCAACCTCCTTACCAAGGCCTTTGCGCCGCAGCTGGCACACCAGCGAGCCGAAAACGTGTCGCAACCCACGGCCAACATCGACGCCCTCATCACCTTTGACGGCCACGGCGTGTCGTCCCATCCCAACCACATCTCCCTCTACCACGGCGCGCGGGGCTTCGCCAAGGCTCTGACAGAGGGCAAGCCCGAGTGGAAGAGCCCGGTCGACGTCTACACACTAAACACGGTCAACCTGTTGCGCAAGTACTCGGGCGGCATGGACCTCTTCACCACCATCGCCTCGTCCTTGTTCACGCGCGACAAGGACCCCGAGCACCCCGAGACGCTCATCTACACCAACAACATCGTTGGACCCGAGCCCAAGCTGGGCACCGCCTGGTCCGCCATGACCACCGCCCACAAGAGCCAGATGGTCTGGTTCCGCTACCTGTGGCTCGGTTTCAGCCGATACATGCTGGTCAACGACCTGCACCTGGAGAAGGTTGATGAAGATAACTAAGAAGACACAGAACAATAAAAAAACACATATAAACAAATTCGATATACAATATATATACTTACTCAACGAGAGCCGTGTGAGAAGGACAGCTGGATTTGGGACTGGAAAATGAAATAAACGGATCAAGATGGGAGGGGGGAGGCGTTGCATGAGCGGCGTTTTTCTTGGCAAGCCGGCTACAGTGTAAGGGGTGATGATTTGAAGAGCCTAGATGCATGTCAAGGGCCTTTGTTTACGTTTTTTATGATGAGATGTATCTCTCTTTGCGTGTGTGTGTGCGTGGTGATTCGATTGGTTTCATTTTTATAGGTTTGGCTCATGATCATGTAGACAGACGATGATGCGATGATGTTCGAAGGTGAGGCTAGATTGAAGACTAATGCGCAACTCCTGCTTTAGTTCAGTTTTATACTACATTGAGTGATAAAGTGGGTTGGAGCTTTATGCACGGCATTCTGTGCATCCTCTCGCTGTCGACTTTGTAAGCAGCTTGTTGCAAGCCGAGATGTCATCCAAGTATCTCTGTTTACTCTTCGCTACTAAGAATGCCCAAGTCAAGCTGGTCACTCATACACAAAATGCATCTTGGAATCCTCCCTCGTGCTTTCTACGCTCACTTACACGCCTACCACAGGTACAAGATGCAAAGTCAACAGATGTATCACAGCAGAAGCAGTTGCTACTCCCCAGTCAGGCGAGACAAACATACATCCGCTCAACCTGGAAAATACATTGTTGTATCTTTCATGACAGCCTGTAACCAAGGCTTCTCACACTACGCTTTTTGGATTTCCAATTTCATTCTTGTCTTTTAAATTACGTCCATTCTTACCTCTTATAGTACGGCCTTGATATCACGTCGACAATGGATAGCTCAATGCAAGTAGACTTAGAGTTGCGGTTGAAGAGAGAAGAGCCAGCAGAAGAACCAGAGCCAACAGACTTGGCATTAACACCAGAGCCGCCGGATTCATCAGAGCCATCAGGATCAGCAAACACGTCCGAGCCAGCAGAGTTATCGGCATTAGAAGCCGCAAAAGCCGACAGAGCTGCAAGAAACGCGAAATACCGACAGGATATCGCAGACAACAACAAGAAACTCGCCAAACTCGCCGAGAAAATCTCCAAGATGCCTCGATCACCTTCGCCGCCAGCTCCCCCTCCGCTCAGGAAGAAACGGTCACACAGCGAGCTCTTATGCGAGCTCATTCTATCACAGATGAAGAGGGGTCAATGGAAACCAGAGGACATAGTCGAGCTGCTTCTCGGCCCTACAGAGGAAGACGGTGACGGCGACAGCAGCAGTAGCAGCAGCAGCAAACTCAAGGGCAAATGCGACGTTGGCGATATGTTAGAACAACTCAAAAGCAAAGAAAAAGGCAAAGAAAAAGACGAAGGGAAAGACAAAGGCAAAGAAAATGATGAAGGGAAAGGCAAAGATGAAGATGAAGGGGAAAGCGAAGAAGATGATGAAGGGGAAGTCAAAGAAGAAGAAAAAGATGTTACCGAAATCATTTCCCCCGGCGGCGACATGATCTTGGCGATCGAGGGCTCCAACACGGCATTCCTAGTCTATTCGCAGACCCTCATGTGCGCATCAGCATCCTTTGAAGTGCTGGTCGAGGACATCATGTGCGCGTCCGGTGACCACGAAAGGATCCTCGTGCTCGACCCGGAGAACATCGAAATCGTCCGCATCATCTGCCGCATCATCCACCTCCAAAACCATTTGGTGCCGCGGTCATTCAGGCCATCCATGCTTCTCGGCGCGGCGATTCTAGTGAACAAATACGGCCTGCAAAGGGCCGTCACGCTCGCGGCGCGGCAGTGGCTTCTCAACGGCAGAGACAACCGGGAATACATGTCTGATCCCCCGATGGCATCGGGGTGCTACATGGTAGCAGCGTCCTTGTTCTGGGACGAACCCATGTTTAAGAAGTGCATGTGGGAGTTGATTTCCATATGTACGGTGCCCTTTGAGAGACTCTGGGCATGGCCCCCTCTGAAGCAAGAACTGTCCCAGAAAGCAATCAGTGGGTGCCCTTCTTTTCTCCTTTTATACCAAGGCGCCACGTTGAAGCAATACTAATAGCAATTCCCACTAGAACTGCTCACGATGATAAGGGCCAAGGCTCGAGTCAGGGTATACCAGATACTCCTCGCCGAGACGGGCCTGCGCTGCTACGCCGGATGGAACAGGATTCTTCAAGATCGATACGAAAGCCTCCTCGCCCGGTACAAGCCAGCAACGACGGTCCGCATCCCCCTCGCGCAAGTGATTTTCGAGGTGAAGAAGGCCCTGTTCCGAGAGTTGGGAGGGCCCAGCTCGCCGATGGACTGCTTGTAGAGCATTGCAGGGCAATTGGACGCGGTGGAAAAGACGGCTGTGATAAGCTTGGAAACGTACAAGGGAATTTTGGCAATGGAAGGGGATGCTGGGTTGGATTGGGTGATGTGACTCGTGATGATGGTAGCGTTGCGTTTCATGAAGGTGGTTCGTCTGCTGGGAGTAGTTTGCCCAGGAGGATGTCATTTTACGGCTCTTTGTGAGGGTTGATGAGTTGGGAATAGAGGATACTGGTGGAGTACGATGGAAATGCATGGAGGATGGAATGAAAACCCGCTGGATACCCACTGGACTATACGGAGTAGTCTTCAAGAGATGCCAACTGCCGGTTTGGAAGAGTTGAAGCAGCATCAGGGGATGGCAGCAGCCGGATAGAGGTGGAGAAGATTTCTCGGGCATGGGCGTTGGCATTTTTTTCTCTAGAAACACCAATTCTATCTATATTCAACTGCATCATGATGTCGTGAGTAGTCAATTGGGCTTGCTGGTGGATCTATAGCTGTTCACACCCGTTTACATGACCCTATTCAGGCGAAGAAGCATCCAACATGGGGATGAGCATATAGAATTGCTTCAAGACACGATTCAACATCCCCATCAGCCAGCATTGTGGTATGTATAACCCATGAGCTGCAAAATCCGCAAAAGGGGCATCCTGTACAAGGTCAATATTGCTCTTCATGCAACGACAACCTACAATATCGCCACGATGCAACATCTTGTCCTGAGAAGCCTCCTCCTCAACAGTCAACAAACAACACAGTCGGCTACCCTCGGTGCATGAAAAATTTACATCCAACGCAATGTCGTTTTACAAGCATCATCAAAGTCATATGGTTTCAAAACCCAGTCCCATCACCCGATCTACACACGAGCGAGCGAAGCCCCCTTTCCACTTCCAAGAAAAAAAAAACGGCCGTGCCGTATCCACCTATTGTGTAAAAAGAAACCCAAAAAAAAAAAAAAATCATCACCAAGCATTCAACCAAAGAGAATCACACGTGCGGGAAACCACCCCTGCAAACCGAAACTTACCGCCCAGCTACTCGTATGGACGTAGTATTTGCCAACAAAAAAAAAAAAAAAAAAGCAGTGCCAATTAAAGAACCATGGTCTATAATTTTTCTTGTAAATTTTCATTCCACGAGATCCATATTTTTCCCGCCGTGGTTAATTTATTACGAGAGAGAAGGGGCTCCATCTCGCCACGACACACGCCACTTTCAGCACTTTCAGCCCTCTTCCCGCAAACAATATCCACTTCGGCAGTGAAAAAGATGAAAGAAATACGTGTAATATTTGGTGCTGCAACGTAATTTTGGCAGCAGCTGGCTCAGCTACAGCTTGCTACTGGTTGACTGGGTAGTATTGTTAGTATGTATCCATTCGTTGCTTGTGACTTGTTTCGAGGCGGAGACGGAAAAGTGGGTGGAACGGATCCCCGGCTTGCGGGTCGTCGCCCGCTGGGAACCCGCTGGGAAGAGCTTTTTCTTTCTTCATGACTCTTTTTTGCGTTAGGCTTGTAGGGCTTTGAAGAACCTGGGAATATCGAAAAGGGTGAAAAGGGGGGCACAGGACAGCACGTCGCTGAGTGAGCAAATGGATGGATTGATGCTAGAGACAAAGAATACGTGTATTGGCCGCGAATTGCTCACACGGCGAGTTACGTGTAAACAGTGACGACGACGATGACAGCCTTGCGAATAGCTTCATCTACTTCGTATGTCGTATCTGCATACCTATTGTTTGCATGTGCTGTGTTGCGTATGTAATCGAAGCCTCTGGAAGAACATGACCCGAAGCCGAGATGGAATCAGCCACGCGTTTCCCGTCACTTCGGCTTCGGCCTTGCTTCGTCATCCACACCAGCCTCACAGTTCCTGCATCAACACATCAAAACCAGCCAACCAACGTTCCATCACGCGCCACACGTTGTCCAGTCATCATCATTCGCTTCATGCCGAACGAAACAAAAAGAAAAAGAAAAAAAAATTAATTCAATAAAAACCACACTCCCTACTCCCCTACCCTTGCCCATTTTCGGCCCGAGCGCCTTAACCCGCCTCTTACCGGCTCTTCAATCACCGTCGTATTGGTATTGATTCTCCCCTCCCGTACCTGAAAATCCAAGGCTGCCCAAAGCTCCAATTAATCAGAAAATTCTTTCAGCCCACACCCCAACACCCCCTGCTGACTCAGTGCCGAAAAGCAAGGCACCAGCACCAGCCCAGCTGAGCCACACACACACACACACACTACAAGCTCCGTAGACTCACACACTCCATTCGATGACTGTTTCGACCCAATGATTCCGCCCTAAACTCCTATTGATTCCACTGTAAACTCCACTCCCCAATCCAGTTTTCACGATGCCTCAAGTTTTTTTCCTCGTTCTTCCCAAAACGGAGCTCCCCCTGGCGCCTGGCTACGATCGGGTTGTGGATCCCCGAGCCCCGGCAGACCGAAGCCGATACGGATCCGCCGTCTGCAGGTGATGCGCAAATGACCAAGAAGAGCTACAGAAAACATGTTTTTTTTTTTTTAGAATGCAAAATTTGCAGTCATAGGAGTTGTCATAGGGGTACGTACACGGCATGGAATGGAAATTCACGGCATCGTGAAAGAAGTACGTACCTGGGATTGAAATGGAGGCGAGCGATTGTTTTGTATATAAGAGGAGGCTTGGGCCGTGCTTTTGAACAAGAGGAATTCCTATCATCATCAAGCAATCATCAGCTACACAGACAACTACTCATCTACACACAAACATTCAAAAAGCATCACACAAGCTTCCAAAAGCTCCAGCTTTCACACAACCCAATATTCTCTCTACTTCAAAAAAACACAACAACCACAAACAACAACTTCAAAATGTTCGTCGGTGACCTCGTCCACTTCCGCGCTGCTCTCAGCAACGGCATCACCCACGAGATGATTCTCTGCCCCTCAGCGGCTACTACTCCCGCCACCTCCGCCGCAAACACCCCAGACAACCGCTCCCTCGCCTCGGAGAAGAAGAAGAAGCGTTTCTCTTCTTTCTTCTCCCGCCCTCGCCCCAGTGTCAAGGCCGCCAATGTCGGTGCTGGCATGAAGCTGCCCATGAACATTGCCTAAACAACAAACATTGGACAATCTTTCACACCAACAAGAGAACTACAACAAACTTGTGCTCCTGAACTGCGGAAAAGAGGAATGGATGGATATCGGTCTATGCCCAGCACGATGGAATAAAATACACAAAAAACACAAAAAAAAAAACACTCCTTAAGAGACGACGACCTACGAACTACAACACCAAAAGTTTTTTGCTTTTTCGACTACCTTTGACTTCTCTTTTGTTACACACAAGTTTTTTTTTTTTTGGGCATGGATTTTTACACACGGGCAGGCTGGGAGCACAAAAAGTTTTTATGAGTATTAGATTCTATACCCATTTGATTCGAGAGAAACGCGAGGGATACCTTTCTTACAGAAAGGGGAGGTATCAGGGAAGAGAGGTGGATTAAGACATATACACACTACAATTTAATAATATATAATCTCATTCCCCAACTTTTCTGGCTTTCTGGTTGTGAATAAGTGATGCTTAAAGTGAATTGCATTGCTTCAAGGATTCAATTCTTAGTAATGACACTGAGAACGAATAGTAGTGGCATGCCTGAAGAAAGATGCAATGGATCCTTAGTAATGCTACTTCAGATGAATAGCATGGTGAGCTAACAAAACACACCACCTTAGCAATGATAAGTACATATTTGTAGATGACCAATCTTAGCAGTGACACTTTATAAGTGAACAACATGGCCAACTACCTCTTATTCAAAAGAAGAAGATGCAATTTTTGTAATGATTCCTCAATTGAGCAACATAAAGTAACAAAAGTACATAACCCATAATGCCCATAGTCTATCCCAAAATATCCTTGGTATATCCCCCCTTAAAAAACGCCATGATGATGCCCCCCTAGAAATGCACGCTCTGCTTCTTCTTCATCTTCTTCCTCTTCTCCTCATCCGTCTTGCCTCCCCCGAAAAAGCTAATAGCACTCGCCCGCGCCCCCAACGGTCCCGAATAAGGACTCAGCTTGTTGCGCCCATTCTGCTGCTGCGTAGACGGCCCGGGGCCTACGCTGTTTGGCCGCGGCGGAGGCGGAGGCTGGAGATTGTTCACGACGGGCGGGCCATACCAGCCGCCGCCACCCAAAGCACCAGACATGGCCGCCGTCGACGCCGGTGCTCCAAAAGGCCGCTGCGGGAGCGGAGGAGATGCCTGCGTTGGCCGAGGGGCCGGCACGCCGTACTCTCGACGAAGCCGCTCGGTCTCGGCATCGATCTCGGCTTGCTTCCGCCGCCGCTGAGCTTCTTCCTCCTGCTGGAGCATCCTCCGCGTCTTCTCTTCTTCCTCCCTAGCAAGTCGCGCCCGGCGCTGTCGCTCTTCTTCGGCCACCATTGCTTTCAGCCGGCGTGTCTCGGCATCAATCTCGGCCTGCTTCGCGGCAGAGGGTCTTGCCGGTGGCGTGTTTGTCGGCCCCGGTGATGGAGTAGTATCCGCCAATGCACCGGATACAAGCGTCGGGTCGTTTGGCGACGGTGCCAACGGCCGCGAGCCTCTTCTCCCTGCAGGGACCGCGCCGGAGATGTTGAATGGATCCTGCTTCGGTGCAAAATGCAAGTCTCTGACGACAACAGCACTCAGCAACAGCACGACCTCAAGACCCTTTCGGTCCTCGACTTCGACTCGAGCCATGTTGGGCTCGTAGATGCACACGGCATCCCCTTGCTTCTGGCTACGATACATGGCCACCGTGATATCCGGCTCCTTGCTCTTCTTGCCGCCCACGCTCTTCCCCGACATGTAGCACGTCATGTCCCTATTAAGCCGCCCATCCCGCTTCCAGTGAAACATAATCTTCGGCGACTGATCCGCCACGTCGTTGCTCCCCGTCTCCTGGTCCAGTTTGCTGGCACTGGGCAGCTTAAACGTGCGCTCAGGAATCTCAAACCCCCACGAATCAGCGCGATTCCACCCCCCGGCATTGCGCTTGACGACAATGTTCTGGTCCGGGTTATACAGCAGCACGGAGAAGGAGTCGGGCGTGATGGGCACGTTGGGCGGCGAGCCGTTTTGGTTGCGAATCTCGGCGGCCGAGAGCGTGGGCTGCTGGAACTCGGGCTTCACCAGCACCTCGCCGTAGATGACGGACTGGTAGTGGGCGTCGAATAGGGCGATGGCATACTGGTTCGCCGAGGATGCGGGGGCAGGTCTCTGGAGGGTGTAAGCGCGCTGAGGATCCGAGCCGTTGTATGTGTAAAACAGAGTCGTCTGGAGAGCATCTTCCGCAGAAGCGTGCATGCGGTACGTGGGGAAGCTGTCGTCAAGCATGGCGGCTATATGTGTATTTGAGAAGCTGGAACTGAAAATGCAAAGAAAAAAGAAGAAATAAAAGCTTCAAGCCGTGGCGAATATCAGCAGGTCATTGCATGTCGTTTCGAGTCTTGGCCAGAGGGGTCACGGGCTGGCGGCTATAAAGTGAGGCTGCGGCAAGCTGAGACAAGAGGCCAATCGAAAGGATCAGGAGCAGGATCAGGCCCGCAGTAGTGCGATGTCGTCTGCAGTCGTTATCGTTTAGAGCGCCTTGTTTAGATCTGAGGCACAGGATAGGGGCAATGCAATCGTGCAAGTGAAAGGAATTCGAAGCATTGATAGTTGAAAATAACGACAATGAATGGACCGAACAGTCTGATTCAAGAGCTTGGCGCGCCGAGACTGTGGCTCCCCGCCAACGTCATTGCTGGAGGCTGCTGCGCCACAGCCGCGCGAGCTGGCCCACAAGCCCCCAGAAGAGAGTGGCTGTGTCAGTGCACACTTGCTGAGATGCCAAGATGAGCGACAGCCGGGAATCGTCCCATTGTTGAAGCATCGCGACATTGATGCCGCTTATGGGTCACTGAAAAACGCACATCACTGCCGGTTTGGTGCAAAGAAGCCTCGCTGATTGATCAATTAATAGAATTTCTATTCGTAAGCCATCCAGATTATCTCCGCTTGTATCCTTGTGTCTCGTCACTAGCTGACGACTGATATTATTTCCGTCCCTGAAAACCGCCTTGCATTGCCAAACCACGTAGAAGCAGACAAGCAGATACCGATAGTATTACCAATAAACCAAAACACCTCAAACTCCCATTACATACCATATTCATTCCAATTCCCTGCAATTTGCTCCCAAAAGATTCCGTAATAACCAGATATTATCGTCGTCATCATCATCCAATACTTGTTCGTTCGCCAAGCATCGTTCGTATTAGTCGTGGCTCACATGGCTTTGGCCCTCATCCTCACCAACATCCCACGGCCTCCTCTGCGGCCAATTCTGGTTCACCCACGCCTCGTCCTCGAGAACAACAAGCCGCCGCCGGATATTATCGTTGCGCCTCTGCAGCCGCGACCGCCGCTTCTTCCTGCAGCACGGCAGCCAGCAGCACAGCACGAAGCTCAGTATAATGCCAACGGCCATTCCAATGAGGAATCCGCGGAGGATCTTGTCTCCGCTGTTGCCATCTGAGGCGATGTGCAAGAATCCACCTGATGTGCTAGATGATGTTGGAGATGCTGTGCTTGTGGTGATGCTAGCGATGATGTCGGTGGGAGTGGGAGTCGCGCTGGAGACGGGTGTCGGACGAGGAGGTGAGTTTTTGGGATAGTCTGGGTTGGCATCAGCCCCAAAGCGTTGTATTACGACCATCTGTAGCCATCATTGTCAGCTCATTTCCAAAGGAATCGTGACGATTATGAAGAGCTGCGGTACACCATACCTTGACGGCGATTATCAATATCAAGCAGGATCTATATCCTCTCCTCCATTCTAGTCACTCAATGTAATACAGGTAAAGGTGTAGGTATGACGGTGCTTAATGCAAAGGCCCAGAGCCAAGGCAACAAACAAACAAACAAACAAAGCAGGATTATATTATTCTCGAGCAGCTTATAGCTTCGTTCCCAAAAGAGTAAGTCTTTGTCGAACCAGAAATGCCATGATATCAAGGAAACAAAGAAAAGGAAAAAAAAAAGAAACCAAAAATCCAAGGCACCAAACAACTATTTATTTAAACAAGCCATAAAATCCTTCTCCTCCCAACACACGTCCTCCGTCCACGCAACCCGAGCAAAACGAGCCCAGCCAGAGCCCGCCCATAGCTCCAGTCCAGTCCCAAGTGTCAACCGATCACATCACCTTCTGACTAACGCCCTATACAAAGCCAAAGCCATACAAACCATCAGAGCTATTTAGGAACCACTCACTCGCTCCATCATAAGCACGTCGCAAACTTTGGTCCGCGCCGTCTCCATCCAGAGTCATTCATCCTTCTTACCCCAGCCCAGCTCAATCGGCTACGCACCCGAGCCCCAGCGCATCGGGTTTCCATTGGACGCCTTTCAAGGCCGCTGGCTAAGCTGCGTCAACGCCGGCGATGACTCAAACGGGCAACCTCCACTAGCAAAAGATGGGCACGTCAAGCGCCAACTAACTACTAGGTACTGAATAGTAGCGGGATAGGCAGCTAAGCTCTGATGGTTTGCTGCCACTACGAGCGCATTATAGGTCCTGAGGGGGCTAAGCCGAAGCCGAAGCCGCGTCGCTGGTCGGTGTCCGGACACCAGATTCTCGATCCTCTCTCGGGTGCGACAGCCGTGGGTGACACACGGCCCATCGAACGAGTGCCGAGATCCTTTAAATCATTCGGAATTAAAACATCTTTTTCACTTCAATTTCTAATAACAAACAACGGCTTCAGCTGTCCTTTACAATCCCGAAACGAAAACTCCTCTCCCATTAATAGGAATGATCTAAGCCCCTCCCCGACCCTCATCTGATCTGATTTAAAATCACACCCCAACCTAGAACCATTGCTCCCCATTCTCATCCTCACTCATTCTCCGTACAATAGACTTCATCACATAAGCACGCAAAACCCCCAATCCCCCCTGGGCGCCCGCACACCGAACCCATTGGATCCCGTATTGAACGCCGGCATATACGCCTCCATACGAGTAATACTATAGTCAGTAGCAAAACAGAGCAGATCAGGCAGTATCGGCAACGACGCAAATCCTTCCTCGGGTACATATGCCAACAGCTCTGACGACACCCAATCCCCATTTAATGGTCTACGTAACATATCTTGACCGCCTCACTAACACGATAGAATGGAATCATATTGGATACCCAGCCAGCCTCCAGAAAGCAAACTAAAATCCCCCATATTATTGAATAACTCTTTCTCTTCACGCACACTCCCTCAAACCCACTACTATCCCCGTGAAAGCTCTCACTCTCACTAATCTAGGCAAACAACGAGAAACTCTATTCGGCCTGGTGATTAGCCTGAATGCAATGCAAGCGAATCCAGCCCATCGAATGCGCCGTCCTGCACGCCACGCGCCACACAGCATAGCTCTACTCTATTCTCTTTAAGCCCATCTGACCTGCGGACGTCTTTCAGCCTCAGACCCGGAAGAGCCATTTCAAGGACCAGTTTGCTGTCTCCTGACTCGGATGAGCTCTTTATTGTATTTCTTCGTCCTAATTGAGGCAGAGCCATTTTGCAGCAGTCTTTCAACCCGGATGAGCTCTTTACTCTGCATGTTCACCAGTCCAACCAGACATGTCGATCAAGTCTATGAGATCACTCGACACCATCCGCGACTAATCAAATATCTACTCAAATCTCCTTCAATCCTTCAAGCATCCAGCCAGCGTCACCTGTCTGTCATTCAACTATCCCAATCCTACCTCATCCATCCAACCTGTTACATTTCCGTGCCGTTTTCCGGAGCTCTTTACATCATCATCAACACCCAATTCACCCTCAATCTCAATCCAACATCCTCATCGTCAGTTTACACCTTCCACTATCATCAAAACACCTCATTCATTCACCTATCCCAACCTACCTCAATCATCCAACCTAGTACATCTCCGTAGCATTTCCGCCGCTCTTTACATCATCACTACTATCAATCCAACATCCTCATCGTCAGTCTACATCCTCTGTTATCAAAACACCTCATTCACACCAACCACCTCACAGCCCATCCCCTTCAAAGCACTCCTCATTCCATCACAAGTCTATTCATACACTACCGCAATCAACATCAAACATTCAACATCCCTCATCCCTCATCAATTACAAGAAAGAAGAGAAAAGTAAAAGTAAAGAAAAGACACTCAATATAGAGTATTACATAGATAGGTTCTCGCTCTTTAATACTACATGCATCCCAGATACGCATCCATCCATCCACATCCAACACAATATAAAAGCAACAATAAAAAAAAAAGAATAATATACATCCTCCCCTCCCAGAATTTTTGCCCAAAAAAAGTTGCCGTACACCCGAAATTCCCCGCCGTGTTTGTTTGCCCCCCCTTCCCTTCCTTCTCCCTTCCCTCCTCCGTGTGTGTGCACATTGCCCAACATATTCAAAAGAAAATATATCTCACCCAAGATAGTATAAGGGGTGAAAATCGTCCATGACGAGAATCCAAATTCGAGAACCCTCAGTCCAAGCTTCCCATTATAGCTCGTTCTCATTTTTGGGACTCTCACGTCCAATCCATAGCATCTCAAGCTCATTTCGCTCAAGTGTTACTCCGTCCTTCGTCTCAAGAGTTTCCCGATTGGTAAAACTTGATATCGCTTTACCAAAGGGGTAGTAGTGAATTCACCTCATTTGGCCTTTATGCATCAGCCCCGTTCCGGCCGCTTGCAGCGTCAGAATAAGCTGCAGCAGAAACGCACGCAGCATACATTACCAGGGCATGTCGTTTTCTTCGTACTTCTCTTCGCCGCGGCCTGAATTTCCTTTTTGCTTTCCCTTTTCCCCACCAACTCCAATGCGCCCCCTTCCAAGTATATGTCACAACAGCCCAACTCGCGGATAATGAAACAAAAGCCTCTCTACCAGTGTCATTCGGAGACACTTGTGAGTATGCCCATCAAACCAAAGCGTGCCTTATTTTCCTCTTCAGATGATGCCTCCCGGCGGATCGTAGCCCGTTGAAGCTCCTCTTGCTGGGTTCATGCTCATGCCGGGAAGGTCGCCGTCTACCTGGGCACTATTTGTCTTGCGCAGCATAAACATGGGCTTCTTGCCTTCCTTATCCAGCTGCTTAAACAGAATCAGAGGCTTCTCATCCATGCCGAGGCAACGCTCCTGGTCGCCGTAGACAATGTACAGAGCGTATTGGTCCCAAGGTGCATTGATCTGATACTTCTTAAGCGCAGCCGGTAACACCTTGTAGCATGGGTCGTCCATGCTTACTCGGAACGACTTGAAGATTTCGACAGAGTCTTTAGGATTGGGCGTCTCGGGAACGGGCGTCTCTCGTCGTCGAATCGACCCGCCACCGGCCTTGTCTCGTGAATTGTAGCCGAGATCTGGTTCGATGAATGTCGATCGTACAGAAGGGGTCGAGTTATAGGATCGCGAACCAAGAGTGGTTCCGCTCATGTGGTTCATTGGGGATGTCGGTGATGGCATAACAGGGGAGGGGTATCCGGTCGTGGAGACAGAGGGGGCGCCGTTCATGGCAGCCAGGTGCGTCGATGACATGACTGCCCTCTCTGCCGCGCTGGACGGGTCCAGTGTCTGTTCCGGCATGATCCGCTGGTCGTGCGTCGCTTGTGTCGGCGAGTTGCTCTTGGGCGTAGCTCCTATCAGGATTCGTCGTTGTGAGTACTGTCGTTTCACGCCTCGATCGCCGGGCTGGGCTCCAGGAGGCGTTGGTGCGGGCGGAGAGAGGGTGGCTTCGTATGTGTATGCTTGGCTGGGCCCAGAAACGTTTGGCAGCGGGTGCTGAACGTCCTTGACAAGCCGCAGCGCCGGCAGCATGTCCTCCCTGAGGCGCTTAAAGTCTTCGTTCATCCGCCGCAGGTCCTGCTCCAGTAGGCTCATCCGCTCGTCTCGCAGCCGAAGCTGTTCCACTAGGTGTCTGATGTCTTTGAGCGTTGCTGTGGCGTATTGGGCTTCGGCATCGGCGGCTGCAAATTCACAAGTCCAGCAAAGTCAGTCATGGGCGTTCCCATTATCCAGAGGGCAAGATGGGAGGCTTTACAAAGTGGTAGGTAGTGATCGCTCTCAATTGGGATATCTTGAGCCTTTTTGACGTCGTAGACGCTCTTGAGAATGGTTAGACGGTGGCCCACACTGGCGATGCCCATGCTCTTGAGATCGTCATGCAGCAGAGCAACCAGGGCCTCTCCAACAATGTCGTTTTCTGTATAACACCATAACGAATCAGCCAATGTCCCCAAGCAAAAGAAGAAACCACGCCGTCGTCATCGTAGTCGTCGTCGTCATCATCATTCTTGCACTGTAAATCACACCGTCAAATTGCATGCATACCTAGAAATGTATCGGCATACTGCGGCAGCCCGATGGCACTGATGAAATCCGCGCACTCCTCGGCCGTCCACTCGGTAATAATCGTCTCGGGCAGGCGGTCCATGCTGCTTCGATGGCCGTACGTGGTGGGCGTGTGCTCGGCCGACGTCGACAGCTCGGAGCCCATGGGCGACGTCTCGGAATCGCCCACGGGCGAGTGGTCGCCCAGGTGATGCTCGTACTCGTCGTCGGCGTCCGACTCGGCGTAGCCCGTGCCTCCTTCAAAGCTCATCATCGTGGGCGACGCCGCAGGGCTGCGCGAGGTGCCGTGGCCAAGCGTCTTCTCGCTCTCTCTCGCTTTCTCTCTCCCCTCTCAGGGCGCAGGTTGGTTTTCGTTTTCGTCCCCTATTTGACGCTGCTCTCCCTTTTGTCCAACCGTCCCGTCGCCGCTACGACTCTTTCGATGGAGGAGTTGCGTTGCGAGATGCCCTCTTCTTTTTTCCTTGTTTCTCCTGCTTCGCTTTCAGGGGAGTTTTGAGGGCTGCGTAGAAATTGAGGCACCAGGTTCGAATGGGGGGGAAACGAGGCGTGCGGAGGCGAGCAGA
The DNA here is from genome assembly GCF_003025095.1 of Trichoderma harzianum CBS 226.95. Taxonomy (NCBI): domain Eukaryota; kingdom Fungi; phylum Ascomycota; class Sordariomycetes; order Hypocreales; family Hypocreaceae; genus Trichoderma; species Trichoderma harzianum. The sequence continues at coordinate 260,252 of NW_020209268.1, forward strand.
GCGCCAACGGGCGGCTAATGGATCGATACAAGGCGCTCCGAGTGGGTGGCCGGACACAAGAAGACCCCAGTCAGCAGCAAGAGGGAAGCCGAAGCAGAAGCTGGACAAGGCGGCGATAAGGTCGAACAAATACTCGCAGAGCCTCGTGGGTTCTTGGTCTTGGATCGTCGCAAGCTGGGGAGGAGGGGCACCAGGAAAGACGAAACTCGGGAACTCGCGTTGAACCCCCCAAGGCTCAGTTCGCAACAAGCCCAAGTGTCAAATCTCGGCCAATAAATGCCAGCCGACAGGCACAAGGCACAAGCACCAGCAAAGAAGGCACCAGCACGGGCGGCGGGCTGCGGGTACCAGGTACGCCCACGGGGAGCCGCCACAGCTTCAGGTACCGGCGCGCGTCAGTGCAGCCGCAAGTACAGGTACCCCCCCGGGACGAGGCATGTGTCCGTTACAAAATCCGTTGGAAGAGAGCCCTGGAGCCAGGCGCTAAGTCCACTAATGCGAAGGGCCATCGAGACATCGGACACCAAGAGGCGACAGGTACAAGCGCCGCCCACCACGGCCTTGTCACTGCCCATAGCGCCGCCGCGGCCGAGGTACGGCAGCCATTGTACTGCAACCGCTTCCATTACAAGCAAAGCAGCCGTTTTAATTGCGCCAGGGCACGAACGCTGGGCGGCGCCTCTAGCCCGATGGGGATTGGCCTCGTACCATGCGAACCTCCTGTCTTGTGGCTGAGCCGCGGGCAAAGAATGGATTTGGATGTTTTGCTGCTGTTATTATTATCAAGGTGCATGCACATGACGTGCAGGTGTTGTTGATACGAAGTAGCATTTGATCCATTGGTCTTTCAAGAGATAGCATAGACCTGTGTTCTGTTCTATTTTTACTTTTTATCGTGAATTCCTTTGATGGAGAGGTAGGTACACGACCCAGTCTTAGCAGACAAAGGTACACCAAATTACTTCAACTCCACCAGCATGAGGTTGCATTTAGGATATCCAAGTCAGACCACTGTGAATAGCCCGGCTAAGGATTTAAGCTGCCTGCTAGCCCTCATAGTGCGTCTACCGAGCCAATAAATCACCGAGCAACGTGTGGACTGAGCAATTGAGCATGTACCGTACCTGAATGCATACACCTCACCCACTGCAGGGTAACAAAAACATGTGCCAACCGGCATCAAACATCAACATCACCTCAGCTACAACACGCCTACAATCAAATCAATTGAGCATTCAGTCTGGGTTCTCGCACTTATACAAACCCCCAACCAACACAAACATCCCCGTCAATTTCATCTCATCTCATCTCATCTCCTCCACAATCCATCCAATCCATCCCAACGCCCATCCCATCTAAACGAGCCCGCCAAGTTCCAACACACACACAACCCCTGCCTCATACACTCGCCTAAAAAAGCAAATCCAAACCTTGAACCCCCAAACAAACACCACAGCATCTTTCTCAGTCAAAAAGAAGAAAAGAAACTGCAAATCTCGCCTAACCCCGCGCCCGCAACCCGCCACATAATACTACATGCAAGGGCAAAACCCAAAAGCCAAAAAAAGAAAAGAAAACCTCCCTTGCAGCACCACACACATCCCCATCCTCAACTGTCTTACATTCGTAACCACATACATCCCCCATCCCGAGCGGTTCCGAAACGAAAAAAAAAAAAAAAAAAAAAAAAAAAAAAAACAAGTAAAACCACACACACACACACACACACATATCGTAACTCGTATCATCTCTACTGCCTACCTAATTCGCAAACAAGAAACACCTCCAACACGCGTTTCATCCTCCAACCCCCTTTGGTCATGGGTCATGAAACCCCAAAACCCTCGTATATACTAAAACACTCAAGATTCATGTTTTCCCCCGCACCCGCACCGTCGCGTTTCAAAGCCGTCCATCGTTTCGTTTTTCTTTCTTCTCTCTCGGTGCTGTACTGTGATGGGGGCGTCTATTAATAGCATTGCATTGCAGCTACAATTGACATACTGGAGACGTTAAACCTGTGCTCGTACCTGTTTCCACTGAGAAGATGGGCAACAAGGCTCGGACACATTCTAGCTCGATACATTCGTGGCCTACATCTCCGGGGCATCACAAATCACAAATGACAACACACTCAACACTGATAAGACGAGCCGTCAATTCTCCACGTTCACCTTCATTAACCATCTTAGACGCGTTCTGCACACTTATATATTTACAATTGTCAAGCCCACCCCCAGAAAAAAAACACCTTATCCGCCCTATATATCCCGCAATCCCGCCCGAATATCCCCAACCCGTTGGCCGCTCGACTTAAAGCCGGCAGCCTAGGCAAGTCGTTTCCGAGCCCCGTTCCGGTATATTAGAATTCGCCCTGCAGTCATGATCCCTGCAGCTTCACATTCAATCATGGCCGCTTTTTGTCGGGCATGGTCACATTAATTATGTAATAATACGGCTCGCGCCAAACCAGAGCTGACCACAAGACTCTGGAGCATCGTAAGCTCAATTAGTCGAACATTGGAGTAAAAATAGTAATTGGTCTTTTTTCCTTTGATATGTGATAAAACAAGGAAGAAAGAGAGAGACGCCGTTTGTTCATCTCCCAGGAGCCGGACATGAGCTTCAAAAAAAAACACTTTGCGCCTCAAACACCGAGCCGTGGTTTTTCCTCCCCGTTCTATGTGTCTTTTCTTTGATGGGAGGGAGGGTTCAATATTGAGTTGCCCACAAATGTCATTGGCTGTAGAAAAAGAAAAGAATAAAAAGAACCAAAAGACAAACCGCTCACCGGAGAGGGAGCTTGCAGTCAACGACACCTCGTCGAATGACGTCCTCAACCTTCCATCGGGGGGCCTTGATGGGAGTGCCAGTGTTCTTTCTCCACTCAGCCTCGTCTTCTGGTGCGACGCCCTCGGGCAGAGGGTCCAAACCGCCGGCAATTCCAGTGGAGTACTTGAGCTGGAGAAGGTCGGCAACCTCGTCACAGGCAATAAGCATTCGGTCGAGGTCATCCTTGTTGTGGGCAGCAGAGACGCAGAAGCGAGCACGCGAGCTGATGAGCGGAGTGGCAGGATAACCGACGACGACGACGGAGATTTTGCGGGCAAGCATCTGGCGACTGAAGGCAGGCATCTTTCCGGGGTTGTAAAGCAGGACGGGGATGATGGGTGAGTCGTCGTGACCAGTGACAATCATGCCGAGACGCTTGAGTCCGAGACGGAGATAGCGAGAGTTGAAGGCAATGCGCTTCAGGCGCTCCTCGCCCTGGCCGGGGCAAATATCTCCGTTGATCAGCTTGAGGGAGGCAAGAATCTGCATGAGAACCGAGGGGGCAGGGGCCTCGCCAAAGATGGTGGAGGCGTTGGTGCTGCGGAGCTTGTCAATGATGTGCTTCTCCGCAGCAATGTAGCCTCCGTTGGCGCCGAAAGACTTGGTCAGAGTGCCCATGAGGATGTCGACTTCCGAGGTGTCAACGCCATAGTAATCGCAAACGCCACGGCCGTGGGGTCCCAGGGCACCGATGGAGTGAGCCTCGTCGATGAACAGGTAAAACTTGTACTTGCGCTTCAGTTCCAGGATTCCGGGCAGGTTGACCATGGTACCTTCCATCGAGTAGAGACCTTCGACGACCAAGAGAATCTTCTTCCAGGGGCGGTGAGTCCTTGGCTGGCCCTGGGAAATGGCTTCACGAAGAACACGCTCGAGGTCGCCCATGTCGTTGTGCTTGAACGACTGAATGACAGCACCAGAAAGACGAGCACCGATTCGGATAGAGGCATGGTTCAGTTCGTCGGAGATGATCAGGCAACCCTTGGACACTAGTGCAGGGAACGTGCTGGAGTTGGTGACGTAGCCCATGGAGAAGACCATGGCGTCGGGCTTTCCAACAAAGGACGCAATTTCCCGCTCAACTTCGAGAGCCAAATCAGAAGTGCCGCTGTCAGCTCGGGGGCTGGCAAAGGTAGCTCCGTACTTCTTGACGCATTCCTCGACGGCATCGGCACAGGGACCCTCAGACTGAGCAAAACCGAGATAGTTGTAGGAACTCATGTTTAGCGTCTCAGTGTAGGTGCCAGTGTAGCGGTAGGTGTAGTTGTAGTCGTCCGACTTGCGGTCCTTGAGGGTGATGAAGCGGCCGGGGACGCCGACAGTGGTGCGGGCAAAGCAGTCGTCCAGACGCGTCTTGAGGCGTCGGGTGTAGAAGCTGTCGAAATCATCATTGAGGGGAGCGAATCCATTGTGAACCTTGAGAGGCAGATAGCGCTTGCGGTCGCCGAACCGCTTGCCAAAGAAATCACGAACGTGGCCAAACAGAATGAGCGCCAAGTAGCTCAGGTAGGTGGTCAAGAGATAGTAGTACGGAGGCTCGTCTTCAATCGGCCGCTCGAAGGGCTTCCCCGCGGCCTGGCTGGTGTACAAGTGCTCAGGAGAAAGCAGCGGGCCAAATTGAGCCTCGACGCGTTGCCGTCGCTCCACCTCCTCGGCCGACTGAGGCTTGAACAGCGTTGTGGTCGGCTCGACGGTGTTGGACTCACCAGTCGCAGTGGACAGCGAAATGGTGGGTAGCGACACCGTCGACGGCGAGATGGTGCTCATCTGGCTTTGATGCATGGTGGCCTGGTCCTTGGACTTTGGGCTGGACGAGAAGAGCTGGCTCAGTCGGTTGGTCTTTGAGGTTGAGAGACGTCGTTCGCCAGTCTTTTCGGACGCTGACATGGCAGACTGGCTGGAGGAGAAGGGATTTGCAAGCCGTCGCGGCATGATCTCCTCGAGGCTTTTGCAAACTCAAAAAAGAGAAGCCGGCTCGTGGGGACTTGGCGCCTGGAGAGAGGAAAAACGAGGCGGGTTAGCTTCAATGGCCAATGAGAGCAAAAAGCGAGCTGGGGCGAAGATGAATGCGTGATGGTGGATCGAGGGATGTGTGTGCAAAGATTCTTGGGTTTTCCCTTTTGCTTTTTCCCTCGCCCAAATTCCTAGGCGCCATGCTTCGCTGGAAGCTCAGGCCTTTGGCAGCGGCTGCGACAAAACTCAAAAGCTACGGCGCGATGCGGTGTGGCCACAACTTGCTGCTGGGCTTCACCGGGCGGCGCCACTAGGCTTCGAACCGCCGTCGGTAAAGCGTCTCGATAGCATCGAAACAAGCTTTCCAACGAGGCTCGCGTCATGCCAATTGCAGGCGATTTTGCAGCCATAGATGGGCCAGCTGCTGGAACGAGGTCTTTGGAGGAGGGGCTTGAGAATTGGGGAAGAAGATGGGACTGAAGCCCCCCCAAGAGACGGATTGGATGTGAGGCTGAATTGGCGGGATTTGAAACAAATAACAGCGTAAACCTACCAGTTAGAAAATCAAGGAAACAAGAAACAACACCGAAGATGGTGCTGCAGTGCTTCTCGCCCTGACACGACGCCTTCTTGAATCTGCTCAATGCCTCGCACTCGGCTCAGCAGGTGGACTGATTTGCAGCAGCAGCAGTAGCCCTGTGGCCCAACAAAAATAAAAAATTGTTGTTCCAAGGGCAATATCCCAGCTCAGTGGAGATGCAGCACAAGGACACCACGCGACAGACGAAATGACCACGATCGCAGGGCCGGCAAAAGCAAGAAGCAGGTTGAAGAAGACAGGTTTGGGCTTGGGGGGAGTTTCGGCTGGGTAAGATGAATTGGCGAAAGGGGGTCTTTGACGAACCCACAAGGCCAATAAAATCGAGTCCTGGCCGCGCGACCTGGGAGCCACACGGGCAAGGGAGGGGGGAAATAGAGAGACAGGCCGCCAAGATATAGCGGAAACAGCCCGTTGGAGCGCTTTTTATTTTATTTCCCTCTCGCCGGAGCTGTCGCTTTGACTTTCTCTCTCACTCGCTCGCTTGGATTCCGATTCCCTTGCATTGATCTCTTCTCTTCCGCTGGGCACAACCTGCGGCGCCTGCGGCCAGACCAAGAGGATCCAAAGAGGGACCAAAGAGGGACCAACGAGGGCCGGGACAGCCAAGCCGGAATTCAGGAGCCCCCAAGCGATCCGTCTCGAACAAGGGCAAAAGTGGGCGTCTAGCTTGTCCACGGGCACTTAATTTGGGCCTCTGCAACTCTTCTGCCGAGAAGTGTGGATGGGCCCTACTGCTACTCAACTACAGGTACAAGTACGTCGGATCGCCCGGGCTTACTGGTGCTACAACGAGTACTAACTGGTAGACAATGCGAATCTCGGCCGATGCGTCTTTGCAGCTGATGAGGTCATTCGAGCCGATATCCTCCAAGCGACGACCGTTAGGATCCTTGCCTCTACGACGGTTGCCGGCCCTGGGTGAAGCCGTCTGACTAGCTACATACGAGAACATGGACTATTGCCACCCGAGATGGTCTCTTGAAAGGCAGCATAGACTCCAAGTCAAGTTAAAGAGATGAGTGGCTCGATGCTTCTCCGTTGTCGCAGTCCAAGCAAGGTCGCATTACAACCTCAACGATCTGCAAGGGGGCAGCCGCGCGATGACATTTTGCCGCGATTTCTCTCGCCCGTGAGAGCAGCCCCAAAAAAAGGGGGCGCTGACACCAAAAGCAGAGCTGCCAGTAGCTGCGAGCTGAGAGCTGTTGGAGCACAGCACAGCACAGAAGCCGAGTTTCGTGATGCTAGCCAGAAAACTCTCCGAAGATGCCGGACGCAACAGCTGATACCTAGGTATGTACTCCAGCTACTTTAGCATCTCGACAACTTCAATTAGTATTCTCGCATGGGGCAGTGATTGTCGCTTTAGATTCGCTTCAAAGTTTCAACCCCAGCTTTTGACTAGAAGAGCAAGGGACTCTACTCTAATTCCAAGTGTCTTGCCTTGCCTTGCCTTGCCTTGTCTTATCCGAGTTGTACATGGCAATACTGTATGTAGACGGAACAAGTGCCAGCGAAGCATGCAGTGCGACCTTGAAGTGACACACACGGACTTGGTCCTCCGTACGTGTATTTCCCTCTGCTTTACGTGTAATCGACTTGTCACCCACGCCAACAGTGTTAACCTTATGGGTCTTTGACTTTTGTCCTATCACCTCATCCTGGTAATTTGTGCCCGAGGTAATAGTTTGAGACGGAACGGGGAAACACAAACCACCAAGAGAAAATCAGCCCACGCTTGAGCAATTTGCCCTCTCCGGAATATTGCCGGCAGTGAAAAAAAGAGCATTGAGAAAAATTCGATAAAAATCTTCAAATCTCTACTTTGGCCTCGGCATCTGCGTTCCGCTAAATTAAGTCCTAGCCTAGTGCACATGCTAAGGAAGAAGCCATCAATCTTCTCTTCCTCTCTCTCTTATCTTTCCCCTAAATCCATCCAAACTTGACTAGTTCCGCACCAGCCACGCTTTGATCCTTAGTCATCTCTCACTCTGCTCAGCCACTGCTCCAGCCACAGATTCTCGGCTTCTAAATCGCCTCGCAACCATTCCAAAATAGAACCGAGGGTGCCCGCGGGTTGCAACGGGCCATGATGGAGGGGGACCGCAAACGCAGCCGATTCGGCAGTTGGGCTAGAGATCCCCAACCGTTTTCCGGTCCCTGAAAGAACTATTTGATTATTCTTGGGGAAAATAAACAAGGAGAGACCCAAATCATCAATTGACTTCATCTCTTCGCTTCTCGTGCTTGATTCTCTTCCTGGACCTTGGCTACGCGGATAACCATCTCGATTCTCGAAGACGAAAGACACGGACGCCATGGGGGAGTCTATCGACCGCGACAATGCCTTCGTAGGCGTCACTCCCAAGGCAAAGGAGCTCTGGAGACACGCTGAGCCTGCCTCGACGCCCATGTGGCAGTTTCTCCAGACGGTCAATCAGAAGCACAATCTGCATCTCACCGGATACCCAGACCTGTACAAGTGGTCTGTCGACAATGTCGCCCAGTTCTGGGACGAGGTGTGGCAGTTTGTCGGCATCGTCTCATCCCAGCCATACTCACACGTGCGTTTTCATCTTCAGCCTCGTTGAACGAAAAGCTTGAGTAGTTAGTTAACTGACCAAATCAGGTCCTGCCGGCTGATGCGCCCATGTTCCCTCGTCCCGACTTCTTCGCCGACTCTCGCCTCAACTTTGCCGAAAACCTCCTCTTCCCTCCCACGGACAAGCCTCTTGACCCTTCCTCCACCGCCGTAATCACCACCACCGAACTCCCTGGCGACTTGCGATCAACCACCTGGGCTGAGCTGCGCGAGTCGGTCCGCCAATGCGCCAATGCTTTGCGAGCCGAAGGCCTGAAGCCTCACGACATTGTCGCGGGTTATGTATCCAACCATGTAGAGGCTGTGGTTGCGATGTTGGCGGCTGCTTCTCTCGGCGCGATATGGACGGGCATCAGCCCTGACAGCGGCGTTTCTGCCGTGTTGGACCGATTGAGCCAGATTGGACCTCGCATTCTGTTCGCCGACAACGGAACAGTGTACAATGGCAAGGAGTGGTCGAGCACATCCAAGACAACAGACATTGCCGCGGAGCTTAGCAAGATGGGCCTGCAAAAGGTCATTGTCATCAACAACATCAAGGGCGATCTGGGCATCAAGGAAATCGAGGCTCACGGCATCGCAGCTGTTGAATACCAAAGCTTCCTCTCCAGCGCCTCATCAGATGGTCTTACATTTGAACAGCTGCCGCCATCACACCCCCTCTACATCCTCTACTCAAGCGGTACCACAGGTCTCCCCAAGGCAATCGTACACACTGCACTGGGAACACTTATCCAGCACAAGAAGGAGCACATGCTGCACTGCTCCCTGACCTCGTCTTCGAGCATGCTCTACTACACAACCACTTCTTGGATGATGTGGCATTGGAGTGTCGGAGCGCTTGCTGTCGGAGCCAAGCTGATTCTGTACTCGGGGTCACCTTTCCGACCCAACTCACACATGTCCATTCCCCGCGTGTTGTCAGACCTCAAGGTGACCCATTTCGGCACCTCAGCAGCCTACCTCACAGCATTGGAGGCCAATGGAGTCTATCCTGTTCGTGATTCAAGCATTGATTTATCCCACCTGGAAGCCATATACTCTACAGCGTCACCACTGCCGCCGTCCACCTTTTCTTTCGTATACGAAGCCTTCCCGAAGACCATTAATCTTGCCTCCATCACTGGCGGCACCGACATCATCTCTCTATTCGGCGCTCCTTCTCCTCTCCTCCCCGTTCGCGTCGGCGAAATCCAGTGTGCCGGCCTCGGAATGGCCATCAAGGCCGTCGACTCCGTCACTGGCGAGGATGTTCTTGCAGGAGAGCCTGGCGACCTGGTTTGCGTCAAGCCCTTCCCCTGCCAGCCTTTGACTTTCTTTGGCGCCAAAGGTGACGACAAGTACAGGGCCGCCTACTTTGAGCGTTTCGAGGACGTGTGCGGCGTCAAGGGTGCCGTGTGGCATCACGGCGACTTTGTCAAAATTCCTGACCCTAAGACGGGCGGCCTGCTCATGTTGGGCAGATCCGATGGCGTCCTGAAGCCGGCTGGCGTGAGGTTCGGTTCAGCCGAGATTTACAACATCTTGATCCGGTTCTTTGCATCCGAGGTTGAGGATGCCGTCTGTGTAGGGCGCCGACGAGCAACGGACACGGACGAGACAGTTTGCCTGTTTGTTGTTCCGACACCCGGTCACGAGTTCAACGACGACCTGAGAAATAGGATCAAGCAAAAGATTAAGAGCGAGCTCAGCCCGCGTCATGTTCCAGGCGTGGTGGAGGAGTGCGGAGGCGGCATCCCCAAGACGGGCAACGGCAAAAAGTGAGTTCGCAATTTGAGAACATTATGGTTCGTTTTCTAACATTGTCATAGGATCGAGGTTGCCGTGAAGCAGATTCTTTCGGGCATGAGCATCAAGACGAACGCTAGTGTCGCAAACCCCGAGGCTCTGGAGTGGTTCAAGGAATGGGCAAAGACGCATTAATGGGATTGAAGCATGATATAAGTTGGATTCTGGTTTGAACCGTAGCATGATGAGCAAAGAGGAGATAGAGACGGCGAGTCCCTTCCGGGACCAGCTTAATAGTATACCAAGAAGAAGAGCTGGATGAACTAGAGCGTTGGATATGGAATTGAGGGAACAATGATGGATGATATAACATGCTCAAATTGAGGACATCTCAAACACAGAGACCGCCTTGCTGAATGGCATATTTATTGTCTTTGAGAGAGTCAATTGACTTTTGAACCGCGAGTCTCGGCAGATAAAAGCCATCACACCTCGTACAACACATTCGTGACGTATAAGGATCTTTCAAATCCTACATTAAAACACCCAAACTCTGAACAAGAAGACCCGATTAATTATAATTACATCACGCAGCCATCAAAAACCTCCCGCTGCCAGTAGCGCAAAATACCCCTGGTATTGAACAAGAGGGGAAAAAAGGACATCGTGCCATGTTTAAAGTGAGGACGAGTGAACGGACAGCACAGACAACACGCAGGTACATGTAAAGACAGCGCAGGTACATGTACACACGGGATGCCACCGCACCAAGCCGCGGCGCTTGTACGGATTGAATGCGGCACTACTGCACTGCGACTCGCCGTTGATACGGGGGGGCAAAGAATGGTGGCATTGAGGATGGAGTGGTAATCATCCATCTCGGACATGTACGTACGGTACGGTACGAGTGTGTTTACGGGCAGGTCTCTACCTATATACGAGACAGTACAGCACAGTATTACAGGTACTACGATGATGAGTTGTCTGATGTCTGTCTGAATGTCTGTGTGTACTCGTACTTGTAGGGATGGTAAGACGGGTGGTTAGTCTGATGAGGGCCATCGAGATTCGTTGATGCGGACTGCTGGATTCGGGATAGGACACAAGGGGGAGAGGGAAACAATACCGAGAGGGCGTGACTTGGGCTTATGAGAGCGTGGGGAGACCGGAAATATTGGCCGTAAGATTGACTTGCAGTGCTCCGTACATACAGAGGGTCGAGAGAAGCGCGAAGAGTATTGAAGATACACAGTACAAGTTGGTCTTGTGGCAGCAATGGAGGTAATACAGGACTAAGAGTGGACGGCATATTTCCATGTTGTTATATGTCGACAGCCGATTGAAAGACAGACCAACTATTCACACAAAAGCATTGACCCCAAGCCAGAAAAAGCACACACACAAGACAGCCCATCCCGCGATACACGAACAAAACGCCCAGACACCACCAAAAGAAAAAAGGAAGAAGAAAAAAAGGTACGTTCCCGTCTTGGAAACACAGTGCGGCCGTGTTGGAGGGAAAGCATGAAATTGGAGTATCCGCACGGCAATTCGGACAAGGGCCAAGAAAAGAATGGCTTTGGCCTGTTCCTGTTTCTTTGTACTCGTACAAGGTGGTTTTGCGTGTAATGGTACCTATGTACTCGTATGTGCTGTTTTCTTTCGGTGCTTTTGCGTCTTTTTGGCTCTAAGGTCCGGGGTTAACGTGTAACAAGTATATCAACATATTGTGGCTTTTAGTATGGCTCTACTTGTTGTACATCTTATGGGTAGTGGCACAACTGTGAGCGTATATACGAGTACATCTCTTCTGTATGCTCTATTCCAATGCAATTGCTGTTTGTCGACAACTTCAGCTCTCTCGCCTCTGTCTACTCGTACTGTACTCTGTTAATTGCTCGCAGGGCTCTCCCCCCCAAGTCGAATGATTTCACCCCAGGCCGGGGTCCAGGATGAGTTGCGGATCGGCTAGTGCAGAGCAAAACGTCTTGGTACTAGGCCGGGCCAGAGCTGCGAGTAGAAGGTGGGCTCCGGAGCAGGGAAGCGGGTCGCCGTAAATTGCGTCCTTGGCCAGTTCTGGGCTAGCAGGGCAGGTAAGTAGGATTTTGGGATTTGGATTTGGAGGAGCAAAGATGAGGATGAGGATGAGGATGAGGATGAGGATGAGGAGAGCAGAGGTGAGGGTGAGGGTGATGGTGATGGCGAGAGCGCGGGATGGAGGATGAGTCCAGTCCAGTCTTGCTCTGCCCTGTGCGCCTTGTAAGGAAGCCGTTTGCGCGCATAAAGGATGGAATTTCCATCGCCTTCACTCGTACGCTGCCCCAGCAATATTACTCGCAATTCCCCGTATCAAGGCCTCGTCCAGGCTAATCTGCTCAGGGGGGGCGAGCTGCAGGGTCACGGCCAGTGGCGTCAACCGGACCTAAAGGAACTACGATGCGTTAATGCTGCGTTATCGAAGAGATGAGAAGCCCGTTGGCCTGTTCCTTGAATAGATTGCCCGCTCTGGTTGGCCGGCAAGCAAAAAAGGCCGCGGAAAGCTGCATCTCAGAATGTACGATGGAAGCACGATTCACCAGACCAAACGGAGTCCACGCTCTTCGTGTAGCGAAGCGTCTTTTTGTTCCTGGCAAGGGAGCATCGCATTGACCCTGGTCCGTCTCTCTCTGTGCCCAGGCCAGAAACGAAGAGGCAATGGAAGCCTGCACATGTTCTTTGGGACAACGCGACTCCACCCGGTCTCCTTGCCCCTGATGTTAAATAACCAGGCATGAATGATTACGAGCCAGCCTAAAGAGACGGAGAATCTGCATCTCGAGAAGGGCCTCGCCTAGGCAACACAGTGGCATTTCGCACTCGGCCGCCACTGTGCCGGATTCACGACATGAGCGCCTTGTTAGTGCTCAATGCCATCCTGCAGCTCGGCAGCTTGTGCGCGTCACGGTACTGTACTGGAGCGTTAGCAGCGGCGACGGCGTCCCTTTTGCGTTTGTCTGGACTGTACTGTGGTTGTCGTGATCAAATTAATTGAATGCTTGGAATGTGAGGTACGATGCATTGAAGACAACGAGGCGGATGCAGCCGACAGACAGAGAGAGGCTATACAGTACTAGGTAGCACTACCTGACACCTGACTTTCAAGCCGCAGAAACGAGGCCGCCCGTCTCATCTCATCCCGCCAGCCTGTAACATTGGACTCTCTTTTTCGCATTGACCCTGGGCTATTTCCCAGAAACCAGAACCGCGGGCCATGCCATGACGCGCTTAGAAATAGAAATGGAAGCGCTGGAGTAGAAATGGAAACGCCCGGATGGAAAGGAAAAAGTCACACGGATGGAGTGACTGGCAATTTGGAGCCGGGCAGCGCATCAGTCAGATTGTGTCTGAGCTGCCTTTGCACTGCGTCGCTTCGATACTTGGACCGGCTGCGTCGCTAGAGGCGGAGAGCAAGTACCTCCTAGACAGACTCTGAAGAGGCGGGCGCTAGTAATTCTGACCTGCCTTTCCCCTTACAGCACAAGTGCGGGCATTAGCAAGAGAGCGGATGCATGCAATGAATTGATTGAGGCCATTCAATTTCGTAGTCTGATCTGGACGGATATGTACAATGATCAAATGCTGCAACTACTTATCAGGCAACAGGACATCAATTAAAACTGTACTCTATCGGGTCATGCACAGCGATAGTACTCCATGCTGCTAGATAGAGGCTGGCTAACAAAGAACCCGGCCAACCTGAAGAGTGTCTCGATTCTTCCAACACACCATCAATCCCACCTCATCTTCAGCTCCTAGCGCTGGGGCTCAACTGGCCTTAGCACCTCGCCCCGGCCCTGAAAAAGCGCGGTACCAGTGCCAGGCTCTCGTCTCTTCGTCCAGCGAGTTGAGCACAGTTGAGTCCAGGGCTCCACCCCGATCAGTTCAGGTTCGGTTCAGTCCAGTGTAAGCTGCCGCTCAGGCTCATCAAGTCAGGGCCTCACCTCGCAGCGCAGCCCACCGTCAATTTCCCAAAAAACCCGCCCCAGGCACCCCAGCCCGGGACTAGAGCGCACCAACCCCCCTGGGATAGGAGCTAACGTTGCTGTACCTGTAGCTCACTTGAGTCCAGTTCCATTCTTCCTGTCCCTTTGGCTTTTCCCCCCCAACCCAACCAGAGCCAGCGCATTCTCTCCTTCTCCTCTCCCTCCGCTCTCCACAATCCCAACCGTCGTCAATTCGATTCCCTCCCGACGACGACGCCGCCAAAACCCGCAGCTGCTCCCCATCGCCATCGCCCGCCCATTTCTCGATTGTCGTCGCCCGTCAAACCGTCGATTTCGCCATGAATTCGCAGCCCAACGATGTGTCGCCCGAGGCGATGCAGGCGCGCATCCAGCAAGCGCGTCGCGAGGCCGAGACGCTCAAGGATAGGATCAAGCGGAAGAAGGATGAGCTGGCCGACACCACACGTATGTTGTTTTTTCTCTCTCTCCGCGTCTCTCTCAATCGGTTGTTTCTTTTATTTTCCCCCTGATTTCGCGATGCTAACTCGATGCTTTTTTTCAGTCCGGGCTGTCGCTCAGCAGGCTCACGAGCCCATCCCCAAGAACCAGCTCATGCGGGCGAAGCGGACGCTCAAGGGCCATCTGGCCAAGATCTACGCCATGCACTGGTCCACAGACCGCCGACACCTCGTCTCAGCCTCGCAGGACGGAAAGCTCATCATCTGGGACGCCTACACCACCAACAAAGTCCACGCCATCCCCCTCCGCTCATCATGGGTCATGACCTGCGCCTACGCCCCCAGCGGCAACTTTGTCGCCTGCGGTGGTCTCGACAACATCTGCTCCATCTACAACCTCAACCAGCAGCGCGACGGCCCCACGCGAGTGGCCAGGGAACTGTCTGGCCACGCCGGTTACCTATCCTGCTGCCGATTCATCAACGATCGCAGCATCCTCACCTCCTCCGGTGACATGACCTGCATGAAGTGGGACATTGAGACTGGCCAAAAGGTCACCGAGTTCGCCGACCACCTTGGCGATGTCATGAGCATCAGCTTGAACCCCACCAACCAAAACACCTTCATCTCTGGTGCCTGCGACGCGTTCGCCAAGCTCTGGGATATCCGTGCCGGAAAGGCGGTGCAGACCTTTGCAGGCCACGAGTCTGACATTAACGCCATCCAGTTCTTCCCCGACGGCCACTCTTTCGTTACGGGATCCGACGACGCCACCTGCCGGCTGTTTGACATTCGCGCCGATCGCGAACTGAACCTCTATGGAGTGCGTAACATCCCGCTGCCTTGGAACCTTGACAATTGAAATGCTAACATGCCAATTTAGTCTGAATCCATTCTTTGCGGCATCACATCCGTTGCCACCTCCGTGTCCGGACGTCTCCTCTTTGCCGGATATGACGACTTTGAGTGCAAGGTAAGTTTACATCGCGATGAAACCTTATTTTCCCCCGATGACATCTGATGCTAATTCGTGCAATCAAGGTCTGGGACATTACACGAGGCGAAAAGGTTGGCTCGCTGGTAGGCCACGAGAACCGTGTGAGCTGCTTGGGTGTCAGCAACGACGGCATCAGCTTGTGCACAGGTTCATGGGATTCTCTGGTAAGTTGGCCAAGTTGCAACTCTTTTTTTCCAAACTCGACGTGACTAACCTCCTCCGCAGCTCAAGGTTTGGGCTTATTAAATTGCCTGCGACTGTGATACAGATGGACTTTTCTTTCGCATCTGCCGATTCAAGTCTAATCCGTGACTTTTCTTCACCATCCGCATTCAAACGATTATATTACCCGCCAATTTCGGACACCCGACTACGCATATCTGGCTTGCGAATACTGGCGTACGCAGGACGAAGTGACGAAACGTGCCCTACTTACACCATTAACTCTTTTTATTTATTTATTTTTGGCCGCTGCATGAGCCCCTCGTGGAGGCATCTCAATCCCGATTCTTTCGGCGACAGTCGGAAAAGGAAACCGGCCGACTTGATACCTTTTGTTTCCCCTTTTCCCTCTCTCGTTATTATTTTCCTTTTTTTTCTTTATCTTTTTTTTTCTCCCGCCTCTGATCCCAAAAATTCTTTGCACAATAGTTTCTGCGTTTTCTGATAAGCTCTGGATTGTTGGCCACGGGCTGGGTGTATTACTTGATGGTTTTTCTATGTCTTCAGTTGCCTCTGTACCGCGTTCCGGCTCCCTCAGCGGACACCTTTTTTTTCTTTAAATATGCCGGTCGAGCGAGCTTTAGTGTTTTTAGAAGGGCGCGCATATAACAGAGCTACGAGAAAAAAAATTCTGGAGAGTAAGGGGGGAGAGGCTTCTTTTGGAGAAGACTTAAATGTGATGGAGGGAGAAGGGAGGGATGTTGATGTGGTTAGGGAATGGTAGGGATGTTGGCGACTTATAACAAGGAGCAGATCAAGCTTCCAGATAATACAGTACGATGATTCAACAAGACCGGGTCACATTTTCTTTTTCTTCTGCTGGGATATTTAATGACCACGTGCGAAGGCTGAGAAGCAAACCACAGAGCGAGGTGAGGAACGGGAGAAACGAATTGGAATGAGGATGAGGGAGCAGTTGGAGGAGAGGGCACGCCGATACCACTGGGGAGGGTTCGTCTTTTTTTATATGTTTTGCATTTGTTGGGCTGAAAGTGTTTTTTGTCATTATGCTGTTTTGTTAATATGTGGTTTTTTTTTATTGAAATGAGATGTTCTTGCATTTGTTGTAATGTGTGCTGGATGAGGGATCTTTGATTTGGGATTGAAGAAGAAGAATAAAAGTCGTTGAATATTATTTGTCTTGGTTTGGCTTGATGTGATGTGATTTGTGGTTGTTGACAGGATATGTTTTGTGGTTGATCTGGTGTGAGTTTATGGCTATTGATGTGCTGCAAGTTTGTGGTTGATGTGGTGCGTTTTATGGTTATTGGTATGATGGAAGTTTGATCACAGGAGGTTTGATGGAAGTTTAAACGCAGAGAATCGACTTGTTGAGCGAACGAGTGAGATGTTCATTGGTAATTGGTGAGTTGAATGAGCTGATGATGTAACTAACTCTTGTCATGGAGTAGAACCAGTTAGGCTGACTTTGTGTGAGGAAGGAATGCGTTTTGGGCTGAAACTCAAAATTCTGAAAGGGTTGACACTTGATGATGTTGTTAGATGTCAGGTTGAGAATATAGGGATGTGGACTTTGGAAGTATCTTGATTGAGCAGGATGTTAAGGCTATCTCTCTTGGAGGATAATCGGGTAAGAGTAGAGAAGGGTGGAAGTAGAGTATTGATATGTTTATTTGATATGAATCAAGAGTTTACTTTTTTGTTTGCTGCGTCCTGTGTTGAGAGAGACTTTGTTTTCAAAGGTATTGTGTGAGTATGCTGCGAGAGTGGTTATTTGTCTTGCCAATTTTATAACCGTTTGTGTAATAATTAGATCGTGGTATTAAGATGTAGTTTAAGTTATGGTAGCATTATTTCACTGTCTTTTTCCACAGACCGTATGAGTAACACGTCGTGAAGCAGAGAGCATCATCGATATGTGAGCAGTGATCAGATGACTACGGACGACCTATGCATGGACAACAAGTCTAACAGACCAAGAAAATTCTAGAAACTCCCAACGGCATTCTAAATATGGCTCGCTGATTTGTGACAGAAGCTCAAAACGCGCGTTGAAGGACTGGGATCCTTGGATGGCCCGTGTAAGTTTTGGATGTTGATCCGTTGAGCGGATGGGCAGTGTCGGAGTAGGAAATGACGAAATTGATGATGCTAGTGCTGAGAAGAGAGAGCACTGTTGTTTGGATTGACACATGTAGGCCTACAATTAGAAGATGTGGAATTGTGGCAAGGATTTATATATAGAGATGTTAGGTGTTGGACATGGAGATGACGATTGGCGAATAGTGCTGTGGTGATCAAACACGGACTTTACAATTATTATAGAGGCTCCAGAATGATGTAATTCTAGTAAACGTAAGAGTGATCTGTGTATCATGGTATTAATCTACCACTAAATCGAGATGGCACAAAGTTGACTCAATATAGCCCCAGGGTGTTTGGGTGTGTCATTATGAAGTCGTGGGTGATTTACACGATATGATTCCAGATAGTGGATTAAAATATGAACAAAACAGCTTGTAACTTGTTAAGAAAAATGTAAAGTAATACGTCATGCTCCCTCTTGGGGCATAGAAACAGCTGTAAATCAACAACAGTCTTGCTGACGTTCGTTTGTGATCGGGTGCTAGACGATATAAGCAGAGAAGAATTCAAGATACTTCACTTCCCTCATTCTCATACTGCACTTGAGACTGCTTACCAAGTAGTCTTCCTATCCAGCCACATCGATTGGTCCATTTATAAGCGATGAACACCTCAAAGTCAGAAGCGTTCCAACTACGACAAAAGAATTGCATCATGAAACCCCACAACTCACAATATCAACGCACGACCCGTACTAGGTACAAGATCACACGAAAGACGCCTCACATCTCTAGCCGAGCTGAATAGTCTCGGCCTTCAACACCGAGAGCAATATGCCTTCCTTCAATCAGGATCCGACACTGCGAGTCACAGCCTGGTAGCATGTAAGTCCTAAACGCCTTGCACAGAAGAAAACAAGCAAGCGAAGAAATCAGGATGAAGCAGCAGCCAAGTATCTGAGGGCGTCACGCCTACGGTAGTCAATGCTATCGTCCTCAATAGAAACAAGAGTTACATCGCGCAGCCAAAGAAGCTTTCGTATCCGGACTCTTGCAGAAACGCATCTCCATTTGTCCGATGCAAACAACAGTCGATACTGGTTGGCCCCCAACGGTGAAAATGGCATCATTATTTAGAAAAGTCGTTGCGCTGCGCCACATTGCGTTTGCCTTTTCCATCCTCTATTTCTTGGCCGCGAAAATACAAGCAGAAAATACAAATAAAAGATGGGAAAAGACGAGGGTCAAGTCGTCGCCCGGAAAATGACCAATGGGGGGCCTGGAAATCGTGGCAGCACCAGCTTAGATATGCCCACATTACGCGCTCAACTGGACCAGGGGCCGAGATTAATTAAACAGGCTTCTGATCTGCACGAGAAAGATGAAACGGATTCTGAAACAGCAGGCATGAGTTGGCCTTGCCTGATGGAGCCTAGTCGAATGTGCATGGATTAAGCGTAAGACAGACGTCGTGATCCCGGCATTGTCCTGGTCCTGCCTCTGGCTCTGGGCTGGGAAGTGCCGAAGACTAATATCAACTGCTAATGTGAATGGCTCGGCAGTGAGATGGCCTGGAGGTGGCGGTGAGAATTGCAGATAAGATGAATTGTTGAATACGGCCTGAAACCGCGAGCACAAGCATCTAGTTGTAAGCTCAACGTGGGTGCTCTCCTTTTGTCTGCCGTCGAGATGTCGATGCCAAGGAGGGTATTGCAGATGTGTTGTTGGCCATCAGCTTACCACTGCAGAGATCCAAGCAGTCATCCCGTGCGTAGGCACAAGCCCAGTAAGCTGCTGCTCCCAATGGACCACGTCAGCATTGCCGTCAACCGAGTCTCTCACCGTCTTCCAAGATGGAGATGCTGTAGGGCTCGCCCAGCAGTCGAAACATACCGCCTGTCTGAGCCCCCCTCCAGGGCTTTTGCTAGCCGGCCTACTCGTATCTCGTACACGGCTATCGGATTGGTATGCCTCCTCCGAGCTGGTTCGTCATGCGCATGAAAAGGCTGTAGCGAGCAAGACTCAGCCGCCCAATCACGAATATCTCGGGCATCCTTGTCCGCCCAGGAATAGGCACACCACTCGAAATTAAGCTGCCATGCAAGACGTGGCATGCGGGGAGGGTCCCAAGATCCTTCCAAACATTCCAGACAGCTTTCCATCCAGTCAGCCTGAGCCATGTGGTGATTTCCCAAAAGGCGCATAAATCAGCGGAGAAAATGTCATCTCCGTCAGTGCAATGCTTGCTTGTGCATTTGGGGCCGGGGCTGGTCGCAGATCCGGTTCTCATCGTAGCATTGACAGGCAACACAAGACTCATTAGAGAGGCAAAATCAACTGGCTTCGGTGCGAGGCTCAGCCGTCAGTCGTTCGTTTTTCTTAGCGCCGGTGGTTCGACGAGGAGCCACATGTCGGACCCCCGGCTGTGGGAGGAGAAGAGCATGGCAGCTCCTGGGGTGCAGCACAAGTGCGAGCATCGTGGGCGTCATTCAGCAGTTTGGCATGACCGCATTGGCCGAGTGATGGCAAGAGAGGGCGAAGAGGGCAAGGATGGCCCCTGTCATCACAATGGGGGCGTTTGATCACTCTTCAGCCTCGTCGAGAATCAATGCTGCCATGAGGACGGAGTAGTCCGTAGAGAGTCTAGACGTTGGGGAGTTGAGCAAGGGATTCGGAGCTGAGTGCTGTGATGTTCTTGGTATTGATTCAGCTGATTAGTAGAGATGAGTATCCATGTAGCTGCTATTTCGTCGTAATTCAGCTTGAGGGGTGAGAAGATGTTATCATGCTGTCGCTGTAGAATCAACTGAAGCCTCCATCAACTTGTTGGTGTTGTAGGGCTCAATCGCTGCATCAAGCCACCAAAAGCACCATCCAAGCGCCAACAACCCCCCGCGCGCCACCTTTTCTACACCACCTTCTGCCCACACTTTTGTCGAGTATCGTGCCTTATGCACATTCTATCCACCACAACTCCGACTTCGCCAATCACCATCCCGGTCCTCTCCTCGTCCTCGCCTCCAAACCCGCGCCAGACTCGGCACTGCGACCGCTTGATCTCGTGCTGAGCCCTGCCCTGTTGGCCCTCTGGATCCTCTACTAAAAACCCCTGGCAGCTCGCATGCTGGATCTGCCTGCTGAAACCGCTTGTCGCATCAAAAAAGGGGGGCGTGCGTCTTGTCAGGGGCCCCGTCTTGCCGTCCACTCGACGCTCTCTTTCGCTCTCGCCGACGCTTCTATTTCTTTCACTTCTTCGCGCCTCTTCGCTGCTTGATCCGAGCGTCTCTGTCTCAACTAATCACGACCAAGAAAACGACTCTTGTCGTCTCACCCCCTTGCTGCTTTTGCTCCGCTCCTTCGAGAAACGCGCTGCACGAATAGCCAGTCAACAGTTCCCACACGCCCCTCCCTCACTCACACGTCGTCGGCTCACTCGACAGGACTGGCCAAGTTCGTTTCTACTCTACCCGCTGGTTTGAGCTTACAGAAAGACAACAACGATCCCATCTATATAACCACCCTCAGTCACCCGCTCGTGCCCGAGCCTTTTTGCCCAATATGACCACTGAAGCACAAGAAGAATTCGACAAGCTTGTCGCCAACAATACCCATCGGGAAACCCTCCACCCTGAAGATCGTGACGACGCCGACTCCCACCACGGATCCGACGTCTCTGAAGAAGAACAATATCGCAACGCCAGAATCGAAGAAGCCATGAGAATGCCTACCGCCGCTGCTGAGCTCAGACTCCCCCCCGTGTCATTTGACAGCGGCCGTTCTACCGGTGTCAAAGGCGTCATTGCCGATGCCAGAAGCTATGAATCTGCCCGCAAGACCAAATGGAGAAACCGAGCCATGTCCGTTCGCAAGAGCGTCTTTGGTGCCCCCCGCTCAAGCGACAAAAACAGCGAGAGCGAGAGTGAAGAGGCCATCTTTAGCGGTGGTGACGACGACGAAGAAGAGTTCTTGAGCCAGTGGAGAGAGGCTCGGAGACAGGAGCTCGAGAAGGAAGCCGCCGGCGCATCTATTCGCACCCGAAGGACGAGCCCCAGCACGCGGATATACGGCCGCATGGATGAGGTGGACGCCTTGGGATACCTAGACGCCATCGAAAAGGTCAACAGAGATACCACTGTTGTTGTATTTGTCTACGATCACGAGGTAAAGAGTCTTGCCGTACCTAGCTTGATATGACAGTGTTCTAACATTAGTTGTCTAGAGTGAGGTCTCCTCAGCAATCGAATCAGTGCTGGTGCCGCTGGTCAAGTCTAACACGTCGGTTCACTTCGTCAAGGTCCACTACGAGGATATTGAATTCGACAATGCCGCAGTGCCTGCCATTCTGGCCTACCGAAACCAGGGAGACCTGTTTGCCAACCTGACCGGTATTATCGAGATGATGCCAGATGACGAACACTTTGGCCCCGAGTCCCTGGAAAAGGTCCTCAAGAAGCACGGCGTGCTGTGAGCGCTGATTCTGCACATAATTTGCATACTATAAATCATTCTGCATCTCGCATGCCTCTTTATCTCTTCATTTTTGTACACCACTATTAATCAGACGGGCTTGCTCCGCTTAGAAGAAAGAAGGCAGCCTACTCGGATAGCATCATCCTTTGGAAATTCGCCGTCTGCTTGTCTCAGCCTCCTGACTGGCCCCCGGCTGCCGGCACGATCATCCGTGTCACAACATTTTTTGTGAAGATACCCCACTTCTTCTTTCTTCTTGGCTGCTGGGATTATGGACTCGGGACGGGTTTTACCCCTTGGCGGCTTGCCATGGCTGCCGTACTCGTACCCCAACAGCCGGCCAAGATCCCTGCCATCGGAGCTGGTTCAGTCTATTTCCGCATTTGTGTTTTATTTTTTGTTGTGTCTTTGCTTCGGCCAACACGGAGTTTGCGGACACGGGGGGATGGGAAATAAAAACTATAGACGGGGAGCGGCACGCGCATAATGTCGGAATGTCGGAACGCCTACTCGTTTTTCTCTTGCTTTTATTTTGTTCTGTTTGCTTTTCTTACATGCCAGGATACGACGGGTTATGGATGGGGGCGATGGTTACGACAGGTTTTGACGGGGGGCATTGATGGGTAGTAGATAGATAGGGTTGTCTATATGCCGAAGCGATATCGGCCAATACATATGAAATCACAATTGCACATTCTGATTTATGCCAGCCGCAGTGATTGTATAGATGCTACATGTGTGGGAAATGCACGTAAGCGTAACAAGACGCCTGGACCGTGGCGCAACTTACTGATTTAATTAAAGCATATGAGGTCTGGCAAGCTTCGATGGTATAAGAATGGGCTTATCCTCAACGTTTGTTCTTGATCAGGCTAGAATTCGTTGGGTTGAGCGGCTCGCCTTACATACTTTTCATGTACTTGATGAGAATATATCACAGGTCCCAAATCATATAAGAGAACTGAAATTTACCTAGATTTAATAGTAACAAGATACAAGAAACACCTTGGTAGGTAGCCGACGGTGCTATAAATGTATTTCCAAAATCAAAATACGCCTTTTTAATGGGCTCCCCGCATCGACAAAAGGGCCCCGCCTGGCGGAGACCTGGAAGCTCGGGATGGCGGGAATGGAAAATGGAGATTGGAGAGGGTCCACAGTGGGAAGAGAGGCACTGACGTATGAAGCGAGCACATGCCGGACGGGATGCGACGACGAGGATGGGATGGGATGTGTGGGATATGTGAGATGGGAATTGCAGGTGTTTGTCTATTTGTTTGGTTTGGTTTGATTTGGACTGAGCTGAGCTGGTTTCTAACTGCTGGAGATGATGTTTTGCTGGCTTGGCTTGGGTTGATGGAGACAATGTTGAGTTTATAGATGGCGAATTACCTTGAAATAGCCTCCAAAGACATGCATGTAGAGTATATTCTGAGTAGTATAGTATACACACAGTGGCCCCTCACTTGGGATTACATTGCCTTACGCATGACACTTTGGTCCCTTGCAAGCCTCACCACCAAAGCTGCAGACGGATGGAGAACTGGCCTAGCTTCGGTCTCCGCATGTTTGATATCGAAGACCATCATGGCTGGTGCCTGTGCATTCGCCATTCACTCTCAATAACGATTTCTTTGAAGATATTCATGTCTCAACAACACGAAACACACTTGTCACAAAGCTAGACCAAAACCCAAAGCCAACGACAACAACGGCCCAACCAACTCTCTTCTTTGGCCTTGATCCCATCAAACCGTGAAAAGCCTCGTCCGCCACTCAAGCACCGACCCCACCATCCATCTCAGTTATCGGACACTTTGTCAAGGCAGATGAAGCCTCGTCTTACTGTACAGCACCTCTTTTTTTCTGCTTCCTTCATTCGCCCTCTTGCCCTTCTCTCCGTCCTCTCTCGTCCCTTTGGTCCTTCTCTTGCAGCCCGGCTGCCAATCGAATCGAAGCGAATCAACTCAACTCCCGTAGACTGACTGCATAATCTTCACGTGAGACGACCATCTCACCCATCAACCCAAACTCCACTCCATCTTCATCCATCTTACAACCCTGTACTCGTACTGAACAATTGCCTCGTCGCTCTTCCAGGTCACGCGCGGCGCTGCCCAGAGCTCAATTCAACAGCCCAACCCCACCTCTTCCAGCGCTATTCGCAGCTGCTAGGGAGCTTGCCAAACCGCTAAACCGCTATATCCACAGTGCCATCAGGCAGCCCCGGGTTCCCGCAGGCATCAACTCAGCCTCAAAGCTATCCCTGGTGCACGGCTTTACCACATCCAGCTTCACCACTCGGGCCTATTCTTTTTATTTCCTTGCGTTGCAACGTGCAACTTTGCCTTCACGGTCAAGCTTTTTCCGTGATTTGGATTTTCTACTTCTTCCCTCTTCTTTCGGGAAACATCTTCTTCTGCTTCTGCACTTCCACAGTGGTTAGTTCTTTCACCTTGCGAGCTGTTGGCCTCTGACCTCACTCTCCATTCATCCAAAGCTCAACCCCTCCCCGCCGCCCTTCTTCTCCCCTCCATCTCCATTCACACAAGAACCACTGCCACTGCCACTTGCCACTGTCCTCCTCGCCGCCCTCAAACAGTTACCCGCGCCCTGTTGATTCATGGGCCTGTCGACGAGTCATTGCTTGGGAGCGTGAGATGGTCCTCGAACTGACCACAGTCACTTCGTGATGGAACAGCATGATACGCAGCTTCGCCGTCGCGATACTTTGCTTGCACGCCTGAGCAACCCTTCGAACTCTCTGCCAGCACCGCCGCCTTCGACACTTTCGCCTTCACCAACGGCGACAACACAAACAACAACTGCAGACGCCCCAGGCCTCTCTGCCTCTGAGCCCACTCTCCGATTCCCCAGGCCGCAGGGCAACACGCAGCTTGCGAATTGGATATCGAGCAGCAACCCCAACATGATGGACATGCCTCCGCCAGCCGACGACAACGGCATGGCCGAATCAACCTACGAGCTCGTCTCGAGCCCCAGCACCGACAACGAAGAGTCCCAAGACGACCACTACCCCGCCTCCATGAGCGAGTCCGTCGGCTCGCTCGACATTCATCGCCCAGACGATGTCCGGAGCCTGGCTGGAACAGACGATTCATTCGGGACGGACAATGATGATGCCGACACGCACGGTGCATCGTCTGACCGCGACGAGACCGAGGACGAGGAAGACGATGAGGACTCGGTTCACGAAGACACCGTCATGACCGAGTCCCAGATAGCACACGACGAGTCCAACAAGACTGAACCCTTTCCTCCATTTAAGAACGATGCATCGCAAGAATTGCTCGAATACACGGACCAGAGTCTTGGGACTCCATCTTATACTCCCGAGGCGAGCCGAGTCATTGAAAGGCCTGCCGACCATGACAAGAAATCTTTCAAGAAGAAGGTGTCTGAGCTATGGCAATTGGAATCTCAGGTCAAGGAATTTCTGGTCGAGAACACGTGGGGCGCCTTTCCCGGCTTCGTGTTTGTCGTCGTCGTCCTTGTGGTGCTACCCATCTTCTACGGGCCGGCATCCAAGTCGGCTCTACCAAACGTTCAGATGCCACCATCCGTCACCGCGACTGTCACAACTACATCCTATCTCACCACTTCGACGTCGTTGTCAGCAAGCTCCAGCAGTAGCAGCCTGATTCCTTCGGCTACCAATGGCCTGGCGTTAATGCCCATTGGCGAAGCGCAATCAGATGACTGGATATTCGGCGCCAAGAAGCCGGTTGTGTCATTCACTGCCGAAGCACACAATGATATCCTAATTCACATTCCCAACAGCATCAAGAAGACATGGCTGGCCAAGGATTGCCTGACTGTGACTGCCAAGAGAGGAGAAGTCCCCGTTGATACCACCATGTCTCTGGAGGATGAGGGTCTCCGCCTAAAGTTTGCCAAGAGGGAAACCCACGGCGTCGTCAGCGTCATTCTCGAGGCTAAGTGCCGCCCAAAGATTCACAAAGTTGTTAAGGTCCACTTTGGCAAGGGCTTGATGGAGGGTGCTCTAGAGCGGACCAAGCATCTCGCCCATCTTGCCCAGGATCTCTCCGGTCTCGTACCTGCTGCTGCTCAGGAAGCAGAGCGGCGTATTGAGAATGCGAAGCAGTCACTGGGCTCGGCATGCCAAAACGTTTGCCAAACAGTCACCGAGACCGTCTCCAAGACATTTGGCGCCAGCTTTGCCAACTTTGCAGATGTTCGGCAGCAACTGGACGACCTCGTGTCAACAGCCAAGACTCAGCTTGATGAGGCCACTCAAGGCATCGCCAGCAAGATTGATAAGATTACGCAACAAGCTGCAGAGAATCTGCCCTCGGTGGAGGATGTGCAAAACCAACTTCAGCTCCAGCTTCTTGACGCTCAATTATCAGCGAAGCTTTTGTGGCTGCAAACCTTTGGCAGCGCTGAGGAGCATGAAGAATACTTGCGGAAGGCCAAGTCGTACTCTGCCGACAAGCACGCAGTGGCCGCGCAGTCAAAGTTGAAGCACGCCAAAAAGGAAGTCCAGGAGAAGCTGACCGACTCTGCTTCACGGCTGTGGTCTATGCTAAGGGGCAAGTCTGCATGCCGACAGAGTTCGCACGAGGAGTGCAACGACGCTCCATAAGGAAGGCTTGCTTTCTTTTGTCTTCTTTTTAACTCTCCTATTTTGCAACCACGGAGATCCGCAAGGATTTGGTATATGTATTAATGAACTTGAATGAACAGAAACCGGTTGGAATGGATGGACGGAGTTTATGGATTTGACCTTTTTTTACCTTTGCTTGTCTTATCATACTTTTTTTTTTTTTTGTCTTTTGAGGTTGTGATTGTGGCACGAAGGGGAAATGGGATTTCGTTCTATGGCAAAACGCAAATACACGAGCTACCGTATGTTACTTTGCGTGCCTGCCTATGTCGTTGGTATCTTATATACATGAGACTTATAATACCATTTACCTTGCCTTATTTCTGATACATTCATTATACATGTAGACTGTCGTGCTTATCAGGTTAGTACAGCTAGTATGTATATTTGGTGGCACATCTTGTTCGTAGGGATTCGATAGTCTGTGTCGTGTCACTTGATCACACCAGCAGTCAGCAAGCCCGTGATTTCGCACGTTAAATGGCTCAGGACCACGTGCCGTCTATTTTGTTCACTAATTCTGTACCTCGCATTAGTAGGACTTTAGTAGTAAGCTTGGGTTGTAATGTCTTTTAAAGCTGTGAAGAAGAGCTGCATATGGAGGATGTTTAGGCATTTATTCGCCTAGGCTGTGAGGGGCAGTAATACTCCGTTGACGGCGGATATACAACAGATGTCGCCACCCGACTTGTCTACCTAGGTAGTACTCTAATGTACTGCAGATGCACGCAATAGATGGACAAAGGGGGTCTTGGAAATTCTAGCACCAGCTTTAGCAGCGAAAAGCAATACTACCTAGTAATAGGGATCTTCTATCAAGTAACCCTACCAATAAAGTAGAGCCCAAAACTACAGGTACCCTCGCACCAAAAAGAACAGGTGCCGCTACATGCTAGAGGTACCTACCTAGTAGTGAAGCCAGGGAAATGAAAAAATAAAAAAATCAGCCCCGCCACTCAAGAACTGAATGGAAGGGAGGGGCACCAAAGACACAGCGCCAGGCAGAACCGCAAAGCCCCTCGCGCGACCTTACCAACCACCACCTTGTTTTTTTTTTTTAAACTCCATCCCCCGCTAGGCAAGACCCAGGTACCTTACAGAAACATACAATAACCGGTTCTTTTTGCGACGAGGTTCCCATCGCCAGCGATACTTTGGTCTCTTCCCTTTTTTTCTTTGCTGAGCTCTTGGTGAGTTTTTATCGCTTGTGAAGCGATCGTGTTTTTGTTTGTCAGGAGGGGGAAACGGGCCCTTGCCTTTGTTCACCCCGCTACGCCACCTTGACAAAACGCTGTTTTGGCACGGCATCATTTTTTTTTTACCCTTTGCGATAAACGACTAACGGTTCCTTTATTCACGACAACAGAGTCCCTTTTTTCTTTTAGATATCCGACCGATTCTTCAAAATGTCTTCCACCGACGCTACCGAGCCCAAGGCCGAGCAGACCAGCACTGAGGTAACTAACGACCCCTCGCGTGAAACCGCTGCAGTGTCCGACCCGATCGATCGATGATGCCTTCTGCGCGATATTTCGACCGTGATTTTTTGTGCTGACACGCGGGCTCTTTCTTATCTAGGCTCCCGCCTCTGTGACTGCTTCCTCCGTCTTCTCCATGTTTGGCGGTGGTGAAAAGAAGGAAAAGAAGGAGGAGGAGGACCGTGGCGACAACTCCGGAAGCGCAAAGGCCCAGCGCGAGGCCAAGGGCGAGGAGGTAAGCTCAGAGACTCCCTACATCTACGTTTTGATGCAAATGATCGGCTGACAAGAGTGTTCGCTTTTTCTGATAGGACGAGGCCCCCGAGAGCGAAGACGTCCACTTCGAGCCCGTCGTCAAGCTGACCGAAAAGGTCGACGTCAAGACCAACGAGGAGTCTGAGGAGCAGCTCTTCAAGATGCGCGCCAAGCTGTTCAAGTTCGTCAAGGCCGCCAAGAAGGACGGCGAGGAGGCCCCCGCCGCCGCTGGCGAGTGGAAGGAGCGCGGAACTGGTGATGTCAGACTGCTCAAGCACAAGGAGAACGCCAAGGTCCGCCTGGTGATGCGACGCGAGAAGACTCTCAAGGTCTGCGCCAACCACTACAGTACGTTATCTTCCCCACATCTACGTATCCCCCTGTCGCCCCGCTTGATCGGGCGTATACTCGTGCTGCTACAGAGAGAGAGAGACCAGTTTTACTAACAGGTGCGCGCAGTTGTCCCCGAGATTACTCTGTCGCCCAACGTTGGCTCTGACCGAAGCTGGGTGTGGAACGCTGCCGCCGATGTCAGCGAGGGAGAGCCCGAGGCCGTGACTCTTGCCATCCGATTCGCCAACTCCGACAGTATGTCAAGATTTCAACTCTTAATGCCAGCAGACGTGAATATCCACTAACATGAATGTTTTTGCAGACGCCAACCAGTTCCGGGATGCTTTCCTGAAGGCGCAAAAGGACAGCGCCCACCTCTTCCAGGCCGCTGACGAGGAGGAGGAGAAGAAGGATGAGGAGGAGAAGACTGCTTAAACTGATACTTCCTTGGCTTAACCCCCGACCATCAACCCCCCAATCAATGCTTGCCGCTTCTCGAACCATAATTTTCCCCCATCACTTACGCCGCATCAGCCCGTTGATCAACGACACGGCGATGCTCTGTACCTTTTGACGCCCCCCACGCCCCATCACATCACAACATGACAACATCACCAATACACATACACACACGCACGCGACAGATGGATCGACACGAGCCTCTGTAACACAAGTCGATGTAGCCCAGAGAAAGTCGATCTGGAATCACGGAGACTGGAGAGAAGAAAGCCCCGGGAATTGAGCACCAAGTGGTGCATGCCCTTGAGGGGAGAGCGAATAATGGCATTTGATAGTAGAGCACCCTGAAAGAAATAAAAGTTGATACCAGAGAGGCAGTTTGTGATGCGTGATGCGTGATGTATGATGTATGAGGTAGAGTGAATTAATCAAAGGAGAGAGGACATGATGTGTTGATTTTATATATGATGAAGCGTTGATTGCAGCCTTCAACCTTCAGAGGCGGTATACAAGACACCAAGCTAGAACAGATACAGTTCCGTGGATCTCATTTCGCACGGACTTTACTGATTGCTCTTGTGGCTGATATAGTGCGAAATCAAACCTCATTCCAAGTACAACTTGATATAACGTGTACCAAGAATACTTCCCCTCATATTCTCCCCTCAGTCCATCTTCTTCTTCGTAGTTTTATACGAATATTAGAGAGTCATCAAACCAAATCTACGCGGCACAATGAGTTCTTCTCCTCTAGCTAGTAATGGCGATAACACAATCACGCTCATCAACGACCTGAAAGAAATAGTCTTTTGCTCCATTATAGACAAATATTCTCCCAAAGCCTATAGCCAAGCAGTGGCCGCTGCTGGCCTCTTCCTCTTCATTCTCGGCATTGCCTCTGGTGCCGCAACGCCCGCACCTGGGCTCTTGGTCGGGCTTGGAGGGATGCACCTCTCAGGCCAATCGTCCTTGCACAATTTCTACGCATCTAGGAACTCGGAAGTAGTCAGCAGAGTGCTCTTCTTCAATGACGCTCTGAAATCGACTCTCAAGGGAGGAAAGACGGGTGTTATCCTCCTTGTTCATCTCTCAATTGATGGAACTCAAGTCAAAGTCACACAGTACAAGAAAGAAAGCTCGTCAGATGTCAATCATGCCGGAAAGATTATCGGTGGAGATTTCACTGAGAAGAAGGACTTCTTTACCTTCAACGTCGTTGGCAGTCACAAACTTGTTCATCGACGCTATTTAACTATTCGGGGTCTATCACCGCACGGCATCATCTCCAGCTCGACAGACTGGAAGAATATTCCCGAGCCAGGTTCCGCGGTTCAATTCGACACTTCCGGAAAGCTAGTCCTTTACTACCCCCAGAAAAAGGGCAACGAGGATAAAGACCTGTTTGCAAAATGCAACTTGAGCCACAAAGAAGGCGCCGTCATCCAATTCGTCCAAGGAGAAAGCTCCCAAATAAGCCCAAGCCAGTCCGTCCTAAACCTCGCCGACGACAAGCACACGGCTGTGCTAAGAATGCATGGATGGGGGTGTATCCCCCTGGGCACAAAGATTGGAAACGCCTTGGACAGTGAGCTTCAAAAGGTGCTGGACATGATCCGCGATACTAGGGACCAGTCGTTCTGGGGTTACCAGTGGGTCCGTGATACGAAAAGGAATGGCGCTCTGTATGGTGATTTGTATGGTCTTGCTTGGCCTCGTGGCGGCGACTCTTTGACGAGGAGTGCGGCCTCGGGGGTGTTTTTCGTTGTTGACGATGAGGATTGGACGTATACTGCGACTATTGCCAAAGGTGGAATAATGAGTACCTCGTTTTGATCACCATAAGGGGCGTTGCTTTAATAGCAAGGGAAAACCCAGCTATCTCGCTCTAGAATATAAAGAGCTATTGCTGTATGTAAACCTCCCTGTTTAATCAGCATCAATTATGGAGGTCATCCCAAGATGCCCCAAGTCTAGGCCATGGTTCTATTTTGTGCGGCTGCATGCATACCCCAACCCCAACCCAGACAGAGCCAACTACCTTACTTAGTAGGATGGTTGCCTTGAGGGGGAAGGGTCAAAGGGTCGACTTCTGGCTTCACAGAAACACAGAATCCATTTCTACAGGCACTGTTATTAGTTACAAGGTAGTCTGGAGATGGTGTACTTTGTGATGGGGTTTTATTTCGCACTGTATCAGCCACGCCAGCAGTCATCAGGACCGTGCGGAATGAGATGCTGTGCAAACAAAACTCGGACATTTATTTCGGGTTTGAAGTAGTGACAGTGGTGGTGGTAGTGGTATATTACCTACCTCTAGTAGTACAGTAAATATGGTTTCCGGCTGTAGATGTAGATGCCGGGTGGGAGAATGGATTGAAGATGCTACACAGAGATTGGGTTGACACTTGTCAAACTGAGATGTATTCGGGCATTTTCTGTGCTGTATGATCCATCCCACATGTTCAAGTTGGCACCTGTGGAAGATGAGCATGAGAAGAGATGTAGATGCTTGAGCTACAATACAGAGCGTGTATTCGGGCATTTTCTACGCCTTGTGTGATGCTTCAGAAGATGGCAACACCGGTGCTAAGGAGTGTAGAGGTCATGTTTGCAGTCGGGATAAGAGAGTACAGCGGTGATTGCTGGCACTACAGAATATAGCAAGAATGAGGTCAAAGTAGAATCTAGAACCCAGAATACTTGGATACGCGGCATTTCCGACAGTCCGTCTGCATTGTAGAGCTGTTCGGTCCAGGCTTAGCGCGCCGACGGAACAAAAAAAGAGATCAAACACGATTCCGTCCGATCTCTCGCAACTATGACGGAGTACGCCGAGCTCGTGCTGTCCACCGGCCAAGCAAAGTACACAATCACAGGCAGAACACATACATAGTCTCCAACTCTATTCCGTAAGGGAGAAAGAGAGGGGGCCGCCTAACCAGCCTTTAGCTCCGAAAATGGGCGGATGGCCGGGGCTGTTCAGCTACGGATTCAAGTTTTTCTCTATTTGATACCTAAGGGTGGAACCTGTAGGGAAAAAATAGAGGAAAAATTAGGTTAGGTAGAGAGGACAGGAAGAGGTGAGTGAGAGAGCGAGCGAGAGCCTGGCGCTGGAAGACGCGGCACAGCGAGAGTCGGTCGGGGTGGCTTAAGCTGGCGGGAAAGCAGGGACAGAGACAGGCAGGCAGAACAGACAGACAGCCTCAATTAAGCCCAGCCCAAGTCCAGCCCAGCCATTTTTTCCCTTAGTCGGTTTCCCAGTCTGTCTTTTTACTTACTTCCCCTTCACTCAGCTTTTTTTTTTTTTTTGGAACAAGGAAGAACGAAAGAGAGAGATTCCCACCCCCGGCAGCCTGTGCGAGTTCGGCCAAGAAAACAATTACAAGTGCGTCCCATCTGGTCTTTCTTCTTCTGCACCCCTTTCGCCCTGTTTCTGCACCCCTTTTTTATTCCCTCTCTCGGTTGGCTTGCGTGTTTGTGTGTGCTTGCTTGCGTGTGTTTGTGCCGTGTGCGTGCTGTGCTGTGCTTTTTTGCTGTGTGTGTTGTGTCTGACAAGGGAACAAGACAGGAACTGGACAGGACAGGACAAGGGCCACTGTAAGGCTTGTCTCTGTAGTTTATACTTTTTTTTGTATCATCCTATCCTCCATATTTTTTTTTTCCGCCCCGGGGTTTTTTATTTGCAACCATCTCCATTATCTATTTCCCGTAATAGGCGTTTTTTCGAGGGAGGGATTCGGATTCCAGGAAGAACGATTGCATCATGTTGGTCGAGGTGAGTTTTTACACGCAGTGTTTTTTCTCTCATTTTCGTTCCCATTCTTGTTTTTCTCCCGGTGCTTTGCTTTGTCCAATTGGACACGGGTTTATAATTCGTCGGAAGCAATTCGATTATGCCCTTTTTCTTTTATTCCTTTTTTGGAGCACCGTGGAAGGGAAGCACAGGCACAGAAGCCCGGAGCAGCTCGCAGAGAGAGAATTATGTGGTTTTGTGAGAGGAGGGCTTTTTGGGAATCGCGACGGGACTGGCGGCGGGCCGAAGAAAAATCGTGACGGACGACGAACAAGTGCTGCCAGCTGGAGATGGAGGCCCGTTTCGCCAACTGCCAGCCGGCTGGATTTTGCCTGACGCCGGGGCACTCGATTGAATGGGCATTCTTCGTCTGGTTTCTTACGCGATGCCGTGGTTCTTCTTCACATTCGTCTCTGGCTGAAGCTCGCCTTGTCTCGCCAACATACGCACCCTCTCTCTGCTTGCTTCATTCGGCGCGTTTTCCATCGTTCACGATAGCCTCTCTTTTCGCTTTCTGCCCATCTACGCAGCAGGCAGTGCCCTGCTTACCCTTCATTTTCCCGCTTTTGATTTGAAACCGCTCTCTCAGCGCTGTTTTTACGATGCCGATTCGCCGTGGAGCGCCACGCGCGGCGAAGCTGGCCATTACTGCGAGGCTTGGGGCTGACGATGAGCAGAGGAAAGTCAAGGTCGTTACGGACCAGCACGTCATGTGAGTTTTTTTTTTTTTTCATTCATCATGTTCCCTTCACCAGCACACTTTTCCACCTTCTTTACTTCTCCTTCACAAGAGATTGCTGGTTCCCGTGTAGTGCCTCGTGCTGACCTAATGCTGCAGCGACAAGCCTTCTCCCGTGGCAGAGTTTCCCATGCGGCAATGGAGCTTGCGGCTTCACCTTCTAGATGAGGATGGCAATGAGCGGCCCGCCGACGTCTTTACCAAGGTTGTCTACAACCTGCACCCCACATTCGAGAACCCCGTCCAGAGTAAGTTTGAGCCTCTAATCTGAACCCTGCCGTGGAGGCCCTTCCACAGCTCTCTAACATGAATCCCCCACTGCAGCCTTCACCAAGCCTCCCTTCATCTGCTCCAACGAGGGTTGGGGTGAGTTTGAGATTGGCATCGACCTCTACACCACGGAAAAGACCAAGTTGGCTCCCATCATCCACGATCTCAACTTCCAAAAGGAAAAGTACGAGGTCACGCACACCGTCGTCTTCAAGAACCCCTCGCAGGCGCTCCAGGAGAGGCTTCGCGAGACGGGGCCCCTGCCTTCCGACGAAGAGCGGCCTAAGAAGAAGGGCCTCGTGAGCAAGAAGGGCGCCCAAAAGTACGACTACGAGAAGATTGCCGAGGCCCTGGAGAAGCTCGAGGAGGAGGATCTGCTGCGCGTCATCCAGCTGATTAACGAGAACAAGGGCCCGGATACGTATATCCGAAGCGATGTGGAAGGTGAGTTTAAGGACCTGCATCATTTTCCCTGCTCTTTTCTTGATTTACTCCATTACCCCATCTCCTTTTGAACTTATCCAACCCCTGTGTTGATGCTCTCGTTTGGAATTGTAGTGAATAACTTGTTTGAAGCTGGCGAATTCTCCATCGATCTTTACACCATGCCGGATGCGTTGACAACGAAGCTCTGGGAGCACTTGGTGAGTTTGTCCCGATGAAACGACATCTACATTGAGTTCTGACGCAGATTCAAATCACATAGTCCAAGAAGGGTCTGGTCGCCTAGAATGCGCGTCTTCAAATGCCGCCGGTCTTGGAGACCCAATAGTAGGGAATGCAGGGCACTGGCCGATGAGACGAGAGTAGCAATGTCTTTTTTTTTTTTTTGTCACGGCAGGGAGCAATTACGAGAACACGCACAAGGCATCGATCGATACGACGGAAGTAATTTGGACATGTGTACGCAAAGGGGTGCAGAGACGAGGCGGCAACAAGCCCCTGGCAACAACAATTCGCTTAAAAACGACAACCGCGAAATCGGTCACGTCTTTTTGTTTGTTCGTTTTCACGACGAAATCTACTCGATATCCTCTCTTCGTTCGCTTTCTCTCTCTCTTTTTACTTGAGGGAAACTAATTACCTTTTGTGCTCTTTCTTCTTCTTTGCCTCTTTTTTCTTGTTGTTCTGCGGTTTAACACCCCCGTCCCCTGGTAGCAGGAGGACGTTTCTCGCATCGAAAAGCCGTCAAGAAAGAATTCATTAGCTCGGGGGAGAAAGAAAAAAATATGAAGGCTGGCTGGGGAAATTTCATTGCAATGGTTTCTCCTTTTTTACGAGGGGCGTGTTGGGATGAAAGAAACTCTTGGACTGTTGTTGGAGGGGAAAAAAGCATGGAGATGCTTTTATTTCTAGGGTGCTGTAGTTCGGTATTAATTTGAAAGTGATGAACTGTATTTTGGTATTAATTTGAAAGTGATGAATCGAAGCCAATGAGAAGCAAGTGTTGCTGTGAAATCGTCTCGGCGGATTGATGACGTGGTGCTGTGCGAGGAGATGCATGTGAGAGTGACATTTGATGGTCCCTTGCAGGGGGACTGGAGCAGCCTTATCAGAGGGTCGTTATTGGGTCTGGGATGGGATGGATATATGGATGACTTGAGTAAGTATGTACAGAAAGAAGATTTGCTTGCATGGATTGGATTGGATTGGCATGATTCTTTTCTTGGCCGTGTGGTCTGTAAGGTACGGCTGTTGCTTCTTGTAGGTATTGATACTGATGGTCCTTCGATTGGAAGCTTTGATGCCTGCAGATATGGATGTTTTATACCATCGTTGCGTGACCGTCTGATTGATGAGCCGAGCTGCATTCGATTAAGTAACGGATAACCTCAAGCTCAACGATTAAGACGCCATAAATAGCAGCCAGCCGTGTCTTGGACGGTGAGATCAAATGTATACGAGTAATTCACATGACGCTGGAAACGCCGATGCTGATGCCTAAACAACGTAAGCTTTGAGAGCCCCCTTGCGTTAACCGAGACGCCAGCTCACGAAACGTCTCTGGACTCGACTCTCGGTGAGGCAAACTCGCAGGTTGCAGTTATAGCACCTTGGGAGCCTTCGAAGTACACGGTACAAACTCGCAGGTTCGAGCTTCGCAAAGTACACGATACCTGGGGACTGACGAACCGGACTACCTATGCACCGCGCAAGTCCTTGCGTCAACGTGACCTTCCTTCCCAGCCCCAGGAGACGCAGCTGTGGCCGTCGCGATTGGTCAGAGCGGGCTCTTATTGGCTAATAGCACGCTGATTGGCGGCGCTGATTGGCCGACGCGTGGGAGTGAGGTGCGGGGGCCCGGAGAAGGAAAGAGGGAAGCGGCATGTACAAGTACGAAGCGGGTAGCGAAGCAGCGGTATCTGGTACCTTTTATTCTTCCCTCTGTCCTCTTTTGCTCGTACGAGTACAGCAACAGTGTAGTGTAGGCAGTGCAGCTTAACTGGGCCGGCTCTTATCGCCTCGTGGCTTTTGGCACTTTCTGGGGGGAACCATTGAAAAAGAGAGGGGAAGGAGGGCACGTTCGTTTATCTGGGGCCGAGAACAAGCAGAGGAGACGGGAAGAAAAAAAGTACCAGAACGGTACGGAGTAGTGCTTGCTAAAAACGGTCTGGAATTAATCAGAAAAATCGAGAAGCGATTCAGAGAAGGGGGACAGAGAGGGGAGAAAAAAATTGGTAAACTGTTACGTTCTTCTTTCATCTGCGCCTGGGCTTCGGTTTCAATTGGTCTTTTTTTTCTTTACTCGGCTTCGGGGCGCTGCCGCCATTCCCTCTCCCTCTTCCTCTTACAAACAAACCCGGCTCTCTTTTTTTTTTTTTAACCTTTTTTCTCCGCAGCGGTTTGTCTCTTCTTTCTCCTATTTTTAATCATCTTTCAAAGCCAGGGCCGGCAAGAGACGGGAAAAGAGGATCGAAGGGAAAGTTAATAAAACAAGATCCTGGGGGATTTTCACACCTGGCTTGCCATTTTGTCTGCAGAGGTGGTTCGATTTTGCCCCTTTTATACGTTCGGATTGCCTTTTTGCTCTGCGAGACAGACAGACCCCGCAGGCTTCGTTGTTCGCTTGACTTCGGCCTACGCCTCGCCATCCCGCCGCAAACCGCTCGAGCAACCACAATCTCACCCCGTTGGTTGGTGGGAAGCCAGACAGAGATAGGATGGCCCAATATGCCAGCACGGCCAGTCCCGCCCAGTCGACGGCGACGACGGCATCAGCGCAGCAACAGCCCACGGCTGCGTCGGCAGGACAGTCGCAGTCGGGACAATCACAGGTTCCCCAGCACAAGCGCGTCTACCAGGCGTGCATCCCGTGCCGTCGCCGCAAGGTGCGCTGCGACCTGGGCAGCGTCGACAACCCGCACGACCCGCCGTGCGTGCGCTGCCGCCGCGAGAGCAAGGAGTGCTTCTTTAGTGCTACGCGCCGCAAGAGAAAGACGGACGAGGACGACAGCGACGCCGACGAGTACGTGGTGCGCAACGGCCGCAAGAAGCTGCACGCCGCCGACAGCCCGCCCTTTTCGCGCTTCGACAAGCGCCAGTACAGCGACACGCCCCTGACCCCCGGGGGATCCCATGGCAGGACCCAGCCGCTGCGCAGGCCGGACGGCAAGGCTGGCGGCCGCGGGCACGACGATGGCGAGTTCGACGGCGATGGCGACTCCAACCAGACGCTGGAGAACCTCGAGGCCCAGACCGTCATGAGGCGCGGCGTCTACGGGCCTCACGATGCTCTCGACCTCCTCTACAAGGCCGCGACGGATAGGTTTGTCATGCCTTCGTCGGCTGCTGCGTATGGCACTGCTAACCGCGAGTCCAGCCCGGCTGCGGATACACATCGGCGCCAGCCGAGCATGGCGTCCATTGCCCCGGGGCCGCCTCAGCAGGCCCAGGCCACGGACGAGCCTGGCCTTCGTGCCCGGTCGAGGGGGCCATCCATATCCGTCCGGCCTGAGCAGTCCATCGATCCCAACCTGTCTCGTCCGACGCTGAGAGCTCAGCCCGGCTATGAGGATGCCCTGAGAGCCTGGTCGAGGTTCCGCTTCGTGCGTGCTGGATGGTTCACTGCGCAAGAAGCCATCGAATACATTGACTAGTAGGCTCCAGTCTCGTCCTTTTGTTACACACAACATTGCCAATTTAGATGAAGAAGCTGACTTGTACTTTCTCCTATAGCTACTACAAATACCTGTCACCGCTTACACCGATTTCGCCCCCTACCTTTAGCAACCCCTCGTCTCACCTGACCCTCTTAACGGAGGAGCCTATTCTCACGGTTACCTTGCTTACGATTTCATCGAGATACTGCCAGCTTCCCGGCACTGGTGGCATATGTCGATCTCACGCGGTGCCGGAACAGCTATGGACCTACCTGCGTGGCATGATTGAGAGATGTCTATGGGGACAGGAAGCCTTTGGAGGTGGCTTCTGCGGATCAGGGTCTGCTTCAACTTCGATGATTACAGAAGAGTCTCAGACGAGCAGCACAGCGCCCTGGCGAGGTCTCCGCAAAGGCAGCTTGAGAACGTTGGGTACCATCGAGTCTTTACTGATTCTGACTGAGTGGCATCCTCGAGCACTGCATTTCCCCCCGCAAGAGGCCACTGATGAGCTGGTGCTGCCTATTGCGGAAGCTTCACCGCTGATGGCGTCTGAGGATGAGCTGCACAGAACAATGGGGCCGGGTATTGGCGGCAAAAGAATCGAGAGCTGGCTAGAGCCGGCATGGAGGAGCGATCGCATGTGCTGGATGCTGCTCAGCACCGCCATGGGATTGGCCTACGAGCTGGGTGTGTTTGATGATATTGATGAGCTGCTCAAGGATGATGCCATCACTCGTCCTGAGTACAAGGATGAAGTGTACCGTCAGCGAGCCAATCGCATCAAGCGGCTTTTGCTCATCTACACGAGCCAGCTTGCAGGTCGTTTGGGCTGGACTAGTATGACACCAGAGCACCTCCGGAAAGCCGACCCTGCCGTTGCTCGCCAGAGACCCTTGACCAACGACAGTAGCACGCCCGCAACAAACCCTTCTTCTCTGGCAAACGGATTCAACTATGTCCCGGACCTTGAGCTCGACGACCAAATCATCCACTGCTGGGCGGGCATCAGTAATGCTATGCACCTCGGCAACGAGAAGCTGTTCAAGACGCGCAAGCACACGACGGAGATTATCCAGTCCGGCAAATACGTTGACCTGCTACGGGACTTTACACCGCTTCTCAAGGACTGGTATCGAGAGTTTGAGCTGTTCCGTCTACCGCAGTACATTCGGCATATTCTGACCATCGAATACGAATATGTCCGCATTTACATCAACTCCCTCTCGTTGCAGGCGGTCGTCGAGCGGTGCACTAACAATGCAGGCAACACTTCCAGCTCTGGCAACGGGGTCCAGCCAACGCATCTGTCTCCGCAGACCATGATTAACTACGGAAAGCTGCCTCTGGGCCAGCTGGGAGGCTTCACGGTCCACGACCAAGAGTACGTGCGCGAAGTGGTGGACGGAAGCCGGAACCTCCTGCGGACGGTTGTCGAGGGACTGCTGCCCGGAGGCTACCTCAAGCATGCGCCCGTGCGGACGTACTTTCGCATCATCAGCGGCGCCATGTTCTTGCTCAAGACGTTTGCCCTGGGCGCTCCTCGTTCCGACGTCAAGCTGAGCATTGAGCTGATGGATGCCACAGTGGAGGCTTTGCGCAACTGCATCGTCGACGACGTGCACCTAGGCATCCGCTTCGCCGACCTGCTGGAGTCTCTTACCAGCCGGCTGCGGAACCGGTTCATCCAGGCGCCGATGCAGCAGCCGTCTGCCAAGGCACAGAGCCCCGTCCCGGAGGCGGGCAACGCGGGCGCCGTGCAGCCGGTGCAAAACGGAGAGACTGGCGAGAATGGCGCGGCCTGGGTGGGCAGCCACGCACAGAGACTTCGGGACGGCCTCAACGGACATTGTAAGTTGAAACTCTTCCATATATACTAAGATTTTGCTCGTTAACTAACTTATTGCTGTAGACCGAGTGC
Source organism: Trichoderma harzianum CBS 226.95 (assembly GCF_003025095.1). Lineage (NCBI taxonomy): Eukaryota > Fungi > Ascomycota > Sordariomycetes > Hypocreales > Hypocreaceae > Trichoderma > Trichoderma harzianum. The sequence goes on from NW_020209268.1 coordinate 300,136, forward strand.
CGACCCCTACCGCCAACAACACCACTACCGAGGCAAACAACATCTCTGCCACGCCCTTTGACCTCTCGACCGGCAACTTTCCGTACCACGGCGCCTCGTCCATCGGCCCGTCCACGCCGGCGGCGGACAACAGCAACGCCTCGGGCGCCGGCAACATGGACGTCAACCTCTTTGACGAGTGGAACAATGCCGGCAGCGAGATGTGGTATCTGCCGCCCGGTCCGGCGTTTTTCCAGAACATGGAGAACAGCTCGGTCGCGATGACTGCTGAAGGTGTGAATGTCGGTGGATTGGATTTGTTGGAGTACATGGCTATGGATCCGGTGCAGTTTCCGGGGTTGGATGGGCCGGGGACGAGCGGAGCGGCGAGTTGATGAGTGAGAGAGTGAGTAGCTGTGAATGGAGGGGAGTGATGGGATGGGATCATTATGACGAATATGAGGCCGTTTTATGTGTAAGGGATCATCAAAAAAGAAAAAAGTTAATGGGGGATATTATTACAAGTTATTACCGGAACATGGAAACAAAAACCAATTTGTTTGATAAGTACGGGCTTTTTTGTCGGATTGTTTTTTTTAATTAGGTCATCTTAGTGAAATAGTAGGACTACAAGAAGAATTGAAAATTAGCATTGCATATTCGGTGTCTGTTGTTTTGCTTTCGTGCGCTGCTGTAAGATGGTGATGTATTGCTTCTCTTTGTGCTCTGTGAGACAGTGATGAAATGATTCCGTTTTTTCTTATATGAAGATCTCTTTCTTCTAAATGGTTTATACAACACCCATTACATCTTTCCATCCATATAATCTCTCCGCCCGCTTGAATCTTTCTGATCCATGGCCGCAAGTTATGAACTTGCATCCTTTCATACATCTCATCTCCTCCCTTTAAATCTTCCTCATCCATGACCCACAAGGTATAAACTTACAAGTTTATTCATTCTATCTAAATTCCATCCACAACATCCATTCCATCCCATCTCATCCTATCTTATCCGATATCACCAACCCATCATCTGTAAACCACACCTTATCACAACTCAACTCTCCCAACTCAAGAAACTTCAAAAAACCACCCGTCTTTTTTAAAAGCTATTTTCTTTCTGTCTTTCTTATCAAAACCTTCCACTCCACCATCCATCTTTCAACCCTACTTTTTCTCCAAAAAAAAAAAAAAAATGAACCACCTAAAACAAACATATAAAAACTCAAAAAAAGGAAGGAATTAGATGTTAAAAAAGACAACAAGAGAAAAAGTTCAATGATTTGTAGTGTAGTGTAGTGTAGTGTAGGCTTCAAAAACCGCTGCTGCGAGTACAAGTACGAGAGGACAAAAAATAAACACTAAAAATAAAAAATAAGAATAAGCAAGAATATTCTAGCTTGCCATGGTATCATGTGAAATAAGAGTACAAAAAAGAAATCCTTCCTAGAAGAATCAAAAGAAAAGAGTAGTACAACAACAATAAAGGGAAGAAATGTTTGCTCGTCGAGGTGTATCTGTCTGTGTGTGTATCTGTGTAGAGATGAGAAAAAAGGAAAAACAAAAAAGTGCAAGGACGGAAAGAGGGGAAATGAAAAACATGGTGCCGTATATATACAAATATATAAAAATCACATCTTTCTTCCAGATATGTTTTGTCTTTCTTTTCCCCTCTTTTCCTTCCTTTTGGACGCATGTTAGCGATGACGACTTTCTCCCAACTAGAGCGTAATTTTTTTGGTGGTGAGTTTGTAAAAAGCCAGACCCTTTCTCCATCCCAGTCCGTTCCTTATCCCAACTTTCTATGTGTGTGGTTTTGTTTCGGCGAAGAGGAGAGAGAGTGTATGAGAGTATGAGAGTATGAAAGTGAGTGAGAGTGAGAGATGAAAGAAGGGAATAGTAGGACATAAAAGGAAAGGTTAGTTCTAAGTGCATGAGACGATAATCCAACATCGTGCAGACATGGAGAGCATGATGAGTCCCTTTTGGAAGGGGGTAGAGGAACAAGGGGGGCATACATATACGCTGTATATGCTGCCTTCTATAAGCCTTTTTCTTTTTTTCTTTTGGTTCAGCATGGGATGTGAGTGCCACATATACAAATGTGCTCTCACTCCCTGTTAGTTGAAAGTCGACGCTTCACGCAAAAAAACTCATCGGCTATGATTAGCATGAGCAGCTTGCAAAACTATCCATCAAAAATCAGTCAGCCATGCACACTTCCATACCATGACAGGAGCTAAGTCAAATCATACCATGCAGCACATTCATCTGTCCGGTCCTATCCTCGCACGCCAGTTGGATGGCCGTGCCCTCGACAAAGTCCAAGACTACGCTGTTTGGCAACTCCTGCGCATCCACTTCCGGCACATTGGGCTGTCGAAACTCGCTCATGTGATACTTTTTCGTCCCCACCGCTGTTCGGCTGCTCTGCGCCGGCAGGGCACTGAGGATGATGTTACCCGCCGAGTCGAGGACGAGGTTGCGTCGCTTCCACAGCAGGCTGTCGGGGAACTGGACGTTGACGTCTCCCAAATCCGACACGATGGATGCCTCGCCAGAGTTGGTGGCGGCGGCGGGAGGAGCCGCTGAGGGCTGTTGTTGTTGTTGTTGACGGTTCACGCTGGCATTATTCCTGCTTTCGTCTGCTGAGGGGGCTTTATTCGTTTTGCTGCTCTTGATCCCACTGGAGAAACTGGAAAGCTTACGCATAAACCGCCCGGCGCGCGAAGTCTTCTTCTCAGAGGACTTGTCGTCGCCGGAGAATGAATCTTCAGTCACGCTGGAAATGTCGCGGTCAAAGGTGATGGAGCGGCGACTGCTCATGGACAGGCGGTGGCTGGCAGTACTAGGCGACTGGGTTGTTGTCCTAGAAACTATGGCATGGCGCATGTTAGTCGAGACAGTGACAGTCTTTCGCGGGTCCTTGAAGAACCCCTTTACCGCATTTAGCGAGGATCGCCTACCCATGTCGTCCTCGCCGCCGCGTTCGAGAGATCTGGACCGTCGTTCTGATGAGCCGTCGTCGTTGCCTCGATGGTGGTGGTCTGTCGGCGACTGATAGCCGTAATCAGAAGCGTCCTTGGGCAGCTCGTACCCAGACAGCGACTGCTGCAGGCTCGGGTCGCGAATGATCTTGGTGGTGATGGCGACGGACTCGGGCCGGCCTCGCGACTGGGTGCCGGGCGCCAGGCCCGACGGCGGACTCGAGGCAGAGGCCAGCGGCTCAAACATGGACACCCGACTGACGACGGATCCCGATCTCTGCAGCCGCACTCTGCCCTCGAACAGCGCATCGTCCTGGTGCGACGGCGTCGGCGAGGCGGCCCGTCCCTTGAGGGATTTCGTCCTGTCCACGACCGACGGCGGCCTGGACGTGTCCCGCTTCTGCACCGCGAAAAAGGTCGACGACGGCCGCTCTCGACTGACGGGCCGCGACTGATCACCTGATGTGGCCGACAGCTTCTCGAGCGCCTTGATGCGCTGCGAGATGCTGGAGCCGACGTTGGGCTTCATGGTGGCGAGGCTGGCCGACTGCTGCTGCGTGACCTTGTGTAAGAAAGCTGCGCCCGAACTCAGAGAACGCGCCGTGGACTGAGTTACATCTGTCGGAGCGATGAAGTTGCCACGGACAGGATTAGAGACTGTTCGAACGGTGTGCGCCTGTGTCTGTGGAGCTCTGGCGCCTAGCGGCCCATTCGCAATGGGAGCGCTGGGGAAGACAGGGGTGAGCGGAGATTTGGTGGCCACCATTGGCTTATTGTCAGTGTCCTTCAGCGCGTCGTCTTCGTCGGTCGCCTGGGTCTCGGTCTCCTGGACGAGGAGGGCAGCATCATCGTCATTAGCATCGTCGTTATCGCCAAGATCGGTGCGGATCGGTGCCAGGCCAGGCGCGCGTTTGGAGCGTGACTGTGGCTCTGGCTCGTCGGGAGCAGCCGTCGTGTTGTCGCTAGCCGTCGTCGCTGCAGCTGCAGGAGATGGAGTTGGAATTGCCTCATCAGACGGGTTAGTCTGCTGCATGAGATGGAGATCCGCCTCCTCCTCCATGGCGGCGGTTGTTTGTGTCGAGAGGATGGGTAGTATGGAGGATGGTGGAGAAGCTACTTCTGCCTCTAATTCCCCTTTGTCCTCCGTCTCCGTTGCCTGCGCAACATCGCCGGGGGTCGCACCAGGTGCTGCAGGTGCATGTACAGGCGGAATCTCGCCTGCGCCAGATCCCATGCCACTTAATGAGGCGGCCGGTGGGGCCCTTGACGTCGGAATATTCGCCGAGAACTTTGAAATTGGCACTGCAATCCCTTTTTTCTCCTTTTCAGTCTCGGCCTTGGCCGATCCCTTATTAGCAGCCCCGGCAGCAATCTCCTCATTGGACCCCATTGCCGCAGAGCTGCCAGTCTCAGTCTCAGTCTCTCTGGTTTGAATTGTCGCAGTCGACTCATCTTCTTTCAACGATGATGATGCATCGGCAGCAGATGAAGAAGAATCAGCAGCAGCAGTGATGACTGCTGCAGGCAACAGCGATCCCGATGCATCAACCTCTGCGACTCGGCCCTCATCCTCCGATGCACTGGGAGCGGCTGGCTTTTGAGCCTCTTCATCTCCCGAGGTGACAGCATCTACTTCATCTGGATTCTTCGCAGCATGAACCGTCTCGTCGGTAGAATCCGAAAGTGAAGATGCGGCCGTCTCCTCATCGCGCTCCGAAGAGGTAACTGCCGGCGACTCTGACCGAGTTCCCTCGGACACTTGATCAATTTGCACAGACGAAGTCAGAGTTCCCTCCGACGCTTCATCTATTTGCACAGACGACGCGAGACTATCCAAAACCACGCCCGAATCCGCTTGGCTGATGGAGGCTGTTGTTCCATCTTCAGCTTCTTGCTTCTGTTCATCTTCTCGCATGTTTGGCTTCTCCTCATCTTCTCGCGCGTTTGCTTCTTCACCGTCCGGTCCATCATCATCATCATTATCATGGCTTTCAATAGCGGCATCCACAGCGTACTCCAAATCCGTGATTGTATTCTTATCTTCGGGTCCTGGTATATCCACTGCAGATTCGGTTCCTGCCGTGATTGTATCTTTATCTTCGGGGCCTGGTGCGTCCACTCCAGATTGCTTCTGCTTCTGCTTCTGCTGTTCCTGCTGCTTCTTCTTCTTCTCCCTAAGCTTCATGGCCTTCATCAGCCTAGCCTTCTCGGGCGTAATGGTAGGTTTAGTCGGCGCCGCGGGCACAGACAATGTATGCACAGACAATGTATCAGCCGCTGGCCCCGTGCTCGTAGTCGGTCGTGAGGCATCGCCAGTGATTCCTAATGAGTCCTCTGGTGCCGCCGCCGGGGTAGTAGTAGTAGTATCAGCAGGTGGCTCCATCTCTGGGATTTCTTCATGGATCAAGGACGCGGAATCTCCGTCCTTGCCTTTCCCCTTCTTCTGGCCCTTTCCAAACCTGTACCCCGCCGGCAGAGATGAAACGGGTCTAAAGTTTCCAGACGCCTGCGGCCTTATCGCACCGTCGGCCGCAGGTCGGGCAGCGAGCTTCACCTTTGGCTTGCTCGTGAGGTAGTAGTTGTAACTGTCGGTGGTATCAACCGATCTCGTAGGCGAGGGTGGTGCGTCGGGAATGCCCAGAAACTTGGGGACCTCAGAGGTAGTGGAACCTGCAAACTTGCTGTGCTCAGGCGAAGATGCCAGCTCAGAGTTTAGCTTGACCTCATCCCCAGCTGTAGATTGGCCGCCAGGTGTTCGCGGCCGGCCATCGTCGGATTCCAGCACTGACTGCCGCTTTGAAGATCGTTGATCCTCTTCCTCCTCCTCGGCAATTTCCACCAAGCGTCGTCTTCGCGAGCTGGTGGATGATGCCGTAGACCCAGATGCCGCATGCAAGGAGCATGCTGCAGATAGCTTCGTATCTCTCAGTTCAGCGGCCGTCGAGATTTCGAATATCGTATCGTACGGAGAAAATCGTTCGCAGACGGCGTTGAAGTGCACGGCAACTCGAGCTAGTTGGGCCACAAGTTAGCATCCTATGATGATTTGCGACGCAGATCACCGCTGATCCAAAGATGGGAACAAAGGGCATGAGAACAAAGAAAACTAACCTTGTATAAGCCGAGAGCAGTCTTCGGGTAGGTATTTGACAATGACATTCCTCCTCCGGTACCGCAGAAAGCCATACAACGGGCTTTCTTCCTCAAAGCCGGCAATGGCATTTCGAATCTCGACGATGCCCCCATTTCCCTTCTCCAGCAGTTCGACTTCGTCGCGACTCGAATACTTGAGCAGGAACCTATCGATAACACAAAGCAAAAGGCCGGGTCTCAGCAAATGGAAATCTTATACAGCACTGCACTTAGATTGGGGGAGTGGACTATGCATACCATCCTCCAGGCTCAGCAACGCCAGCCTCATGCGCCTCTACAATCTTGGGGTCGTCTAAGCCGTTTAGCGACATGTTTGCTCGGATGTGGCTCCAATATCTATGGTTCGATCGCTTCCGCCAACCAGCTCGGCCAAGTCCAGCTCAACCCAGAGGGAATCCCAAAGAAAGCCGGATGGGGAAAGGCGATGAATAAAGAGCGACAAGAAAAAGTCCTTTCTCTTAAAAATGAAGCGAAAAAAAAGAATATCAACAGTAACGAAGGACTGAGAATGAAAGACTGTGCGCCCGAGGGCAAACAAGACACAATCGGTGCGCGCTGCGTCGGCTTTGCAAGCGTGCCACCACCAATACTCAGGGGCAGGATGCGACAGCGATGCGCATGGAGAGGAACAAATCGCGACGTGGGGGAAGCGTATCGTATCGTATGCAATGCAATGCAACAACCTTGAGCTTGAGTGCTTTGGATAGCTGTCCTGTCCTGGTAGGGCAAATCGAGGCCTGTCTGTTCAGGATGGGGGAAGATGCAAGGAATGGTGGCCGGAACGGAATTACATCGAGCTTTTCGCGGAACTCCAAACTCTGGCACAACCGCAACGCTGTCACTCTTTTGCTTGGCTTGCGCAAAACAGAGAAAAAAAAAACGAGGCCGCGCTGCTGCAGGTCGCGAGATCGAATGTGCCTGTGCTTGTGCCTGTGCCTGAGAGTCCACTTGTTGCTAAGCGCCGCGCCGCAGATACATGGAGTGCAAGGGGGGTCTAGACAAGGCAATGCAAACTTGGTGCCACCCACACGAAGCACAGACAGAACAGCATCAAAAGACAAGACAAGACAGACAAGTAAAGAGATTGTCAGTGGTACCGCGCCATTGGATTGGATGGGCAGTCGAATGATAGCAGGCAAACGCGTTCCAGCCTGCCAGACGCGGGGCCCACGACAAGAGCAGCGCATCTCAACAGCCGGCCTGGCATTCCTCTTCCCTGCCCATTAGCAATCCCGTCCACGATGCTACGAGGTCTTTCGAGTCCCAGTTGGCTTAAGGGGGTTTAGCTAGGCCATTAACGAACCCCTGCAAGCTCCCCATCCCGGAACCAGGGGTCTCTCGACAGGCCAACGGCAGAGAGAGGGCTCCGTATTGGACTCTGTTCTTCATCAACCGCGAACCGGGGGATCCCCATTTCGTTAATTTTTGAAATGAGCTCGGGCCCCCCCTTAGCACCAAAGCCGTCCAATAGTTGCGCAGTAGTGGCACGGCGTCTCTTGTCTTTGGTTGATGGCGATAAGCTGCCTGTTCGTTCGTTGGCTTGCGGCTGTTTTTGTTTGTTTGCTACTGTTATGCCTGTACGAACGGTGAGAGTGCTGATCATCTTGTTGTTGTTGTTACTGCAGCCAAAATTGATCGCATCGTTCGTCCAACAGACAAGCATAAAATCAGCTTTCCGATCCCGCGTAAGTGCCGTGGCTTGTGGCTGGGCTCTGAAACGCACGTCGTGCAGCTGCTGTCTGCACTTGCACCTGCACCAAAGCCCCATCGTTACCCATACTGGCAGTAGCATCATTAGTGGAGGCCGGCCGCGTCTCCGGATAGCTGGTGCAGCTGTGCTGTGGCTGTTTATTGGTTCGTCTCAGCTACCATAATTTGCGACATGCGGACCAGTACGAGTACAGTGAGAAGAAGCAATTCGTCAATGGATGGGCTGTGTTGGTGCTTTGTGTGCAATCATTGGTAAGGTAGGAGATCGCTGTCATTTCCTGTGCTTTACCAGTGTTCTATTTCTTAGTCATCTTGGCCGGATCCTGCGGAAGGGACAATGTCTAGCAGCCTGTCTTATATCCTGCTGCCCTCTGCTCCACCATTATAAGCAAGGAGGACGAGTACAGTAGTATTTTACCGTTGTAATTTGGTATCAAGTGACACGCTCCGTATGTCGTCCATCCTCTTAATACCCCGACTCTATAGACATGCTCCATTGTATCTTGCCCTTGAATGATAACTCTGTTTTTAAGCATCTACACGGCAAAGAGAAGCTTACATATCAACACGAGGCAAAGACGGAGGCGAACATCACCAGCAACAAACAGCCAAAACCAATATAGTAGTATACTCGATATCAATAGTCTTGCATTCCGCAAAAAACAATCCAAACAACATCCGCAATCTCTTACATACAGATACAGGTAGCGTACAACACCTGGCCTGGCCGTCTTAGTCTTTGTCCAACCGTATGCCCAGCCCCATGAGACCTCAGCCTCGTCACCGTCTCGTCTTGTCTCGTCTTTCTCTTTCGTAGTATATGAATGCTTGAACCAATACAGATCTCCATAATCTGTCACTCCGCCGTTCCGTCGACTGGACTCCTCCACCACCTGCATCCCCGCGTGTACTCTGTAGATCTGGGCCGTATTGCTACCACTACTTCCACCCCTGCTTGATTCAGTTGGAGGCTCGCCCGAGAGGCTCAATCGGGACTGCTAGACGGCCATGGCTGGACAGCAGGGGCGTGTGAATCCTAGGCGTCTGCAGGCTCCTTTGATTCGGGTTTTGATTCTTGCGCAGCAGAAGTAGACTCTTGTGCAGCAGAAGTAGCAGCAGCAGCGGCCTCGGCAGGGTTTTCGGTCGCAGCCAACTCGGGGCTATCATCCTCTTCAATAGCAATAGGCTCTTCGACTAATGCGTCACTCAAGCTAGTGGGAACGAATCCCTCCTCTTGCGCGGGAACAGCGTCATATCCACGTCCGCTATTGCTAGCCGATACGCCCACGGCCGGGGTTTTGCCCTCGGCAATCTTCTGCTTGGTGTCCGAGATAATCTTGTCCACCTCGCTGACCTTTGCCGCGGTTCCGTTGTTCGATTCGGCTTCGGTATCAGAGCGAGTTGGGGTGGCTTGACTCTGTGCAAGAGCCTCCTTGTCGAATCGCACAATCATACACGACAGGTTGTCCGTGCTAAATCGGTTGAGAGCGTGGTCGACGAGTAGTTTTGAGCCCTCATTCGGATCGTGAACTTCTCGGACGAGGTCAACAGCCTCTTGATCACTACAGACATCCCAAAGCTATTCACACTAGGTCAGCGCATCTTTCAAGACAATAATCCCTGTCAGCGGATACTCACCCCATCACAAGCAATAATGATAAACTCGTCGAGGTCATGTTGTATGACCGTTTCCGTGGTGTATGGGTGGCCAGTCACGAGATCCTTCATATAGGTATCTCCAAGCGCTCTGGTGACAGCCAAGACTCCGTTGACGCGGTTGTTGAGGATGAGACCACCGGCATTAGCAATTCGCTTTCCTTCGTTTTCGTCACTACCCTTGTGATCGTAGGATAAACGCAGGGCCTTGCCGTTTCGACACAGGATGATGCGTGCATCTCCCACGTTGGCCGTGTACAAGACACGCTGGCGACTGGCCATTCCCCTGAGCTTGGCGGTTATAGACTCGCTGGGAACGGCCTGCGACGGTTCTGACGGGCCATCCTTTTCCTTTTCTGATTCTTGCGATTTGGCCAATACCTTGCCGGCAGCAACATTTGCGGCAGCTGGGGCAATGGCCAGAGAGCCGGTGACGGATCGATCACTGGGCACGCGGTCCTCCCAGCGAAGAACCGCAATAGCAGCTGTGCAGCCGCTGTTCTTGAGCGGGAGCTTCTCGAGTTGGGCGTCGACGGATGTAAATGTCATGTCCAGGAGCTCGGGAATCGGCATGTTGGGGTGTTTTCGTATCATGTCTTCTAGAATAATGTGAAGCTTCTTGCCGCACCAGTCCGCAGCGAATGTGCCGGCATGGCCGTCAAAGATGGCAAAGTAGCCGTTGTCCGACTCGGAGACCTCTTTCTGAATAGCCTCTTTGTCGTCCTTACTTGACTTGTCCTTTCCGGCAGATGCGTCAACCGCAGGAGCCGGTGTATCCAAGAAGTTGTACAAAAAGGCATGCGTGTCCTCCATCGTCCGGCGGCATTTCTTGTTCCTATCTTCCCAAACGCCGACACGGAAGGTGGACTTTGGTCCGGGGACCGAGTCTCCGGCCGAGTTGTTGTGCTGGCCCTGGGGCACGGCGAGAGCTGGGTCCTGCTTCCCGAGCTTCTGGAGCGGCGTCTGAGCGCCTGCGTCGGATCCCGAGCGGCCAACCTGGGAGAAGTTGAGCGAGTTCCTGGCCGAAGCTAGCAGGCTGCTGGCCTTGCTGCTGACGCCACTACTCCTGCGCTTCTTCTCGCCGGTATCCTGTCGAGTTGGGGGGCTGCCATTGCCGCTGCGCTTCTCGCCGCTGGCCGCCTGGTCTGCGTTCTTGATGGGAACCGCAGACGCCGCGGTCGGGCTGGCCTCGGGAGAAGGCGACTTGCCGTCGCTCTTGGAATCGCTTTCAGACTTGGCCCCCGACGAGTTGTTGGAGGCTCCGCCAAACATTCTATTTAGCAGACTTCCTCCGTGAGAGGAGAGACTGCGACGCTTGTTACCGGCCAGTTTGTGGAGGAGGAAGAGACTTCCGGAGCCGGAGAGGGAGAGGGATGTTGGAAGTTGGTTGATGGGAAACGGGTTCCTGTATAGAACAGATCGGTGTCGCAGAGAAGCGAAAGGGTGTTGGGGCTATTCGAAAGCGTCGTCGCGGGGCTGCGGATGGATGGCTATGGATCGCACTCGTGGGGGAACGAAGACGAAGGGGATGGAGCGTGATTGGATGGCCCAGGCGCCTAGTGCAGCCGTGATTCGATGCGAATTCCAGGGATGTCTAAGGGGCGTCGCAAGAGTCGAGAGACTGTGCCAGTGAGCTTGCAGGACAGGACTTGAGATGGATCAAAGATCAGAGCGTTAGGTTGCTATTTTAGAGTTGGGGCATTAGGAGGGGGGCATGGAAATGGATGACATGGGCGGGGACAGCGGGGAGCATTTACGACAAGAATCCAGCTGATGCTTAGTGCTGTGGTTTGCGGTGACAAGGGCCCTGTAGAGCCGTGCAAGCGCTAACGTCTGCGTTGCGCAACAGCCGGTGCAGCGATGAGTTGATTTGAGAGGACACAGTGAATCACATCACGGGCTTTGTCTATGTGTGGCAACTCGGACTTTGTGCTCCAAGGCAAACATTTGACGGTAGACAGGCAGCTTTGCCTCTGATGACGATGACGATGGGATGAGGGAGCGGCGGCATGGCATGTTCATGTTCATGTTCGGGCCAGGGTGCGGATGGTTCGAGGCAAACAGGATTCAGATTCAGCAGAGCGCCAATGCAGTACATACCAGACACACGTTATGTTCCGTTCTATTTTTATCGAGTAATCAAATGGCGGCTCGGATAGAATTGTCCTCCCGGAAGTAAAAACAAAGAAAAGAGTTTCAATCTTCTCCGGTCATATCAAAGTAAGAACATGAAAGGAAAAAGCAAAAGGCTGATCTGGGGGGCTGCGCAATGCTGCATTTTGAGCAATGGGATTCTTTGTTGGCGTCTCCAGGCCGTCCATTAGCGCCTCCGGGGATAATCAGTGCAGCGCAGTTGCAGCAAGCACCAATAAGCTGCACTGCTGTGCTACCCTTACATGGGCATCTCAGCGAGCTCTCACGTCACCTAGAATACATGTCCTGGTACAGTAATATCAGCTGCTTCCCTGCTTCCGCCTTTGTACTGCAAGGCCACCAAATCCCAGTGCTGCCTGTGCACCCTCGAGTTCCGAGACACCATCTGCCTGTTCGAGACAAAGACGTTCCAGCTCGGCGACATTTGCTGCATCAAATGGAGGCGCCAGATTCGAGGCGGCGGCTTCGGCGCTCTTAGTGGACGCGGGGGAGCTTTAGCGCCTCCATCAATGCCTTGCTTAGCAGCCCTGCGTGTCCACTTGATCGTGTTGCTCTCTTTTGCTCCGGATCATTGATGTCCTTTGACCCTGGTAAAGCCGCCATCGCCGAGGGTGGGAATCACCGAGGCCGCGGAGTATGAAGCAAATACGAGATGGTGAGAAACTACGTGTAGGTAGCCAAGGTAGTTATGCGGATAATACTGCTTCAAAGTCCAGAGACGGTCAATATCCAGCCTTGACAAAGACATTACTACTGGGCAGCTACAGCGGGATGAAAGAGTCCTCTCTGGTCAATCATCGTAATGGATAACCTCTGCGTGCGTAAATATATCTGCAAGTGTATGCTTCAAATCATAATGGCCATCAACACCTCTTGCGCCCAACGAGAAAACGTAACACGGCTCACTTCCATCTAAACCCCGTCCACATATATATAATAACATGCTCCGCTGGACGATCCCCTGTGGTATCATCGTCGTTTGAATCATCTGGATCCCTCATTAAAGAGACTTTCGCCCCTACTTCTTCCCGTGCTCAACTGAGTCTGGTAGGTTCCGCTGGGAGGCTACTCCGAGGCTTCTCATTCATTATTTCATTCGCGGATTCGTCATAAAGTAGTAGCAGCAGCCGGTTACTTTCGAAGGCTGTCGAGCCGGGCCTGAAGGTCATCATCGACTGGGTCACCGCTACCGCCTCCGGCCCCAACGGCCTGCGCAATCTTGCCCTCGGACACGGCAGAGTTGCCCAAGGCGGTTGGAGTCTCCCCAAGCTATTGTTCCATCGGTCAGTCATGTTGCGCATTGGGCATGATATGGGATAGGAATGTAGCCTTACAGCTTGGTTCAGGTCGATACCAATCTCCTCCAAGACTTGCTCAACAACCTCGTCGCCTTCTTCCTCGATACCAACGTCCATTGCGTCATCAACGGCGTCATCCATCATCTCTTGCCTCTGCTCCATAATGTCGTTTTCGCGTTCGAATTCCATGGCAATGCGTTGGAGCTGGGGGAGGTTCATGGACCTGTTCATGCTGCCCAATGCCATCGTGGCACCCTTCATGGCCTGCATCATCTGCTCGTTTGTTCGATAGGTCTAGCTCGCCCGTCAGTATGCGCATACGGCAGGTTACTATTAGCGCCGAACAAGGTCATACCTGGAGCCGCAGGGAAATCTTTTGCAGCTGGCTACGCATGCCGTAAAACTTCTCAATGTACCGCCGTGTGCGCACCAGGTCCTTGGCTTGGATCTTGCACGCCCCCATCTGCCCATTCTTGGCGCTCGTCTTGATCTGCTGTATCAGCGTCTTCTCCTGTTTCTCCAGCTTGACGCGGGTCTGGTCGAGTTCGCGAATCGCCTTGTCGAGCATGCGCTGGTTCTTGCGTAAACGCTCGGCCGGCGTCATGCGCTTGCCAAAGGCCCATTCTAGGATCTGCAATGGAAGTCGAGGTTAGGTGCCGCTACAGACAGGCATGGGCATACAGAGGCATTGCCCTCACATTCATGATGACGACGGCTGCGTCTTGCGGAGAAGCGACAATCGCAGAGTCTTGCTTTCCAGGTAGGAAGAATAATTCGGGCGACGGACGAATTCCGGCGAGAAATTGAACGATGAAGCGGACAAGAACTGGATGATATAGTATCTGCCTAGCGGAGTGCCCGAGGAGCGACGTCGTCTGGCATGTTTGCGTTGCTAGTCGGGACTGGGACGTCAGTCGGCCAGGAAGCACCGCCATGTACCCCCACGGCGGTTCGCAGGCGTGAAGATACTTGTGCCGTCAACGCCCGGTTCTTGGGGGCCAGCGATAAGATAGCGCGTGCTTCCCGAGCTTGTGCCGAGGCACTAGGCCAATCAGGGCAGCTTCGTCACCGGGGGGCGCGAATTTGCTTAAACATCATGCAACCTTTTTACTTGACGAACCCCATTCAAAGCCCGACCCTCGTGCTCCTACCCGATCTTTCGACCTTTTAATTTTGACATCATCATCCACACTCCCTGCATCTCTACCCTTCAGCTTACCCTTCAGCTCGACAATGCTGCGCACAAGCAGTCCTTGACCAGCATGAGCCAAGAATACTTCAACGACAAGGGCAAGGCGCCCGCCAGCCGGGACTCGGACGATGCCGACCTCGATTCCGCAGGCCCAGCCGGAGAGCGGCCCAAATACATGACGGTCGGCAACGGCACCACGTCCGAGCACGCCGCTCGTCTCCAGAGCATGCTGGACATTGATTCGGGATACGGCGGCAGCATCATGGGCGACGAGCCGGGCATGTGGGACATGCAGCCCCATGGCCACCAGCGACAATCCGGAGCTATCCACCAGCTGTGGTACAATTCCCAGAGAGCTACGCTGGGCCGATCAATTAACAAGGTGCTGGATCTGCTGCACGGCCTCCGCGAGATGAACGCCGTGTGGCCTGCGCACTACCCGTCGGTTCAGCGAGCCGAGAAGATGGAGTCTGATGTGCCTCGTCCCGGCATCCTGCACTCGTCGACCATGGAGGACATCACGGTCAGGTCCAGCCAGGCACCGCCGCCAATGCTTAGGAGAGCCATGACCAGTCTCGAGGATGCATCAGCCGAGTCCAGCCAGGCGGCCGAGACTCGTCCTGCAGCAGAGCCGCGGCTCGTTTCGCCACAGATTGCACAAGAGTTTTCAGTGTTGAAATTAGATCTCAAATTAGGAGCTCTGCACCAGGCCGAGCTGGTACACTCTCTGGAGAAGGGCTCCATTGCGTCGCTCCTGGATGGAAAAATCAGCTCCAGCATCAAGCATCTCGTGTCACTCCGCGAACGTATCGAGGACAAGTCAAGCAAAGTACTCATCACAGGCGATCTGAACGCAGGCAAGTCGACGTTCTGCAATGCCCTTTTGCGTCGCAAAGTGTTGCCCGAAGACCAACAGCCTTGCACTGCCATCTTTTGCGAGGTGCTGGACGCTCGAGAGAACGCAGGAATCGAAGAGGTCCACGCAGTCCACAAGGAGATGATTTACAACCGAAACGACGAGTCGACCTATGACGCATACTCTCTTCAGGAGCTGGAGAATATTGTAATTGATAATGAAAAATACGTCCAGTGCAAGGTCTACGTCAAGGACGTTAGAACAATTGATGAATCCCTACTCAACAACGGTGTCGTTGACATTGCCCTCATCGACGCTCCAGGTTTGAACTCTGACACGACCAAGACGACGGCCATTTTTGCTCGGCAGGAGGAGATTGACGTTGTCGTGTTTGTCGTCTCTGCGGCCAACCACTTTACGCAGTCTGCCAAGGAATTCATCTGGGCTGCCGCTGCGGAAAAGGCCTACATTTTCATCGTCGTCAATGGCTACGACTTCATTCGAGACAAGGAGCGATGCCAGAAGATGATCTTGGATCAAGTTGCAGGGCTGAGCCCACGTACACACAAAGAAGCTTCAGAGCTCGTCCACTTCGTCTCTAGCAACGTCATCCCAATGGCACCTTCACCCCCCGGCGGACCCAGCGGCGGAGGCGGCAGTGGCAGCGGCAGCGGTGGTGGCGATGATCCCGGTGATGACAAGGGCAAGGACTCGGACAAGGTTCGAGACTTTGAGAAGCTCGAACAGTCTCTCCGCAGATTCGTTTTGGAAAAGCGAGCTAGGTCGAAGCTTGCCCCCGCAAGGACGTATCTACTCAACATCCTCAACGATGTTGGGACGTTGGCCACGGTCAACCACGAGGTGGCTCAGTCCGAGTTTGATCGAGTCACCCAAGAGCTCAAGGAGCTTGAGCCCCAGATTCTGGCCAGCAAAAAGGCCCGATCGGAAGTCGACGAACAGGTCGTTCACAATATTGAGGAGACGTGCAAGGACATTTACGATCACACCCGAGGACACCTCAACGCCGCCATCACCTATGCCGGAAGCACCAAATACGATATCCCATATCCCGGCCTCTTTGGCGCCTTTGGATACGCCGACGACCTCAAGGACGCCATTCTCTCCCACATTGCCGATGCCGTCAACGGCTGCGAGGACTACGCCCGAGCCCAGACGGTCAAGGGCGTCAACGCCATCAAGCAGCTCGGCTTGCTTCACGTGGGTGACGAGTTCCAAAATCTTCACTTCCGGCCAGACGTCATGTTCCGCCGGAAGAAGGATGCCCTTGCCCGCCAGGTGGACGTGCCCACTGAGTTTGCCGACTTTGTGGACTTTTCAACCTTGATGCATAGCCAGGAGAAGTTTGCCGGCACGGGTATGGCCCTGACTATTGCTGGCGCTGTTGTGCCTCGCATGCTAGGAATGAATTCCTGGGTGGACCACGCCATGATGGCGACGCGCATCATTGGTAATGATAATCTTCGCAGGCTCATCCTGCCTGGCATTGTCGTTGCTGGTATGTAACCCCTGGTCCTTCTTACCGCAGATGTAGATTTTTTGCTAACTGATTCCTCCTTAGCCATTGCCGCGTCGGCATATGTACTCCAGCAGATTCCCAACTCTCTCCCCCACCGGCTGGCCAGGAAGATTGAGGCACAGCTCGCCGAGATCGACTACGTCCACACCAACGCCTCCCGAATCTCGGGCTCGGTCCGCACCGTCCTGCGCATGCCCGCCGACAACCTGCGCGTCGGCCTCGACCACAGCGTCAAGGACCTCAACAAGAAGCGCGACGAGACGGTCAAGGTCAAGGGCGAGAGCGAGCGAGCCTCCAAGTTCTTCCGGAAGCTGGTTGGCGAAAGCCAGGTCCAGAAGAACATGGTTGAGGGCGTGGACCTCGATACGCCGCCGCAGAACTTGCACTAAAAATTGGAAATTGAGGCTTTTATATAACGCGTGATGAAACGAATTAGATTGGGACTCATGATGCTTTTTTTGTCCTTTGGCGTTTACAGGATTATGGAGATTTGAAAAAAGGAACGCGCTACGAAGTGCCGTTCTGAGGAAACGGGGGGGTTTAAAAAAAAATACATATACCAAAAAATTGGTGAAGAAGAAGTGGGCGGAATGAAAATGGAAATTCATGGATGGAGCTACAACTCTGCTCTCCTCTAGTCTTTGTACCTGGTTTCCTGTCTATCGCATAGCCATAGCGTTATCAAGTTTGCGTACGTTGTTAAACAGTTGATATAGCGCAGTTTTAGTTTTGACAAAAACAAATGAGTGAGAAGGAAGAGAATATCAAAGGGGGGGAAGGCCCGTCGTTCTAAGAAAAAGACGTCTAGTTCTATCCAAGATTGTTGTGATGTGGAGTGGTTGATATATCCAAGTCTGTTGTAATGTATGGGGTAGTTTGTTTGAGGTGTGAAATCTTCAAGGCCACATGATTTGTCGTAATCTCTCCTTTTCGACGTCGCCCCCAAAGATGTGATCGATGGGTTCTCTGGCAAGGGCGCAGATTTGAGATTTATCGAGGCGGAAGTGTTGGGCAACGAGGCGGTATTCGTTGGATAGGGGGCTGCCGAAGATGCCTACGTCGTCGGTCTAAGTAAATCTGTCAGTCTTTCCCACATCATGACATATAATATCGTTTCCAAAGGATGAGATGAAAAGAGGGTGATGATGGAACTAAACTTACTCCCAAAGACACCTTGACGCCCTCAACGGCCCTCCACTCGCCGAAATGATGGCCCTCAAACCCACTCTTCACCATTCCCGCGTGCACGTTACAGCTCAAACACAATTCCAAACACAGTTCATCCTTTCGATGCGCAATCTCGCGCTTCGTATCTTCGTCTTCGCAAATAACGTGGCCCAAACGATGCGGTCTCCAACTCAACAAAGTCTTCAACTCCTCCGGCGAAGCACTACTCTCCGCCTCTGCGAAATGCACCGTAATACCCAACCCAGCCTCCCTTGCCTTTTCAAACAAGGGCGTGAATAGCCCTACTTCGCCCGCAGGACGAGCCGCCGGATCACCGCAGAGATCGAGACCCACGATGTTTTCGGGCAAAGAAAGCGCCAGATCGAGGATTGACGAAGCGGTGGCGAAGTCATGCCGTCTGTCGATGGATAAGATGAGGCGCGTATGAAGAGATGGATTGGAGGTTTCGAAGGAGGAGATTGTGTCGAGGAGGATGGAAATGTATTGCGTGGTGGAGAGGAACGGGGTAGAGCGGGGGGTTGTGCGGAGTTCGAGGTAGACGACGCCGTCGAGGAGGAAGGATTGTAGGACGGATGTGGTGGCGTGGCGGAGGGAGGGTTCGTCTGTGAGGAGGGCGTAGATGTATTTGCTGAAGAGGGGGAAGAAGCTGGTTATACATATGTAGATATTAGAATTTTGTTGTTGAGAGAGAATGACGAGGAGGACAGATGAGTGTAATGCTTCCTTACGTTTCGAGATTGTAATCATGCTTTCCCTCTGGTATTACGAGTAGAGGATCTTCTAGGTCTGTTTCTCCAGCGGCATGCTTCTTGAGCCATATCTCGTGAAGGGTTTGGCGGGAGATGCTGCCTGTGAGATGAGCATGAAGCTAGAAATATGTGAGTGATTATCCTTGCTTTAGGGGGTTGGAGATGAGAGAGGAGCGGGGACGGACCTCGATTTTGGGTAACGCTACAAAATCCATGACTCTAATTATTTGGTTTGTGTGAGTATTTGTGTAGAAAATTAGGAGGGTGTGAGAGGGAATGGTGTATGAGGGGGATGAAAATGAGTGGTGATAGTTTCCATGCCCCACAGTTGAAGCTTACAAGTCTTTAATCTCACTCACCATAGCTCATCACCGTAACTACAATCAAGATCAAAGAACACATCACAAGAGCAAAGTCATATCTCAGATTCTTATCATCACATTTTTACACAGCATCTCAAACCCATGATTCTACCCAACGGCAAATATATATATATATATAATAAAATGCAGAGTGGTGAAACTACATACACCACGTCCGGAGATGAGACGGGGCATCAAACCAATTCGTACAAACAAACTCCCCTCCCAAATGGCCCTCTTTTATTGTTCCTCCCATGGTGTAGAAAACCTCATAGAGTCCGCCCAATAACATACAGCCCACCAGCAGTTCGTAAAAGGCCAGGGCAATGATATGCCTTCTCTCTCTGCCTCTCTTCCACCTTCATCAAAAGGTTATTGTACACGAATGGAGGGGACCATGCTTGATCTCGCATGCTCAGGTCCTCAACCACATACATCACCATTTCACCCGCCGTCATTTGTAATTGTAAGCCAGTCATTACATTAGAACCAAATCGTTTTCCCAGTTCCAAAGCACCCTGCTTTTGCTACCATGTGGCGCCCCCAAGTCAATTTTGTTTTTTTTCTGTCTTGTTTTAAGAATTTTCTTGTTTCTTTTTTCTTCGCCATTGTCTTCACAAAGCAGCCTTAGTCTCAGGGCCCAGGGCAGCTCCGACCTGGTCCGCCGTGCTCCCCTCAGCCCCCGCCGTCAACAGCTCGCTGCCCGTCTGGCGCATGTTATACTCCTGCTCCATGGCAGTCAGCTGCTGGTCCTCGGCAAACGACAGCGCAAACGGCACGCCGAGGAAGAGCGCGGAGGTGGTGATGACCCAGGCGCCCTTGCCGCCAAAGGACAGGACGCTCCAGGCGGCGCTGGTGACGGCGTTGACGCGGCTCGACACCCAGCCTCGGGTGGTGGGGGGGATGATGTCGCGGAGAGCGTATAGCCGCTCGGCGAGGGTTTCTTCTGAGGGGTCGAAGTCGGACTCGTTGGAGATTTCGGATTCTGCAGCGGGAAGAAACTTTTGTTAGGACCAGGGTGTGATTGATAAGATGGCATCATGGAGGGCAGAGGAAAGCATACCGGTATCCGTAAAGTCGTCCTCCTCCAAGTCAGCAGCCGAAGCGTGCTGGAAGTGCTCGTCCTCAACCTCGGTAAGAGTAACCATCTTGACTGGTAATTAGGCTATGTGTGTGTATTGATGCAAAAGTACACAGAGTCCAAGAACTGAACGCTGCGCAGAATGATATTGAATATCGGCAACAAAAAGCTGCAAGTGGCGATCCCAAAAGTTGCCGGTTGCGGGGCTCTCCAAACTCGGAATCTGTTATTCGTGCTTGTTTTCAAAAGCTGCAATGCTGGACGCAAAGAAAGTCGATTGCAGGGGAAATCCGCCAGAGTCCTGGAGCAATGCTTGCGAAGAAGAAGATGCGATTAGTGCCTCAATTGCCGGGCCTCGATAACAGTTGGAGTCAAATTTTTTGGCTCTCTTTACTGCAGGCCGATAATGGGTCTCTTGCCGGACGTTTTGGTGGTTTAGCCGAAGAAATCGCAGGCAACGGGTCACGTGCGGCGTTGTGCATTTGCCTGTTCTAGTTTGTTCTGCCATAATGAGCGGCTGTGACGTAGTTTCATGAGCTGCTGGTATTGTATTTTGGCCATCCTTTGATAGGTAGCTTCTTTGCATTGCCTCTTGTGCTCAGGACAATGTCATGAACTGTACAAGCAAACCCGTGTGGAAGAAAAGTATTAATGCCAGTTAGCCGTCCAAAGTGTCACAAAACCACAAACCGCAGCTGCTGAGCCCAGCTGAAAGAGCTAAAAATACGCCTGGCTCAAATCCAAAACTTCCAGTACGACAGTGGCCACAAGCTATTCCCAATCATCAATCACATCATTTTTCGGTCCTCCGGGCAATATTTTGGTCAAAGTAGATACTTGTACCTAACTTTAGGAAGCCATTTTCTTCAACAAATACACCCTGGCCATGATGTCATTGCACCCCGTCACCAGGTAAAAAGGGCCCCTTCATCGACAGTACGAGTATGTTAGTAGAAAAGAAATGCCGCGCGTGCCACTTTGTACGCCGCCCAGCCCGTTTCGTCAATGAAGCTGTCGAATTTTCTTTCCCAAATCCTTCCTCGCATATCCGCGGCTCTGGCTCCATTTCGCCGCTGCCTCCTTTTTCATGGTGGTCCTCATGGCCACACCGAGCGTGTGATTGCTCACCAATTGTTGTTCAATCCTGTCCAGTGGCTTCTGCCTCCCTGCATTCGCTACGACACTGGGATTCCAATTTTTGGGCGCAAATCTCATCATCTGGCCTCCCGTTGCTAACCTCATCCGCCCCCAGTATGATGCACTCACTGCGTCTCGTGCAAAGTTCTTTTTTCCTTTTGCTATAGATGGAAAATGCACCGAGCGGACACTGCGCAATTGTCACTTACTTACCTATTAGGTGCAGCGAGTGTGGCGCCCGTCATCCGGAATGCACACGAGATGGTGACTGACCTACCCTGAAAAGAACAAAACTTGATTGCACTTTTGCGCATACCTATTGTTAATATGCGAAAGCACACACTGCTCTGAGTGAAATGATAACTCATGAATTGCTACGTAATCACAAATTCCGTAGTGACATACTGAGACTTTCCCCATCATTCCTCGTGTCTTGGTCGAAACTCCGTATATCCGTGTTAGTCGCCCTGAGATCTTGCTTTCTGCGGATCATCGCATCACCATCCCCATACCAAACACGTGTTTTTGATTCCATGCCACATCTCATATCGTCTCGACCAGACCAAGTCTCAGTCTCAAACACATTTACTTCTGATTCGGATCAACAGGCCGAATCCAAGGAGGCGAGCAAGCACAGACATAGAGTCATGGGCTGCCTCCTCAACTTACACGCCCGAATCATACACCCCAAATCAGCCTCGCACTGCACCTGATCCTCCAGCAAAGCAAGTCATATCAAGAAAAATTGCATTGTCCTTTTTTTTTTTTCTCCATTCCATCCCTGTTTGACTTTTAGGACAACTTCCGTAACTAACCCCCTTACCTGTATCAAAAAGTAAATTTATAAAAAAAAAAAGTATTTTAGCCGATCACGATGTTACTCAACCATATACAAGGGGTAGCACATACAAACTTACAACATGCATACGACGATACGTAAAACCCGCCGAATCACCACACGCGTTTCCTGACCGTGCCCAATTTACCCCGGAAATGCCTTACCTAAAAAGAATTTCATTCCTAGGTCCCTTTTTTTTCTCAACGCCGCAATCCTTCATGTTCTTACGCCGCACAGATTCGGGGGGCAACTCACACCGCCCGTGCATTTCATTCTTTCGGGGGGCCGGTCGATCAGAAAGAGGTCTTGTGATCGCCCGTTTTGACTTTTTTCTTTTTATGTATTTCCTGCAAGGCTTTTTACCAACCCGCAGGTGAATATTAATTACACTTAGGTTTCGTAAAAAAAGGGGGCAAACATGCCGGGGGCCGGAAACAAAGAGCCACGATGCGATGGTCTCGGATGCTGGGGCCGCTCTGTACAACTAGCAACGCGATGTACATCCAAGTACACTCATAGTGACTCTGGGGAAAACACATCGGCCGCATCGGCCATCCTAGGCTTTTTCCTTCTGTAGAGGGCAAAAAGGAAAAGGTCTTGGCTTCCCCAGGAATCGGAGACATCGCCGCCGAACGAGAAAAAAAGAGTCATGTCTCAGCGCTAGACTCCGGATTATCACGTAACTATTTACTCGTGCTACTGTTAGCAGCATCGTGACCGCTATGGAGCAGAGTAGGAGGAAATAGAATTTTGCGGCCTGCGGCGCCGAAAACCCGGGGTCGGAGAAATCCGTGCAGGGCATGACAAGAAGAGCCAAACCAAACCACATGACGAGCCCTTTCTCGGTAGCTCGAACCGAAAACCCCAGCTTTACTACTGACCCTTTTTTTTTTTCTTCCCGGCTCTTTTCTTGTTCGGGAGCAGGTACAGAGTACACCGGGTGGATGATGAGTTGCGATGTATTTGAACTTCAGTAGTATCTCTGGGAATACTCGTACGGAAGAAGGCTGAAAGCGTGTAATAACATCAATGCCAGTTTCACGATATTTTCATTTTGTGTTTAATGCAGGCTTAACATTCATGCGGTCACCCTCAACGTATTCGTATCGCAGTGGCCATAGCACTCAACTGGGAAGACGAAATGGCCAATGAGAATGCAACGGGAACGACTGTGCGTGAGAAAAGAGAAAAGAACAAAAGAAGCGACGAAGAACGAAAAATTGCCGGCGGTGGCGTGCGAAGGCGTGCCATTGAGGTGCTTCTTAACTTGTACGTAAGACGGAAACAGCGAAACTGGGGGTAGCGATGAGTGATCTGCCTCCATCGTGACTCGTAAAAGGTAATAGAAACAGAGTAAACGAACCCAAAAAGAAAAGGAAAAAGAGGAAATGATTCAATACCTGATCGTTAGTATGGGTACACAAAACAAGGTACCTACAATACAAAAATACAAACCCGAGCTGGAATCAATTTTTTCTCATTTTTGCCGTCCTCGTGATGGTACAGTGCCGACGCCCGGATGGGTCCGTTTGCAGAGCCACAGCGTTTGCCCCCTGGGCTAAGGGGTTTTTTTTGGGGTCTGCCAAAAAAAGAAAACCTAACGAAAAAACGAGACAGACAGAAAGAGAAAAAGGAAGCGGGGCGAGGTTAGTCAAAAGACCCACGATTTACTAACAGGTGGCCACAGCTTTTTTTCTCCGCCAAGAGAAGTGTCTCTGGCAGGGCAATTTACCTTCAAGACGGCGCTGTGCTTCCCCCAGATTTTCGTAGCCGAGAGACTACTCCTCCATACTACTGCTAGGGCAGACAGGCAATGAGTACGGGATGCAGTACTTGCCGCTTGCTGCCACCCTCCCGTACTCTCAAGACGCTGCTAGTTTGTTTTCTCTTTTCCCGGGGAAGGCTGCTGCTCCATTAGACATTGGACCATTGGAGGCAAAGCAGCAAACGAGCAAACGAGTAGATGAAGCAGCCCTCGCCGATGTATGCATAAATCAACGGATCAATGAGCAGCTTGCTTTCGGCCTATGTACCGAAACTGTCTGGACACTGTGTCCGAGGATATTGTCTCATCACCTGCGGATGATAGGTCTCTTTTTGGTATTACTGCATGTAAGAGGTACCAAGGTACCAAGCGCAATGTACTTGGCGGTACTCTGTTCCGAACTGCAAAATCCATGATCGGCGTGGACTGCCCATTCTCGAGTTGCCAGTTTTGTTCCTTTGCGGCTCGTGTTCGCCGCGTTTGCGCCATCGCCAGGTACGGAGACGTCGACCTGTACCTATGCATGCAAGGTACATGCAGACACTTTGCAAACAAGTCAGCAGCACAGTTAGTACGCACCTAGCCTCCTGCGAGCCCGTCACAACCCAGCGCCATCCTGGGGTCATCAGGTACACTGGGGGTAATGGAAACGGCAGACTCAGAAAGCTGGGGGTAATGGAAATCGAAAGCTCCGGCCGGCTTTCTGCTTGTGGGGTCAGCCGATGGCCGACGGGGACCCGGTGCGGGGCTTCTCCAGGCCGTGCCGAATATATTGGGGAGCTGGCGTTTTATCCACGTCTTGTTTGGCTGCTGGGCCTTTGTCCGGCATTAGTGGCTTCTCTTGCTCTATCGATCAGGTTTCCTATTTGCTGGCGGTGGGTAATTGTCGAGCTCCAGGCCGGGCCAATGCATTGGCAAGGGACACGTACTGTGCTGTACACGTCCGTGGCAGTACCTGCACAATGCCTGCATGCCAGCAGCGCAGCGTCGAATCGAACGGACAGGATAGGGGGTGATGAAAATTTCTTCCGCCACGGGTTCGGGTTGGCCATAGGGGCAGCCACGCAATCTTGCTGGCGTCGCAGATTGGGTCGTCGTCGGCAGCCGCATTGTGCCTCGTGGTCAAGCAGACAGGGCCATTGGCCCGCTACCCGCTTCCGCCATGCAGGCATCGAGCTTCTCGCACTAATACTGTAAATGCTCTGGGACCATCAGCTCGAAAGAAGGAGTGCATCCCCGCGGCTGGCCGCTGGGTCGCGCCAAACGGGAAGCCAGCTGGACATCCCGGACCCGTCGCCGGGACGATTCGAGCGGGCAGCAAGGAGGTTGCAATGTTCATGTACGAGTCCTGTACGATATAGGCTAGTTGGCTAGGTACAGGAGTTGAGTTTGCACTTTTGTTGGGAATTCCTCGACGGCATGGCTTGGATACCCCGGATCTACTTGGCCATTCGTGAATGTGCACCGTCCAAGTGTTCTGCAAGTACATTGCCTGGGCCTGGAAGAAGCGGTATGTGAAAAGGCCACCTGCACCATATGCTGGTAGCATCGGAGAATAAAAAAGAAAAAAAGGGAATTGAAAGAAAATTAGAAAGCGAGACTAGACCATGCGCGTTGTGGAGGCATTTGTCAGGTGGCCTTTTTTGTTTTTTTTTTCCTGTCCTTTCTGGAGGCGAAATTTGCTGACTATGACAAACAAGCTCGTAACAGCTATTGTTGTCGCAGAAACCTTGCAGGGCTAGAAGCCATCCTGGCCAACCCTGCATTGTCACGATGGCATTTTCGAAACAAGTGAGAAGACGACGAGCCAGGCTTGGGATCCAATGGATTTGCACGACTTGAGGAAATGCTAGGGGTACGTACACCAAGCAATTACAGCAACTTCTGTAAACCCGAGGCAGTTGTATACATGCTCACCAGCATGCGCGAATACAATAGTCGTAGAGACCAAGTATACAAATTGAGTGCTTGGATTGTCGTCCAAAGATGTGGACACTCACACTGGCGTCGATGTTGCCGCTCCCCCTTTTGGAAATCGGCTACTTGCTTGCCTAGTGGTAATAGGCGGCTAAGGATGGACAATTCAGAAGCCAGAAGATCGCACGTCAGCGTGGCATCACATTGCAACTCAAAAGATCAATGCAAGTCGGCAAGGGTATAGAAACGAATTGTCAAGCTGAGACAACCTTGAAGGAATCCTGTGCAACAAACAACGATTCTGACTCCATCCCTTGCAGCTGTACGAGGACCGCTACAGCACAGTATGCAGTACCGAGTCTGGTGATGACTCGCAGGATAGACACGGCCATAGGCCATTGGGCACGGAGCACCGCATGAGGCTTAGCCGTGGCTCCAGCAGATGCCTCGTGTGGCAGAAGAGCATCAGCAGAACGAGAGGGAGTGACAAGGAGGGGGAGAGGGGCAGCCCCAGGACATCTGGAGAAGCTGTGAGAACATCATGAGAAAAACGAAGCAGGAAAAATTGAATCCATTGCTCTAGCGCAGAGCCTCGAATAGCCGGCTCCCAGCCCAGAGGTACGTACCGAGAGTACGCCATGCCCTCCGCCGCAGTACCTCCGCCGCCACACGTCAACGGCGCAGTCATCTGGTACCTCGGGCCTCCTGGGCAAGTCACCGGGCCGGAGGATATGGCGGAATTGGCCAGGAGGTGCCGCATTGCAGCGCCTGCACTTGCCTGCAGCCCGGTGCTGGTTCCTGATTGCTGAACGGTCAGGTACCGGGCGCCCGGACCACGCTTACTACCCGATGTGGCCTAGCAGGCAGTTGCTATTTGGTAATATTGCGCCTGGAGTATGTAAGAATATGTAAGGGAAATGCACGGAGGGTGAGGTCATATCGCGATCTAGCGCATGTGCTCTGTTTTTTCGGTCGTCTTGGGGGCCGCTTGCGTGCGTACGCCGTATGCGAAATACTGTGCAGGATTTTTTCGTTTTTTCTTTTCTTTTCCTATTGCCCCTTTCGTCACCCTCCCGTCGGTACCTTAGGTACCTGGTTGCGTCTGGATAGAGTACTGTACGTACCTTTACGGAGTACAGTATGAGCACTGGCGGTTTAGAAATTTGCCCCGGCCGCATTGGAGATGAGGGCGAGAGTCATCTGACCGCGTGCCAACGGTCTAGACGGAGGGCAGGCAAAACACGTGATTGATTGATTGAGATTTGATTTGAAAACTGCTAGCAGGAGAGAGAGAGAGAGAGAGAGAGAGAGGAGAGGCCCCTATAATGGATGTTGGAAGCTGAGCGAGTGGTGAGCTACAGTACAATACAGTACTTGAATACCAGCTATGAGGACATGGAGGGCACAATTGTGTGTGCTTGAAAAAGGTAAACTGAGGTCATTGGTACGACAGAAGCAGCATCTCAACCGGCCCGGCACACCGGCTGGCGCTGGTACCGGTGACCACAGCAGCCCTGGAGAGTCGCTGGAAACGAAAAGATTCGAGAAACAGCGGAGCCTGCACTAGCACGGGGGCAGCGGAGGTACGTGCGGATACTCGAGTACCTAAGGTACCTCGCTCAGGGTGCACGGTACACGGTACTTGGGCGCAAGCGTGCAAGCGCCGCAGCGCCTCCAGAGCCCAGCTAGAGCCCATCCACAGGGCCAGCGCAGGCCCAGCGCAGGGGCTCCAGTTCTGGGCCTGGCTTGGCCCACCGGGGGAGGGGCAGCGAGCAGGTCACCAGCCAAGTACCGTCGCGTACCAGCAGGCAAGTGACGGCCTTGAAGGACGCGGGCAAGAGTCACGAAGCGATGCGAATCCGTCGCCGAATTACTTAAAGGCGCGGCCGCCAGTTGCGGTGCCTCGTGGAATCGCCTGGCATCAGCATCAGCATCACATCTTGATTATTTTGGGCCTGTCAGCAGCGCCAATTGGCTTGCAATTCCTCACTTATCATCCCGACTCGCCCCTCCTATCTCTCCAGATCATCCTCCCCCATATCCATATCACCAACCTTATACTTTTCTCTTCTGCATCTTACCTCTCCTCGCTTGCTTTATCGCCCACATAAAAACATCCTCAGGGGACAAGCAGCAAACAAGACAAAACATTCATGTAAGGCAATCAATCAATCCCCATCCCCGGCGAACAAGCAGCTCCAAAGCCGCCAGAAGCCATGCGGCACTCGGCACTGCCGAAGCTGTCAGCTCCCTTCTGATCGGTGGATCGCCCAACGCCCCAAAAAAGCCCCAAAAGAGCTGAGAAGAAAAAAAGAGAGTTGGCTGCAAACAATGGATGGCTAACGGGAATCGAGACTAAAATAGAAATACGCAAAGTCTTCCTCCAGAGCTCAATCCTTATCTCTTCGCTCACGCACCGACCTTCTTACGAGACCAATACGAAGCTCGTCTCACCGTTTGCTCTTATCTTTGCTGTCCGGACGAACCCCTGCACCGCCACAGCCCGACTCTTATTTTTGCCCTTTGAATAGTGGTTATCTTAGTTGGTACGTTATTGATGGCTTTGACAAACAAGCTCGCAGCTTCTCCTTTTTTTTGGCTGCTGCTGAAAACAGCTGTTTGCTGACTTCTCGGGTCCAGGATTCATTCGAGATCCCTTTTTGCTTTTTTCAATCTGTCCTAATCACTTAGGTACGTGGCGGTTGCGAGCCCTCTAATTGGGTTATCGACAGCTGTATCCCTTTCCTTGTACCCCCGTCCCTCTCCGCCGTTCCCGTCGAATCAACAAGGCAGATTGGTGGAAAGAAACCAATGGGGGGTGGTGAAATGACAATGCCTGAGCTTTGGCCTGCGGCGGTGAGGACAATCGTGTCTTACACCGGCTCGCTGGACATTTGCTCGGTCAATGCCGTTATTCACACGCCCCCTAAGTATACACTTAGACGCATTCCTTGTGGAAGATCCCCTGGCAACTGAGATATCTTACTGTATCAACGCCACGAGTGTGGCGCTGCCATCTGATCTCTCCTTGCATCTCTCGAGCAGAATGTCTCACGTTGGCTCTTGATATCTACCCCTGGCGCAAGTCGTCCATGTCATTGACTCGTGCGCTATGCCACAAATCAATCGCTGGGTGAATTTATGCCAGAGTTCTTATCTTTGGCGTTCCAGCCTGGTCCTCGTGGTCGTATTTATATAGCATCTATCATGCTATATATCTTGACCATGGCTCCTTGCAAAGACAGCGTTTCCCCATCCCTCTCTCATTTTCACCACATCTTTCGTTAATTCCCAGCTCTTGTTGTTTATTCGTTTAATCTTTGTTTTTCGATTCGCCTTTCATAATGGCTCTGGCAATTCAGACTAATTTTTCCCCCAGTGACAGCTTTCCTGAATACAAAGATCCTTTTCAAGACCTAGCACCCACAATGGCTTCCCCAGTCCCTCTCAAGCCCAAGTCTGTGGCTCAGATTCAAACCGCTGAATCAGACTCAAGTCGTGGTCCTTCTCCTCAGCCCACCCACGTCAGCGTTCCTCCCGTCCCTCTGGCCTTGAGAAATGGCCACCGAGTTCTGCGCTCTGCCACAGTCGGCTACGTTGCTCCCCAGTTTGAGGGAAAGACGGAGCAGATCAAGGCTGTCAAGGCCATCATCCAGCAGGGTGGCTGGCTCCCCGATACTCTGATCGACGAGCAGATTGAGTGGTTCTACGAAAAGCTCGGCATCGACGATGTCTACTTCTACATTGAGACCCCCGATGTCATCGCCAACCAAATCACTTCCCTCTATGCCGCCAAGGTTGCTGCCCACTCAAGAGAGGACAAGCAGGAGGAGATCCGCCTGGACATGGAGGCCAACGACCACGCCATCTACATCGACACCAGCGAGCCCGGCAAGGGTCACGTTGGCGGACCCAGATATGAGTCCCGTCTTGAGTCCAAGTATCTGGACCACCAGGGCAAGAGCAAGTACCGTGTCGAGACTTTCCGGTCACCGGCCGCCATTGGCGCCAGCCCCAACTCCAAGGCCACTGTTCGCTGCTACTTTGTGTACCAGTGCCACTTCAAGCAGAGCCCCGAGAGCACCGACCCCAAGGAGACCAGAATCGAGGTCATCTCCGATGTTGGTTTCTGGCAAAAGGCCACCGCCAACACCAAGCAGGTGTACCAGGAGATTATTGAGCTTGCCGTCAACAGGGCCGGTCCCGTCATTGAGGTCTTTGACATTGAGGGCTCCCCCGAGAAGCGTCTGGTTGTTGCTTTCCGCAGCCGCACTGCCCGAGGCATCTTCTCGACTCTCAGTGACCTGTACCACTACTATGGCGTCACCAGCTCAAGAAAGTACGTGGAGCAGTTCTCCAACGGCATCACTGTCATGAGTGCCTATCTCCGCCCTGCCTCCAACCTCGAGGGCTACTTCCCTTCCATCGATGCCTCCATCCACCAGATCACCAAGGAAATCTCCCTCCTCTACTGCTTGCCCCAGAACAAGTTCCACCACCTGTTTGCCACTGGCGAGCTGAGCCTGCAGGAGTCTGTCTACGCCCACAGCGCGTGGGTGTTTGTCCAGCACTTCCTGAACCGTCTCGGTCCCGAGTATGCTTCTCTGTCCGAGATTCTGGACTCCAAGCAGAACGCCCATGCGGCTCTGCTGTCCAAGCTCAAGCGACGTCTGCGTACCGAGACTTTCACTCCCGACTACATCCTCGAGATCATCCAGTCGTACCCTGAGCTTGTTCGTCTGCTCTACGCTGCCTTTGCCAACGTACACCTCGGTGTGGGCCAGGACACAGATATGATCTTGGCCACCCCTGCTGTCGAGGTCATGTCCGACGAGAAGCTCCGAGACAGGATCTCCAAGACGGTGTCCAACGAGCACGACGAGATGGTCATGACCGCTTTCCGAGTCTTCAACAACGCCATCCTCAAGACCAACTACTTCACCCCTACCAAGGTCGCCCTCAGCTTCCGCCTGGACCCCTCTTTCCTGCCAGAGGCCGAGTACCCCAAGCCTCTGTACGGCATGTTCTTGGTCATTGGTGCCGAGTCTCGCGGTTTCCACCTCCGTTTCCGAGACATTTCTCGTGGTGGTATCCGTATCGTCAAGTCTCGCACCAAGGAGGCGTATGGCATCAACGCCCGTAACATCTTTGACGAGAACTACGGCCTTGCCAGCACCCAGCAGCGCAAGAACAAGGACATTCCCGAGGGTGGATCCAAGGGTGTCATCCTCTTGGACCCCAAGCAGCAGGACAAGGCCACCGAGGCCTTTGAGAAGTACATCGATAGTATCCTGGATCTTCTCCTGCCCGCGGAGACCCCTGGCATCAAGAACCCCATTGTCGACCTGTACGGCAAGGAGGAGATCCTGTTCATGGGTCCCGACGAGAATACTGCCGACTTGGTCGACTGGGCCACCGAGCACGCCAAGGCTCGTGGCGCCCCCTGGTGGAAGTCCTTCTTCACCGGCAAGTCTCCCAAGCTCGGTGGTATCCCCCACGACAAGTACGGCATGACCACTCTGTCCGTGCGCGAGTACGTCAAGGGCATCTACCGCAAGCTCGAGCTGGACCCCTCTCAGGTCCGGAAGATGCAGACCGGTGGCCCCGACGGCGACTTGGGCAGCAACGAAATCCTTCTCAGCAACGAAAAGTACACTGCCGTTGTCGACGGCGCCGGTGTGTTGGCGGACCCCAACGGCCTGGATAAGGATGAGCTCATTCGCCTGGCCCGGAAGCGTGCCATGATCAGCGAGTACGACATCTCCAAGCTGTCCAAGGATGGATACCGCGTCCTTTGCGAGGAGAACAACGTCACACTGCCGAGCGGAGAGGTTGTCAACAACGGCACTTCGTTCCGCAACACATACCACCTGCGCGAGAACAACACGACCGACTCGTTTGTGCCTTGCGGTGGCCGACCCGAGTCCATTGACCTCATCTCGGTCAACAGGCTCATCAAGGACGGCAAGAGCATCATCCCCTACATTGTCGAGGGTGCCAACCTGTTCATCACCCAGGACGCCAAGCTCCGCCTGGAGGCTGCGGGCTGCATTCTCTTCAAGGATGCCTCTGCCAACAAGGGAGGTGTTACCTCTTCTTCGCTGGAAGTCTTGGCCTCTCTGTCGTTTGACACTGAGGGATTCATCGAGCACATGTGCGTCGACCACAAGACCGGAAAGGCTCCCCAGTTCTACAACGACTATGTCCGAGAAGTCCAGGCCAAGATCCAGGAGAACGCCCGTCTCGAGTTTGAGGCCATCTGGCGCGAGCACGAGCAGACCGGCATTGCCCGATCTATCCTGTCCGACAAGCTTTCAGTGGCCATCACCGACCTCGACGAGAAGCTGCAGCACTCTGACCTGTGGGACAACGAGAACATCCGCAAGGGTGTCTTGAGGAACGCGCTCCCCAACATGCTGCTCAACAAGATTGGCCTCGACACCATCATCTCTCGTGTGCCGGAGAACTACCTGCGCGCCATCTTTGGCAGCTACCTGGCCAGCCGATTCGTCTACCAGTTTGGCAGCCAGCCCAGCCAGTTTGCCTTCTTTGACTTGTAAGTTTGAAATCCAAACCATTCCTGATGACTATAAAACAATGACTAATTTTGCATGAATAGCATGACCAAGAAGCTGGCTGAGATTTCAGGCCAAGCCAACGGAACTGAGCAGGTCAGACGCATGTCTATCCACCAGTAAAGGAGACGGAAGTGGATGCATGAATTGCTTTTTTCTTGATTTTTTATGAGCTTTTACTTTTTTCAGCGTGTTTTGCAGTATTTTTCATATGATGCATTGATGGAGACCAACATGTCTCATTGGGTTAAACGAGAAAATAAAACGTCGATGGTTGCGCGACTGTCTCTGGTTCTAGGACAGCTTGAGAAATAGATTTCATGGGATTATTGATGGGAATAGGGTTTATGGCATAGGGAAACCGAAAGAAAAAAAGATGATTGTGTGACTACGTACGTAGTACGGTCTGCAGTCGAAACGATAGATACAACTAATGGCAACTGTCAAATTCTCTTACACAAACAAGCCTGACTGGGATTTACGATGCACGGTGAATGTTTGAAACAATATGTTGAATATGTTTGAGAGAGGGTGAGAATTGCGTGCTTGGTCTGGTGCCTTGTTATCTAGACTAACACGAGCGGGAACCCATGAGATGCGATGCGACACGATGCGAGATGCAAAGCCCGGCAATTACAGTAGCAGCACGGTACTTGTTTCGGCCAAGTGCGTATGCAAACTGAAAGAAAAAAAAAAAAAAGTTGACGCAAGCATGTCATGCTATGTCATGTTTCGAAATCCAGGGGTAAGCAAAGCAAGAGACGAAGGAAGAATTAGAGATTGGGTGAGATTGCGTGGAGGGTGGGGGGAGTTTCAGCTTTGGTTCGGTTCGGGGCTGGCGAGCTGGGTATGGGTGTGGTGGGAGGTACATGTGCGATTGCGGTAGGATTGCTGGTGGTGGGAGGTACCCTAAGCTTAGGGTCCAATGGGTTTTATGCGGTGGGTTTGCATTGCATTGGATTTTTGTGTGGGATTGATGTTGGTTTATGCATTCATGCGTGTGTGTTTATAAAAGTGTAGTATGTAAAGGGAAGATGAGAATGAGAATGAAAGTCGATGATGAGAATGAATGAGTGAGTGAGTGTAAAAATTCGTGAGTGAGGCTGAAGGGAGATTTCGGTCCCTCCAGACCCCATGTCGAATCTTGTCACTTGCAGGTTTGTGGATATCCAATCCATACGAGGTGGGCCTTTGGTTGCAGCTTGCATTGTACCTTGCATGAGTCCGATTTTGGAGTGAGAGAGGGGCTGAAAAAAAGGCAAAGAAGAGAAAAAAGATGAACTATGACGATGACGATGATGGGGGGAGAGGAGGAAATAGAATGTGGAATGGGATGGGGAGTGAAACTTGGTGGCGAGAGGAATGTTGAGTTGGGGGATGCTGGATGGGAGGTGAAGAAGAGAGACTGATATGTCTCAGTAAATACAAGGCGTCGGGTTTCTTTTACTGAGTAGAGCTATCATCGTCTAATACTACAGGCTCTATGTAAATAATATTGATGGTGCAATGACAGAGAGGGTCAGCAATATTATCATGGAATCAAGTAGCATGATGCAGTACAGTAGCAAACATGACACACAGACAACAGACAGACATGAATAGAATCGAATGATGCAAAGCCCACTGCATCTTTGCTTGATTCAGCCTATTTTTGTCCACCATCGTCTCTTGTCCTAGTCCTAGCCTCCCCCAATCCTTCTCTGACCTCACCTCACCTCAGACTTTTTCCCCCTCCCCCTCTCTCTCCCTTTGCCCTCCCTCTATCTACTAAGCCTTACTAGATCGAGGTGTCGATTTTTTCCCTTTCCTGCCCATCTGTTATTATTCTGCCTTGCCCACCCACTGCCTCATGCATCGTGTCAGCAACAAGGCTCGTATGAAATAAGAAAATAAACCGCAGCAATCGAACCCGAAATCAGCCAAGATAAGCCCAACCCAACCAGGGGACCAACCAATCGTCCAACCGTGTCCCGCTTTGGCGAGCTGAGCGAAATCCACGAGTAATTGTCTAGTGCCGTGGGGATCGCCAATACCCGCACACGCAGTCCGCACTCCGGCACAAAGAATTGAATCGTGGTCTGTGTGCTGTTGCGTCTCGTTTCATTTGTGCCGTGGCGTGACGTGACTGAGAGAGAATCGGATTCAAGAACTACAAAAAACGAAAACCCACCGAAACGATACATTGGACACTTGATCAGCTGCGGCTGGACGCTGTGATTCGCCATGACCAGGCCCTTGATCGTCAGAGCGGGTGCGTATTATTTTTCCATCGTCTTTGCTCCTCTTCGTCTTCGTCCACGTCGTTTCCCCCCTGTCGCCTGTTTTTTGTGTGCTTCATTCAGTCAATCAATTGCAAACCACTGCATCAGGCATTGGCCCTCGTTTCCCCCATCTTGCTCTTGCTCCCTCTTGCAGATACAATCGTCACAGACCAGACCAAACTCCCCCCTGTCCGCGCGCGTGCATTTTCATGCTGCCCGCCTGTGATTCTGCATCTTGGTTGGCGTCTTTTTCTCGACCCCCCTGCTAGCAGCTAGATTTGGCCTGCGGAATTGTGCCTGTCACTGGCTCCAGAAAAAAAGGGACAGGATTTCGCGCCACCCCCGTTTCGACCTCGCTCGATGTTATTAGCCTGTCCTGTCTGTCTGCGCGAGCATCGCATTGCGATAAAGGGAAGAAAAGAACAACTGCCTAACTGCTGACCGGGGGTCTGTTTCTGCCTTTCTTGTCGTTTCATCTTCTCATCTGCCGTCTTGGTTGCAAGTCCAGATTGTGCTTCTGCTTCGTTTTCTGCTTCTTGCTTCTACTTTCTGCTTCGGCTTTTGTGTTCCTATTCCTCCCACCGGCTCACCAGCAGCTTCCTTTCTTCCCTTCTCTTCCATCTTTTGGCCCCCCTTGCGCCCCTTCTTTTTTTTTTTTTTTTTACCACCTTTGCAGCATCTGCCTTCTCTCGCTCGCTCTCTTTGACTCTCCTTCACTCCCAAAAGACCCCGAAAAAAATAATCCCCGTTACCATTTTCCCGTTTCATTTCTGCCCAGTCCGCGACGCGAGACACGCGAGCATTGATTGCTTCACAACGCCCATCGAGACTGACCGAGCGCCCTTCTCTCCCCCTTTGGCACGAATACAGACACGATTGACTTGCAACATCACCACGCCCCGTCGACCCAGGATCACTCCGCACCCCGAGGTCTTACGGGTCATACGATATCCCGAAACCCCTTCTCCAACCCTCCTGTGCTGCTCGCTCCGCACCAGGCCGAGACCCTTCGCGAAGTCGCCCACGAGACCGCCATCGCGCAATCCCGCAGTCCCTGGGCTGCCTCCGACACAGACAACGGCCGACCGAACGCTGAAAATATTGCCGACGGCATGGACGTGTATCAGCAACACCAGCACCAGCAGGACTCGCTGGCCGTCGCCCAGAATGGCGGCATGGCCGACGACGACGACATCGAGGAGGATGGCGACCTCGATGACGACATGATGGATCGCATCTCCAGTTCGCCTTCCATCGAAGATGGTGCGTGCAGCTCTGTTGTCACTCCCGTGGCCTGGCCGCGGCGAGTTTCTTCCCTATCTTGCATCCCACGGACCCCCTGGACGTCATTGCACTCGCACCCTCACTCTTCCTCCCCATCTCCAGCTCCCAGCACAGCAGACACAGATTCCCTACAGCACAATCGCATTGCCCATCGTCATCTTCTCTCGGGTGAGTATGCGGGCCGCAGCCACGACGACGATGACAACGAAGACGGCGGCAAAAGACACGTCGACGGCTACGTAATTGGCCAGTCAGACGACGGCAGTGAGACGCAAAGCTTGGAGACCAAAGGCTAGGATCCCGCGGTGGACAAGGATGGCAACGCGTTGGCACACGATCCCGACAGTCAGCATGTTCTCGTTGCCAAGGACGACACGTATTTTGCGGAATGCGACTGTGACTTTGACTGCAACGACCGGCACCTTTGCGCACACGAGGCAGATTGTGACCCCGACATGTCGCTCACGATACCTTACAACAAGTCCTTTGAAGAAGATGATGATTCCGACTTTTCCCTCCCCGATGATCCACGCTTCATTGAATATGGTTGGGCGGCAGAATGCTTACATGAACCAGAGGATATCGATTTCGAATTCGTTTACGCCCTCCACACCTTTGTCGCTACCGTCGAGGGCCAAGCCAATGCAACCAAGGGCGATACCATGGTTCTGCTAGACGATAGCAACAGCTATTGGTGGCTGGTCAGAGTAGTCAAGGATAGCAGCATTGGTACGTTGACTGTTTGGTTCTACTTTGAGAAATCCATCCATGTTGGCTAACATATTCCTAGGCTACCTGCCAGCCGAACACATTGAGACGCCTACCGAAAGGCTCGCTCGTTTGAACAAGCACAGGAACATTGATGTACGCAATCCCTCTCGTGCTGGAAAGGAAAAGGCCTTTGTTCTAACTAACTGTTTAATCAGCTCTCCGCCACCATGTTGACCGATCAGCAACAAGTGCAGAAACCAAAGACTGGCTTTTCCATTGGCATCAAGAAAAAGGCAACAGTCGCTTTTGCGGAGCCCACCTACCACGACTACTCTGACCACGACTATTCTTCGGAAGAAGAAGACCTTGACGAGATGCTAGACGCTACCCAGACGAAGCAACAGTCGGCATCCGATGGCGACCCTGCCGATGACAGCGCCAGAGTAGAGCCGCTCAAGACCAAATCATCCAAGGGCGCCAAGCCATCGGATCAGACACTAGACGAGTCCTCTGACGAAGAAGATCTCCGAGGAAGCCTCGACATTGTGGAGAAGAAGGGCCCCAGCATATCTCGCAACGGCAACATCAGGAACACCGACTCTTTCTTTAAGGACGAAACAGCCGAGACCAAAAAGATCACCCTTACGCCTAACTTGCTGCGGGATGACGCCCCTCGGGAGTCCACCGACTCTGTCGGCAAGTCTCGGACAAGCTTGGACAGGCTCGAAAAGGAGCTCATGTCCGACAAGGACAGGAAGAAGAACAAAGACAAGAAGGAAAAGGAAAAGGACAAGGACAAGAAGCCCGGTGGTCTCCGAGGCCTCTTCTCGAGAAAAGACAAGAAGAGGTCGCCCGACGATAACGGGCTCGAGAGCGAGCCCCGCGATAGCGAGGAGCGCTTCTCAGAGGAGCATTCATCTCCCGAAAAGGCCAGGCAGCCGGCCAAGCTGCACAAGCCTCAAGCCCGGATCGAGCCAACCGTCAACAACAAGGCGCCCCAGGCTTCCACCGTGGAGCTTGCCTCGTACTTGGCTGAAAGCCGCATCAACGACGTCTCCAATGTCCCCCCGCCCTCGATGCGCATCGTCAACCCTGAAACGAACGAGACGCATGAAGTCCCATCACACCAGCCTCCTCGTGGCCGCCCATCTCTGGATCAGCCGCTTTCTCCCACCTCCCGCCGAGGCGAGGTGGTTCCCAGCCCCAGATCTGCCACCGCCCCGCGTGCGCTCAACCACTTGGATCTATCCGATTCCGATGATGATGAGTCAGATGATGGCGAAAACATTCTGGATCGCATGCCTCAGCCCAACAGCTCCAAGCCCGAGGCCCCCAAGGCATTCCAGGAGGAAGAGGTGGAAGAGCCCATCATCCCGGGCTCTTTCCCCGATACCAATCCCTTTTCTCCCAATTACAGACCTTCCCCTTCACCGCAACCCCCAACCAAGCCAGAGACTCGCCCAGCCGCGGAACCATCTCCCGTGTCTCCGGTTGCTTCATCAGAGCCACCCGCTCTTATGGTAGACACTTCGTCTCCAGAGGACCGCTCACCTTCTGTATCGCCCTCTCCGGAGCTTACCCAGACTGCGGAGGATCAATCCAAGAGCAGCTCCTCTTCCACGGGAAGCAAGGAGCCGGCTTGGGACGACATGAAGCTTCGTGCCTTTTTCGATGAGCCCGACCATATCCGCGATCTCCTGGTCGTGGTGTACGACAAAACGGACGTGGTGCCCGCGAGCAGCGACCATCCGGTTGTAGGTCCCCTCTTCCGGGAGCCGAATGCCAAGTTGGCAGAGATAACAACGGTAAGTGACATCGCCTTATTATGCGAAGAGAATCAAAAACTAACAGCGTGCTAGCAACTTGACAACATGCTTGGAGATTGGTTGGCAAGGAAACAACGCACTCGAGGATCTCGCTGAACCAATGCGAAAATAAACAGCCTTCTTATTACTTGTACATAATGTTTTGTTCGAGGGGGAGCCTTGAGGCCCCCTACATTTTACCCACCCCACACGTTGATCGCTGTTTTGGAGGAAAATTCAGCTGCTGGATTCACGCTCATCCCGTCGCGCAGCGCACGGCTTTGTCATCTTCATCCTTTGTATGAGAAATCTTTTGTCTTTTGTTGTTGTCGGACCAGATTTAGCCATCATGGGCGTTTGCGGGAATCCAGTGGGGGAAAAAAGAAAAAGAGTTTTCCAACATGACGACGAAATTTGAATGCGACAAATGCACCGCATGCTTTCTTGTTCTTCTTCTTGTTCTTTATTATGGGTTGATGCCCTCAAAATCTTCTTTTTTGTTCTCCCCGTCTTTCATCTAAAGCTTGAAGCTGGAGCTGAAGCCTCTGTTTTTTTCATTTGTCATGTCAACATGCTTCATGATGAGATATACACCACCCCTTCGCATACACATTTTCTTACTCGGTTGGTGAAAAAGAAGGCACTGCAAAGGCATGGTTGTCTTTTTTCTTTCGGGGAGAAATTTGGAGGGATGGGGATGGGATTATTCTTTACAGGCTGCTTCTTTTTCGCTTTTGGTCAGGCAGGTATTTAATTTTTTATTTATGTCTCCTTTTCTTCTTATCTTTTCGAATTTTGTGTGTTTGTTTCTTCTGGTCGTGTTGACTGACTGTGTTTGTACGACGTGGCTGCCTGCAATCTTTTGACTTTTTTTTTTTTTTTTTTTTTTTTCTCTTTTCCTTCTCTTTTTCTTGGTTTCATTTACTTTGTGCTTGGAGGAGCGGGATGGGAAAGCATAGCCGATACATTTCATTTTCTCTTGTGATGGACTAGATAGACCCTGGTGGTTTACTTTTTTCTTCTTCTTCCATCTTCTGTTCTTTGGTGTCCCTGTGGGGAGAAGCATCTTCCCATGATGGGATGTGGGATTTTTTTATCTCTTTTTACCCTTTTTTGTGTCTTGTGTTTGTAGTAGTATGTGTATTTTTTGGTGTCGTGCTGTGGGTGAATTTAGGAGAGAGGAGAAGAGGAGTGGTTGAGTTTGGGGAGGATGGGAAGTGAAGGGTGATGATACCCATTTTTGTTTTAGTTTTTAGCTTCTTGAAGAGATGATGTTGTGTGGTTTTTATTTTGCCTCCTTTGTGTGCCTTTCGTTGTTTTTGGTGAGATGTGAGATGTGAGATGGTTAGAGGTGATTTCCGGATTGATGTGTTAAAGTAGGTGATATTTGTAGAGATGGTTGGGGATGTAGCTGTAGACTTGTGGAGAATGATGAGTGTCTAGACATCTTTGGAAGGGTTGGCTGTATTGTTGGATGTTTTGGGAGGATGAGTTGGTGTAAAGTGACGTAGATGTTGTGAAATTGGTTTGGGGATACGTTAGTTGTCAAGAACGGGTTTGTTTAGTTGGGGTTACGGAATAGTGGTGAGGACATACATGCCGTTAGTTAGCTTGCTCTTTTTTTTTGGTTGTAGGGGTGTTGCTGAGAAGTAACGTGATCATTTCTTTGCCTGTTTCAACATCAACGACCATAAGTATCTAGCTATCTAAATACACAAATCCTCATCTGGGCGATAGGTCGGTGCGAGTTGGTTTCTGTCTTGATCAGAGGTAAGTTGACGTATGTACTTTGTAATGTGAACCTGAAGTGTGAAGTGAAGGTGTAGAAGATCGTTGGATTATTTAGAGTGAGGGATGCTTTTGTCTACTTGGGTGATTGACTTTGACTAAGATGTGGTTAAGTAGAACTCGATTATGATGTTTGCTTTTGCAGAGTAATTTATTCAATTACCTTACTTGTCGATACTGAGACTCAACTGTTCGTTGTGAGTAGTCAGCAGGATTAAAAGATTCAGAAATAGAAGTGGGCTAAGCAACCAAGTAGCATATTTTTCTAGAGCTATGGAGTTGAGACTATGAAAGGAGGTGCTATTTGGTGGCTTTCGAGTTGTTTGAATGGTTCTATATATTGGCTGTGATTATCTTGCCAACTAGATATGATGTTTGTTTCTGGGGGAGTATTGAGCCACGGAAGGGGGATGGCTATGATGGAGATTTTTTTGGTAGATTTGAGTGGGGTTGTTGAAGTCGATGATGGGTTGATGGGGGCTCTTGGGTTTAGTATGAAGGTTTCAGTATTCGTAAATGGTTGTTTTGGGTGATATGAGAGCTTGATAGAGAAGACGCGAGTGACTGGAGCAAAGACATTTATGGTCAATAGTTAGCGGTAGATTCGTGATTGGCCATGGCAAGCGTAAAGAAATGGTAGACTGAGTCTCTTTGATGCCCTCTCGAATATCATATCTCACTGGGTCTGCGATGTATCATCTTGTCTGGTAAATGGTGTCAATGTGTTCTGGCCTGGT
This sequence comes from Trichoderma harzianum CBS 226.95, assembly GCF_003025095.1. Classification (NCBI taxonomy): domain Eukaryota; kingdom Fungi; phylum Ascomycota; class Sordariomycetes; order Hypocreales; family Hypocreaceae; genus Trichoderma; species Trichoderma harzianum. The sequence continues at coordinate 340,858 of NW_020209268.1, forward strand.
CTGTGATCAAGACATATCAACTTGCCGCCATCTCACATGCTCTCACGCTCGAAACACCAATCCACGAACCAGACACATCACAGCGGGCAATCGTGGGCATCAGAATTCATCATTGTCGTCAACGGTGCGTCATATTTCCCTAGCAGTTGGACAATACGTCTTCCCTTCTCCCGCCGCAATGCAGCATGCATGCGCGCATGGCAATAAAAGCAACCCGTAGCACCTCTCTTTCAAAAAAACAAGACAGCAGCAATGGAAGTCTGCATGCGCCCCCCTCCTTTCCAGAGATAAAAAAACCCGATAAACCCGGAGAGTCTGAGAAGAAGAAAAAAAAAAGACAACAAACACAGGAGTGCCAAAACAAAAGCCTTTTTGTGAACTGTTTAATCTTTTTTTTGTTCTCCGTTGTTGTGTGTGCTTTAAATGCTTTATTTTTGTTTTCTCTATCGTCACATCCACACCCGATGATACCGACAGAACTTTCCCTCTCTCTCTCAAGTCCCCGTAAACGCCTAGGTCTAAATTTAGACCTCCGTTGTGACCTTGGCCTTGGCGTTTGTGACCTTGACACCGATCTGCTTGGCGCGGGAGATGATGTCGATTCGCTTTCGGGATGAGACGGCGCTGGCAATCCTGTGGGAAAGAGGTTAGTCGAGGGGAGATGTTCCAGAGGCAAGATGGAAGAGTGACGTACTCGGCAGCGTGGGTTCGGTTGTGCATCAGCAGCAGCTCAAGGTCCTTGACGTTGTGGACGAGGAAAGCCTTGTGGCCGGAGGGGGTCAAGAAACGGGTCTTCTTGTTGGAGCCATAGCCGATCTATCATTGCATCCAACGTCAGCGCTTTCTGTTGCCTTGAATTGAAGAATCTTCCAGCGGTGGAAAGAGATTGCTCCTCTTCCTCTACCGCCTCATAGGCAAAGTCGTACCTTGGGCATGCGGATAGTGCCCCTGAAACGTCTGCGGACACGTCCATCGATACCCTTGGGCTTTCTCCAGCTGGCATCGACACGATCGAACCGGTCACTCTGGTGACGGGCGAAGCGGGTCTTGTCTGCAAGTTCCTAGTTAATTCCATGTTCCAACGCCTCGGATTTGAAGTGACAAGAATGAGAAAGAGGCTCGATTCGGGGTTTCTCGTCCTTTTGCCCTATTTCAAACCCATCCAACTGCGCTTCAATGTCGTCCTCGTAGAATTTTCTTCTCCATTCGTCGTGTGGGCTATCGAAGGCAGTCGGGACAAGAAAGAATAGGGCAAAAAATAGCGAGGGCGACCGTATCTCGAGGACCCTTCTCTTCTCTCATTCAAATCGTGGTAAAATTGACGTACGCTTCTTGACGATGGGGACGTGCTTCTTGGCGGCGACCATCTGGAACAGCGAGACTCGTTAGATTTCCGTAGCAATGAGGATCTCGCGAGAGAAATTGAATCGGCATAAACGTACCTTGACGGCTTAGTCGGGCTGTGGTTGATTATGTCCGGCGTGATGCTTCACTCGATGCGAATTTTTGGCGGATGCCACAATCGGTAACACTAAGGCAAAGGGTTTAGGGCACGCATCACGTGTGGGCGGTGCGATCGTGCGGTTTCTACGACTTTGGTTGGGCAGGCGCACCAAAAATACAGCTGCGGAACCCCACTAACCCACCAGTACGTACCCCGATCTGCCACTGCGAAAAAAAAAAAAAAGTTGCAGCAAGGCTTGTCGTGCGGCCCAAAGAGGGATAGCGCACATTAAGGGCACAAACCCTCGCGCTGTTCCGCTGGAGGCGCTGGTGGCCGGGACGCAAAAAAATCCGTCCTAGGCGAAAAGGGGACCAGCACCATCACGACGAGAAGCGAAGCGAGACTGCAGCAACGCAACAACTCAGACATACCACCAGCAACCATGTCGTCAACTCAGAGCGTGCAATGCTTCGGCAAGAAGAAGACGGCCACTGCCGTCGCCCACTGCAAGGTTAGTGGAAACGAAAGAACGAGAGCGATGTCACAAGTTTGGAGGGAGGATTTGGGAGACGGGGATGTGATGTGCAAAAAAAAAGGGAGATGTGGGCAGACGTCATGGAGGAATTTTTCTTTGTTTTTGAAGAGATGGGCGCAGATTCGAGATTGCAGGATTCAAATCGACATGTGGAAATGCTGACATTTGGCTCTCTTCTAGGCTGGCCGTGGTCTCGTCAAGGTCAACGGCCGACCTCTGTCTCTGGTCCAGCCTGAGATCCTCCGCTTCAAGGTACGCACGCAATCATTCGTTACTCCTCTCCGATACGATTCGAAAAGCTCTGTGGCCGCCTCCAATTCATCCCGAGATGAAACCCTTGTCAAACATTGAAAACCACCAAAATTGGAGGGGAATCACTTGGCAGATGATATTGGAGACGACCACAAACTGCTAGAGATGACGGAACAAGACGAGAGAAGAACGCACATACTAAGATTCCTGCTTCCTTTAGGTCTACGAGCCCCTCCTGGTTGTCGGCCTCGACAAGTTCGCCAACGTCGACATCCGCGTCCGCGTCACCGGTGGTGGTCACACTTCTCAGATCTACGCCATCCGCCAGGCCATCGCCAAGTCCCTCATCGCCTACTACCAGAAGTACGTCGACGAGCACTCCAAGAACCTGCTGAAGCAGGCCCTCGTCCAGTTCGACCGCACCCTGCTGGTCGCCGACAACCGCCGCTGCGAGCCCAAGAAGTTTGGTGGTCCCGGTGCTCGTGCCAGGTACCAGAAGTCTTACCGATAAACGGTTGTCTGGTGGCGTTTTTGGCGCTGTTGGGAGTTGGCAACGGGGGAGAAGCGAGGAGGAACAAAGAAGAAATGGTCGAGAGAAGCATCTTGCGCTGCTGTTCCTTTTGCAGCTTTCAGGATGTGGAATACAAAAGGGGCCGGAGTCGCATATCCCCTGGCACGGGGATAGGTTTCCCACTGGCATTTGCATGGCCTTGCTTTGGGCGGATTGTAACGGGTCTGGCAGGCTAATGAAATCTTCAAACGTTTACAAAGTGCAGCAGAGACGTGCTTGAATGTGAATGTTTGCGTGCGTGTATTCTAGGGGCGTGACGCGTAAAAGGTCGTCATGCAGTCTAAAAGATATGAAATGCAAAGCCTATGAAGCCATCGTGTCCGCTGATAACTATAACAGACAGAGAGGGTTGTAATCTCACAATCCGACATCCACGGCTCAATTGCCAAGTACGAGTCTTTAAAAGATCCGAGGATGAAATAGAAGCGCAAGTCTTCAAAAGAGATCCAAGGATATAATAGAAACACGAGTCTTTAAAAGATCCACATATGTAATAGATGTCAAACACCAGACACCAGCAGGCCGATATCTGCTGTACCAAGATCTTGCCAATACGGTTACAGATTCTCGCGACGGGTGAGGCAGTAGAAATCAGGAATCACAAGCAGTCATATATCAAGAAACCTCCGCCCATTATCTAGCCCCTAGCAAACATACAAGTTCCAAGACGTGAATTCCTAGGTACAATTGTGATGGTGGTCCAAGATCTGTCTGTACATGCTCTCTGCTCAAAGCATAGCAACAATTATCCACTCCAAGACGTCTATACCATTATTAGGCTCAGTTTACTGTCGACATACATCTCAGCGAGGATACTGACCGATTCGTGGTCCAGGGCTCGCTTTACTCGGCATAGAAGAGCTTCAAGTCAAGTGTTGCTGCCTATGTTTCCAACAGGATAAAGCAATCAAGATGGGGGGACCCTCTCCAAAAGACGGGACAAATCTCTTGCTCCCTCATAAATGAAGAGTCTGCAATATACATTCTCAAGCACCCCAGCTCAAAGGGCCAATCGAGTAAACATATAGGTTTGACTACGGATATCCATCAAAGCAGAGCTCAATAACCTCCATAGACCCAAACGACCGTAGCACTTTTCAATCTACCCAACCATACCGAATACACTCCATATACACCCGCCCAGTCCCCCAAACGCCAAGCATGGATAAACAATCACTCAAGCTCAGAAAACCTCCATTTCAAGGAGACTCTGACAAAATCATCCGTTTCTTTGCCTGTTTCAGAGCACTCATCCTCCTCCCAGTCATCAATTTCGACCACCCATTCAAGCCCGTCCAGCCAGCATGCCTCTCACGCGGCTCCTCCACAGACCGCCTGACATCCTGCCTCTCGTCCCGTTCACGCCCGTCCGTGGCCGTAAACCCCTAATCGTTCCACGACACCAAGTCCCGCTGGCGTCCATGCTCGTCAAGCTCGACAACTTCAGGCGCCCACTCGCCACGCTCGTCTTCAGCCTGCAGCTCTGCCATTTCCACCTCGACCTCCTCGCCGTCTTCCATCATCACTTTACCCTTTCTCAGGTAGTCGGCATGCAGATCCCACCCGAGGGCCACGACTTCGGCTTCCACTCTGGCGAACGCGGTGCCGACTTTGGTCTGTTCGGGTGTGGCGTTAGTGCCGAGGCTCTTGAGGACCTCTTCCAGCCGGCGTTTGTAGATGATGAGGGCGAGCCTCAGCTCTTGGCTGTTGGAGCCGCTATAGTCCATGATGGACTCGTCCAGCCACTCGGAGCTGTATTGAAGCTGCGCGGCAATGGTCTGCAGTAGCTTAGCAGCGAGTACTGGGCGGTACTCCGGCAAAAGATATGCCTTGAGGATGAGCTTGAGCACCATATGCCACCACTGCTGGATACAGGCATCGTTTCCAAGATGCACGCCGACAATAAAGGCAAACTGCAGTTCCCCAACAACGTCAACTTCGGATAGCTCCTTGTTGGGTTCAGTCATGACAGACATCATGTAGGACGTTGCATCTGTAGCAGCCAAGCTTCGAGCGGCTCCCAGAGTATTAGCAGAATATGTCTTTGAGTGCTGCGAGAAGCTGAAGTTGAGTTCTCTCGATTGGAGCACATGGTTTGCGAATCTTATTTCAAGCTCCATCTCTGCGCCCAAAAGGACAGCTCCCTTGACACGATCCGTTGTATCGACATGCCAACTGCTGGCGTGCTGCCCGGTAACGCGGCTGAGCACCTCTTCGATGACGTGCCCAGATAACTGTTTCCATATCTTCCATTTCTCATTCGCTGCCTTTTGGACGGTTGTATCAAGCTTTTCTCCCTCTGGATTGACGGACGAGGGGTCATTATAAGGGACCAGCTTGTCATGAAAACTGTCGAGATTTTCGGCCTGGATCCGGGCTTCTGCTCGTGATGGTTCAAGCACAGTCTCGTTGAACTTGTCCCATTGCAAAACATGAACTTGGTGTGTGCCAGAGGATACAATCCAGAAACCAGTCCTGACGGCGCCGCTGTCGGGATGGGTTACCCAGAAGAAATGAGGGCCGGGCGGGATATCCCTGATGCCTCCAAAGTGCCTGGCAGTGAATGAGGTGGTATCGTATCCCACGAGATAGACTTCGGGCAGATCCAAAATGAGGAGCACGTCTCCTCCGCCCATGGAGTGGCTCATGGACATACTGTTTGATAGACTCGACGAGTCGTCTCGGATCTCTGTCCGAGCATCGCTAAACTGAACTTGTTTTCGGCTGTTCAGGCTCTCAGGGGGGTCCAGAGGAGGAGGCGGACTATCCTGCCGTTCCTCTATATCCATGGGCTCGTCAGGTTGGACAACATGAAGTGATCCATAAGGATGGGCACCGAGCACGGAAACCGACTTGGGGGACATTGTTGAGCGAGCACCCGAGCTGGATTTTCTCGGCCCGCCTATAGGCAGAGGCGATGCCGGGAACGGCCTCTCGCCAGCCATGCTTGTACAAATGCTATACTTGTTGCTGTGTGATGGCGGCTGTGGTATGAGCTTTGTTTTGCTGGTAAGATAGGTGTTGATAGATGGTGATACTGGAGCTCGATGCGGGGCAAAGACGTGGGCGTGCGTGTCCCCGCAAGCTCTTATCGTAAACAAAACTTGATAGTGCGACTTTGCCAAGATATCCCGATACCAGTATGATCAAGTATCAGCTGCGGTTGATATGAGAAAAGACGATGTTGAAGCTCTGGATTGCCGTGATGGAAGGTGTGAGGTTGACGTGCAAATTGTTTGGTGGCGTTATCCGCTCTATACCCGCTTTAGCTATCTGGAAGGCACCACAAACCCAGAAGGAAGCAGCACAACAGCTCGTCTATTGAGATGCATTTAGGCCGATTTATTGTGGCACATATAACACGTAAAAGAAGAATTACCGAATTAATTTAATGCAATGTGAAATGGTATTTGGAGGATGCTGGTATTATGTGATGTGCATTCATGGAATATCTATTAGTATCTACCTGTTCAAGCAAGACAAGGCGCTAAATAGGAAACAGCTTCAGAGGGTGTGAGATACACCAGCAACACCAAAGACACACGACGACAAACGTCAAACCAAGCCCGTCACTGCTAGTCCCTCAAACCAACTCTTTTAGCTGCCGTTCTGGCAAGGCACAGAGACAAAGTCCGTCACTGCCACTAGTTTCACCCAGGCCCTGGAGCCAAGCTTGCACTACGCACCTCTAGCACGCCAGCCGGTTGGTGTCTTTTTTCCACAAAAAAAACCTCCCAAGAGACATCGTTAGTGTTGGGGGTGTCGGTCCATCCAGCAGCTAAATAAGGAGCGCGTGGTGGTTCGACTAAATTTAGCCTTTTGGCTAGGCCATCTGTTTTCCACGTTTTGTTTTGGAAATAAGAGATGATGTGATGTGTACCATTTAGACAGGGGTAGATGGGGATGTTTAAGGGTCTTTGGGAGTTTGACACGAGTGTAGCTGTACATGCGCATGTATTGGAACATCTACATGATACACCTTGGAGTAGCTTCACCACAGGCACTATCCATCTGCCCAACATCATCTACTCGCTGGCTCTCCTTGTTTCATCACTTGTGGAAATATCAAAAATAATATATGATAATTTATTATCATAAATAAGAAAATGAAAGGAATATCCTCCTTCTTCTCCCCTACAAAAAAGTCCACTCAACAAGCAACAAGTGGTTGTTTACCAAGGCCGGCAAAACCAAAAACCCAAAGAGTAGCATTTTCGCCCACCATGTCAGCACTCTCCCACAAAGCCCAACAAGCGTCTCCTGATTCCCGCAGCGAACCTTCCCCAGGGCCCATGCCGTCATGAGAGCATCCGGATAGACCGGCATAAACCCCTTTTAAACTGCCTCCCTTTCACAAACATGGGAAACCCGCGCGGCCACTAACAGAATACACATGCGGATATATCGCATCATCTTCGCAATCTGCTTCGGGGAGTCGGGGCAGTGCTTACGGGTTTTCGGCACCGGTCAGCTTCTTGTGTCCCGTTTGGTCAAGAGAACAGGCGGCAGTCTCGGAATCGTTGCGCTTGCAGCAAATCGAGCTGGAAACTTGATATGAAAATCAAAAAGTGCCATGGATTTACATCTGTTCTGTTTTGGACTGACACCGCTTTTTACGACTCACATTCAACACATCAAAAACTACGTGTACCGTCCTGTCCCCCGTCCATCACAGCCCTACCAACCTCCGCAGCATGACATCCAACATAAACTCGTATAAACCACCATGTTTCCCCAGATCGCACTAAAAAAAAACAAAACACCCACGATGTTCCCCCCCTAAAAACTTCCGCCCTGGTCACTCACAGCAACACAGTGCAAGGCGCTAAGCAAGGGGTGCGCAGAAAAAAAAGTGTCGTCGCACGACAAATAAAAAAGGGAACGATGGGAGAAAAGCGCAAGGCGAAATCTATGCTATAATGCTTAGTCCTTCCTGGTAAGGGAGGGGGCGGTTTGTGCTGGTGTGTTCCCACCGCGGCCGCCGCCTTTTGCGTGCCGAACCCGCTGTCACATCCATTTCCTGTTTTTTCTTTTCCCTTTTTTTGCCCCCTTGACTAGGTTGTAGGCGTGGGTGGATTTGTGCTAATGCTAGGCTTTTGTTGGTGAGGTGAGGCTATCGAGAGGAGGGAGGGTGTGTGCGTCTTGGAGCTTCGCGGCGATGCCACCATTGCTCAGAGGAAAGACTTGGGTTCATATTAAAGCTCTATGTAACTAGCACTTAGAAAGAGGGCTCAGTTGTTCCGTTCATCATGAGCATCATCTCATTATCAGGTCGAGATCAATTCTCCATGAAGAGGCTTATACTCTAACTTACGGCTTATACAAATAGCATCCGGCAGTCTGCATCATCGCCCTTCTTACCATCCCATTTTGCCCCTCCCTCCGGTCCTCCAGCATACATGTAGCCCTTTTCTAGAGCCATCTTTTTAGTTATTTTTTATTCTTCGAAATCATACACCCACTAAAAGCAAACCATGCAACCCAACCCGGACGATCCAACAAAGCCGTCCAAACCCCGTTATAAAGCACTCTAAAACCACGGGCCCAGCCTTGTTGCAAGTTATCTTGACCAACGGCCGGCCGCTTTACTGGTTTCTGCTATTTTTGACGATCTCACAGATCTCACAGCTACATCTACATCATTGAGAACTCTGGCCGTATAGAAATCTACATCACGTACATCCATTCAAGTATAAGCCAAGCCATAAGCACTCTTCAACGCCAATCTCACCAAACCCACCTGATATAAGAACAAAACCTTCATCACAACGTACTCAGTGCAAAATCATCTTCTTCAAACACAGCACAAAAAAAGAAAAACCTCCATCTTCATTAGTGCCACTATCCATCTCACCAACAAGCCGGGCCCTTCAACCGGTCCTCCCGCCAAAACCCGCCCACACACACACACCCTTTCGTCACGTCACAGGTACACCAAAACCGAACCAATTTAGACCAGAAAAAAAATCGCCCAAGACTAAATTAAATACATCGTCCATAAGTCCAACCAAAATAAAAAACGAAACTTATGCCGCGCCCCGAACAAAACGTTAAAAACAGGGCCTTGCGTTTCCCCTTTTTTTGGTCTCTTGGTCTGCACACGCCCCCTTTAGTGTGAAGTCTTGATTTCCGTCACTTTGGTAGAAAGAAGATGGAGTAAAGGGACGAACGAGGTTCCCATCTTCGCGTCGTCCCGCAAGCCCTTCCCGCGGTAGATCTCGCCAAGACTTTTCTAGAAGCCCATGTCAACTCTTCCTTGTGTTTTTACTTTCCCGCTTGCGCATACTCTTTTTCTTTTGACAATTTATCTCATCGATCGAATTTCTTTCATTCCTGCAAAAAGGGTCTAGCATCCTACATCAGCCGCCCATATTCCCTCACGTTACACTAAACACATCCGCAGACAAAAAAAAGAAGCCAGCATCGAATATTCTAGCGTTCTTCCCCCCCTTCACACTGGCAACGTAAAAAAAAAAAGAGCCCGGTCAATATATAATTAGAACCCCCCAAGCATGCAGCATCCCGACGTGTAGCACAAGAAGAAAAAATCTTCATCCATCAAAACAAAAAAAATTGAAACTTTGTCTCACTCTCGCGTGGCTTTGCTATTTTTATTCTTTTTTCTTCGCCCTTTGAAGCTCGGCGTTTGTGAGGCAACTTTTCCCCCACGTCCGTCCACGTCACAGCCTCGTTTACGCCTCTTGTCGAGCATCATGAATCCTACCAACATAATGCAACACAAACCAATTATAAAATAAAGATAAATAAATAGAAATAAGACAAAATCGCCTAAACCTCTCAAAGTCCCAACCCAACCCACACACATAAAATCCCACACATGTCGCACACGCAAGCACTATACCTAGTACCGCCACGCCCATCCCACCACCACCGAGAAATAAAATAAATAAATACATAAAATCCGAACCCATGTCTTTGTGTAACCACATCACACGCCGTAGCCGTACCGTGCTTGTCACACCCAAGCCCAGCCTGACGGGGTCTTTTTTTTTTCATTCTAAATTCTTTTTTAAATTCGACACTAACTACTATAGCTTTTTTGCCTTGGCGCCGCGCTGTCCCAACCGCATGGCACGCTGGTTTAGTGTCGATTTCTTGATGCGAGACTAAATAAGGCTTGCAACGTGCGTAGGGTCCAAGAGGCGTCCGTCATGGCGGGTGGAGGGTTGCTTGGATATGTAGTTTGCTTTGGTGTTGTCACTTACACATGCATCGTCAATCGCAAAGATTGCATCTTGCTTATACACACAGAATATATATGATATGATACCTATATATATAACAAGCATCGTATCGTATCGTTATCCTCAACTCTCGACACACATATTATACCAGTAATGACTGTTTAGGTGGTTGCTGCTATCGTATACACTTCTCTCTCGACGGACAAAAAAAAGAGTAAAGAAAAGAAAAGACGTTACAAAACAAGCGTTACACAAATCGTTCTTTCGCCGCAATGTCTTTACGAAAAAGGGCGTAAAATAGTTTCCATTCTTTCCGGATTCCGTTTTTTTTTTCTCCTTCATTTTCCTTCCAAATGTTTTCCAAAGCCCTCCACCCCCTGGGTTGCTTGCTTGCTTGCTTGCATCAAGTCTGCCGCCGCAGGGCCCAAGAGTCACAGCCAGTTCGCGTCTTTTACGACACACCCATTTCCAGCGCTCTGAGCGTTCCCTTCACTTGACAAAAGTCGTATCGCGTTTTTCGCCTTGCGGCGATACAGAAGCAGCTTCTTTTCCTCAAGAACCAGCCACCGGGAAAACCCCCTGGTGCTTCACCCGCCGTGGTTTCAGTACTCCGTATCCTCTGCGCCGAACCGCCCCTGAAAATTGCATCACGCCATGAAAGAGCCGACCATCCCCGGAGTGCCTCTGCCAATGCAACCCCCCCAGTAACCGTAGACCAATGCCCTCCCAAATGTGGGAGTGCGAAAGAGCCGAAGAAAATATTGAAAACACACAAAAAGGAAATTTGTTCGAACATGGGTAGAAAGGGAACAAAAAAGAAAAAGAAAAAAAAAACCACCTCAAACTGCGCAAACCAAACACGGGTGCCGCCTTAATTAAGATGCTGGCCGGTAAAGTACCCAAGCCCCGAGAGGTACACCTTGAAATCCGGGCAACATCCCACAGAGATATTATTTCCTCCAGAGGCCGAGTTTTTTACAACCCAGCCTCTTTCATCCTGCCGCCGGGGTGAAACAGAAAAAAGAAAATCATTATGTCCAACGCGTGAAGAGGGGAGGGGTATTTGCGACCAGCAAAAGTCAATATGTGCCCAGATCAAAGGTGGCACCCCAGCTCACCAAGTCATTATTCTAGTGGCTAGGGGGAGGCGCTCCATTTGCTGCGTGATGATTAGCATGAGGGGGGGTTTTTTTTTTTTAAATTCATGTTGCAACTCTGGTCGACGACGTACATTGGCTATACATGTTCTGCTGGCTGGGCTGAGCATAGGGAGAGTGAGGCTGGTAGTTGGAGTACATGTGGCTGGCTCCGTATTCTGGCATGGGCTGCTGTCCAACGTTGCCAGAAGGGGGAGCAGGATACTGGTTGGGCTGGTATCCTATCGGAGGAAGCTGGACAGGTCTCGTGGGGTATCCAGAGGAAGACGCGCCATCGGGAGCCTGGGGGTCACCACCACCGTTTTGCGCGACATTAACTGCTGCTGCCCTCTGTCGCTCCTCTTCAGCCTTGCGCTGAGCCTCCTCCTCCTTCTTCCTCTGCTTCCACTCTTTGCGGATCTCCTTGAACTCTATATTGCATCATCTATTAGCCATGTATATTCCCAGGGGCGTGTTTCGCAAACGATTGGTTCGTGTCAGTTTTCTCTCAAGGCCACGTGGCTGAGCTTTCAGGTTTGACAGTTGAATAGTTGCAACTAGAGGTTTGAGAGGGGCAAAAGAGGTAAAGGCAAAAAAGGTGCGAAAATCGCAACCTACCTTCGGGAGTTCGCTTTTGGCCGTGAGACTGCATGGTAACGTGCGCGTTGAGATGGTTCAAAGTGCCGTAGGCCTTCTCGCATCCGTTCCAGCCGCACTTGTACATGCGCTCGATTTCCTCATAGCGTCTACGGGGGCGTTTGTGCTGCTGAGCGCCGGGGATGGGAACAAACGAGTAAACCTGTTTAAAGTAGAATTCACGTCAGTATGTGTACTTTGTGCTAGTAACAAGGCTGGTTGGTTGTGGGGGATTCTCGGGCAGACAAGGTTGTTTCTGTCTCGAGTAGAATGATTCATCTTTTCTCTCTCTCGCACGCGCCCACTCAATTGCAGATGCGCGCCAAGATGGATAGTTGACTCTCCTCTCTCTCGACGAAAACAACCACTTTTTCCGCCCAATTTTCACATTTTTCTCTCTTGTTCCAATTCGGAACCCTCCAACACTACATTGCACACACACGTACCTGGCTAGGTCTCTGCTGGGGAGCAGACGCTGGGGATTGCGCGTAGACGGGGTGGCCGGGAGTCAAAGGAGGAGCTCCATGCTGGCTATACCCGGCCCAGTCGGGTCGGGGCTGCGCATACATGCCTCCGCTCTGATGGGAGTAGCCATGAGACATGTCTGGATTCGGCGCATACGGCGAGTGCTGCCCATAAGGGTAGGTTGGACTCGGAGCCGCAATAGACGGATCTATAGGCACATCGTTGTCAGAATTGACGGGGTGGGCTTGATGGCTAGGCCCATTGTGCTGGGGCATAGACGGACTGTTCTGTTGTTGCGCCATACCTCCGCTGCTCGCGCTGCTGGAAGGATGGTATGAACGCTGGATATGATCCGCCGAGAAAGACCCTGATCGCGCCGAGGGAGGATAGACGCTGTACTCCGAGGTGGGAGTCACAGAGGTGGGATAGTCTTGTTTCCCGGGGTACTGAGCAGCAGACGCGTGTTCTGCGGACGAGCCTTCAGAATGATGGTCGCCGAAACTGCTGGAGTAGGGCGAGGGCAAACCTGACTGCGAGAACTGGGTGGCACCGCGGTCCATAAAAACACTCGAAGCAATCGACGATGGCGAAGCCCAAAGACGAGTAGAGAACTCTTTACAAGTTCTCTTTTCCTTCTTCTTGTGGTATTTTATGCGAGGGTTATCAGCGACGTGATGTGGAAGTTGTCAAGATGACCAAAACTTCCAAGTCGCGATGTTGATGGTTTGCGCTGGCTTTGCCCAGGAACGTGCTACCGAACTCCACACAAGGTTGGCGTGGAATGAAAAAGAGACGGCGTCCAGACAAGAACTAGTTTCCAAGCACTCGCGTCTCCAAGATGGTGCAGGGGGAAGGAAGAAATAGTAGCAGCCGGAGGCAGAGTGATGAGTAGGCTCCTCTCCGGGGGGGGACACTTGGTGTCGCGGTGGCGGCGCAAGCAGCAATGGCTAGTATATGTAATATCGCCGGCGGCGGCAATAGTAGCGCGGACTGGGGCAAGCGGCGTATACCGTAGCGACAAGTTGCCAAGTTGCTGTTTAAAAAATGCTCGGTTGATGGAGTTATTTGGGGTGCGTGATGCGCACTAGCTCCAGAAGTCCAGGAGTCTTGGTCCTTGGAAGCGCGGATCTTGCTGGGTCAGGGATGTCTTGCTTGCCCGCGATCAGGCAAAGTTTCGAAGGGGCTAAAGTAAAGCTAGGCGTCCGGTCACACAGATTGGGGACCCAACTACTAATATAGTGTTGAACGTAGGCCGGGGATGGGTGAGTACCAAGGTTCCAAGTGAGTCTAGCGTCTGACTCGAGCAAGGACCATGGGGCGTGTGGTTTTTTGGCTGAGAATCGCTCCGTCGTTTGAGTTGATAGAGAGACACGGGGCGCGACGCTGAAGCTGGGCTGGGCCGGGCTTGACTGGCTGAATATTGAGGCGCTTAGTTCTAGAAACAAGAGATGTGGCGGGGCGAGGTTTGTGTCTGGCTTTCTGGGTTTCTGGGAGGGGAAGAAACTCTCTTGTCGGTTTATGACGGCGACGAGTTTTTTGCAGGGCGAGTTGGTGCGGGACGAAGAATTTTATACGGGACCACGCACGAGAGAGAAAGAAAAAATGAAATGCATTGGGGTGCTGGGGAAAGATGGACAGGCCTTGCAGAGGGTACAGCACGGGTGGAGGTACAGGTACAGGTACGGGCACAGGTACAGGTACGGGCACAGGTACAGGTACATTGGCGCAATGGCTGGGGAGGAAAGAGTGGGACTCACGAGAGCGTCAGGGTTTATGTTATTTTGGAGCGCGACCAAAGCGAGAAACCCAGCGCTGTGGGAGCCAGACAGAGTGCAGAGGCAGCACAGTATCGTTCCAGCGGAGGTACGATCCGATAGCAAGGAGAGTACAGTACTGCAGAGTCTGACCCAGTGCCAGTGCCAGTGACGCTGAGGGGAGGGGGTGTGGCAATCGGGTTATTTCCGTCGTAGCGCGAGCGAGTTCTGCGCTTGGAGGAGAGATTCCGGCACTTCAAAGTCTGGACGAGAGACGGGCTCTTGTTGTGGTGCCAATTGCCTGCGCGTTCCTGGAGCTTGAGAGGCGCGTTGCAGGCACTCAAGCAGTCAATCAATCAATCAATTCCCTTGCCTGACGACTGGGGGGGTCCGGCGTTTGTTGGTGCAGGATCACGGTGAGGAGTGCATAGGAAGAGAAAAAAAGAAAATTAAAAAAAAAAAAAAAAATTCGATGGGGGGGCGGGTGACACTCAGTGCATGTACTCCGTACCCCCAGAGTGGACGCCAACTCAAAGGCAAAAAAGAAAAACACACCTCCTCGTACCTGTACGCAGCGAATGAGGTTCCAAATACCCTCCCTGTCCTTGCAGAGGGCGAACCTATTGCGTCGGCTTTTCCCCTCCCAGTTCAGTTCAACCCCAGCTGGGCTCAGTCAAATGCCTGCGGAAACTGTGGCGGCAGAGGAGGCGCTCTATCGGACACGACAGATGTGGCAAAGCTGAGTCCTGCTGCTGCAACGTGTACAGTCAGTAATCCAAATCAAATCGTCGAATCGAATCGTATCGTACGGTATCGCGTCCCGGATGTCGTCCAGTCGAGTCGAGTCAAAGTTCGAGTCTTCAGCACCACAACTTCGCCCCTCTCCAGTGTGCGACGTCGCCCGTGCCTCGTACTAGTCGAGATACCAAGCAAACCAAACGCGATTCCCAGCTACCGGGGTCCCTCGGTGGGTGCCCAGATACTGCTACTCTGTGTTTGTACAAGCACGCTCCCAGCAAGCGGGACAGCTGAAAGCCTGGAGATGATTCGAAGCCAGCCGCAGTGGAATGCGCGCGTACCCTTGCCCCGACAAAGTGGGCGGTCTCGTACAAGCCGTACGTACGAGCACAGTGCGCGTTTCCCGTGGCCGCACTCAGAGAGTACCCAAGCAACGGGTATACTTGCACATACGAGCATCTTGTGGTCCTCGCACTCGCGGAGCGCAACAGATCTGCGCCTTTTTCCCATCAATGGATCGTTTTTCCCTCTCTTGTTTTTTCTTCCTTCTGTCCTCTCCTCTCAGAGCAATAATGGCCAATCACAAGCCCCCGACCAATGGAGAACTAGCATTGGCTGGTCCAGGATGTCACCAATGGAGCTTCTGCTGTCGTTGGGGGGTGGGCTGAAGGGGGCTTCAAGGGCCCATCCCCATGTCAGGCCGGAGGTAGTGCCATTAACGGCCACCGCTTGATTGCCTGACAGCACCGCGTATGTATGTACAAGAACGGGCAGACGAAGAGGCGGCGCACCGTACAGATACAGAACCGACATAGCACGGGCCAAAGGGCCGCAAACGGAGATAATTGCGTTTGATGGGCGGCCATCCATCGCGGCCGCCGAGAGGGAAAAAGAGCAAGAGAAAAAAAGGAACCTTGGCTTGTTCCCAATGCGTTTGTACATGTCTGTGTCTGTCTGGCTGTCTGTCAGTCAGTCTGGCTGTCCATCAAATCTGACTGACCGTGGCCCCAGACCCAGAGGAGACAAGACGAGAGTCGAGAGCCCCGAGTACCGTAATCAAGGCCCCAGCGGCTAAGCAGCCCAGAGCAATGGTTCCAGTGTGGCGCTAGCGAGAATGTCGCACGCGAGCCGCGGCCCACGCTGGCCAGTCCGCAGCACAAGTACATGTACGAGACGGTATGGGCACGATATTCTCCGCAGAAACAGTCCATCTTTCGTCCCACGCAGCCGCTTGTGTAACAGTGCTAAGGGCGTTCGATAGCCGGGCCATCTGGTCTGGAGTCGGCACCAGTATCTACAAAGCTGGGCTGGGCCTGCTGTTGCGGCCGACGATGTGGATGTTCGTTTGACGACATTCTGATCTTGTCAAGGTTCGTTAATAATGCCTACTAGCAGGTTCCGGGTCTATGGGCAGGTCGGTGCTGTACCCGTACGGGCAACCAAAGGCAACCATACCCGGTACAAGTTCGCTCTGTCGACGGCAGCGAAGCGGTATTGTGTATGAGTACAAGAGTCAGAGTCAGGACGAGAATATCAAGGAAGAGCAGACGGCACGGCATCTGCGCCTCCATGGCCCCTTGATGGTCGTTGCGGCACGGCACCCTCGACGCTCTTGATGCCTGCACATCGTCACCATCATCATCGTCGTCATATCGTCAAGCCTGGTCCTGTCTCCCCCCAGCTCTGTGCATGCCTGTAGAGATAGATTCAATGCTTGGAGATCAGCCCGTGGCCCCAGCGTCTGCCCTGGATCGTCCGCTAGTTTTGCAAAGCGCTACTACTCCCACAAGCCGTGAACCGCTCCTAGTGCTCGACCGTCTCAACTGAGGCTGGCATCGGCTCTGGACCGGTCAGGGTCAGCACTGTCGACGGCCGTTCTGGGCGCTGCCAGGGGTCCCAGCAATCTCTGCCGCAGCAGGCGACAGCTATATTGATGCATGGAGCGCCATCCTAGGGCCTAGGGGGAGAGGAGATGCCCTGGCACTAGCAGGAAATGCTATCTCGAGCTTCTACTTGCAGCGTGACCCTACTCGGAATAGCTAGTACCCGGGCCAACAACATGGAACCCAGGGCCCTGTTACTGGGCTGATAGACTCTCAACTTTCCGTGGCCATCTCCAGCTTTCTGTCATTTTCCATGGCCATGTGCACCTCAGATGGCAAAGAGGGGAGTGGGAATTGCATGTGCGAGTAATGAACGATCCCGATGACCGAGCCAATGCCTTTATCCTGCCTGATCCATTACGTAGCCACATGTTGCCAAGTCATGTCATTCGTTCATATTGTAAAAGAGTCCAGAGCCTGTCAGCTGTTATGATAGGTCGCTAAATGCAGGCACCGCTCACGACTTTCAATCAAGGTACTCGTAGTCGACGCCCTCTAATAATAAACATCATGGACGGGTACAGTAAGAGTACCAGCAATGGTAAAGAGGGATGCGTGCCACTTTGCGGCCAAAGGAGAGGTGCATAAATGACGGGGCTGAGGGTTTTATTTCGAAATACCACACATCACACATCATGCACATCAAATGTTACAGAGGTCAAGGATCGCAGGCATGTTGGATTTGCAATGTACCTGTACAGAACATGGAAGCAAGTGCAGGTATTTCCTACTAGGTATGGAGTGCGCTCCAGCAAAGGCGGTGCACATGTACCTCGTGCAGCACAGAGCATCGTATGTCTGCGCATGTACATGTACATTTCCGGGCACTCAATTATCCCCCTCCGTTGTCGGTGCGCAGATCCAACTCTCGTCTCTCTCTTCTCTCTTCCTTGCCCGCAGCTTCCCATTTCCACCCACGCATAAAATTGAGGTCCTCGACGGCAACGTTATGATGCGATGGGTTGCTGGGCCTGGACTGCAGTTGCATGAGGATTGCATCGCCTTCTCCACTCCTGCGTTCTACATGCGGATAAATGGCTATTGGTCTCCGCTCCATGACAGCCATCCAACCTTGAATCATGCCTCTCGCCAGGGTCGTCGGTACAGATACAAGCAAACAAGAAACCAGCCCCCGGAGCAGATGTGCCACTCCGGGCTACTGCTCCGTATTACTAGCTGTACGCCGTGCCGGTCGAATCCTGCTGTCCTGCGCTGTGATGTGATGGATGTCATGGACACAAGAAGCGAGTGCCAACCACCATCTATCTGCTGATTGATATGCGACACCGTTCTTTCAGCCGCCCGCATTTCCCGGGGGGGCACGGGCGACCGAGCATGAGCATGAGCATGAGCATGCCATGGCAGAACCGAAGAATACGAAGCCTAGACACGCTCTCCGTGTCTGTTCTGTGTCCGAGCTGGGCGTCTTGAAGGTTCGGTGCAGCCTGTGCCACTGTGCCGTGCTGTGTATTGCCCAACCTGAGACATACATGCAGAAATACCAAGGT
This sequence comes from Trichoderma harzianum CBS 226.95, assembly GCF_003025095.1. Classification (NCBI taxonomy): domain Eukaryota; kingdom Fungi; phylum Ascomycota; class Sordariomycetes; order Hypocreales; family Hypocreaceae; genus Trichoderma; species Trichoderma harzianum. The sequence continues at coordinate 358,985 of NW_020209268.1, forward strand.
ATCCAGAGCGAGGGACCGCGACGTGATAGGCAGGCAGGCAGGCATGTATCATGTTGTATCTTTCGAATCCATCTTCCTCTTGGCTGTTCTATCTTGTTCTCTCTCTTGCTCCCCCCTTCATCTCCTTCCCGCGTCTCCTGTCTGTCTCGTATGATTCGGAGGCAACAGGCATTCTCTGCATACCATTGCATTTCAATGTTCAAGCCACGGCGCACACCACCATGTCAAGGTCGCTTGTTGGGCTGCCATCATGCACAATCCCTTCAGCCGCTGACTCATGTTTCTTTCTGCTTGCATCGCATCTCAGCCGCAGAGCACAAAGTTGTGTCAGCGTTGCTTGGGTGTCGATTTGTCTCTTTTTTTCTTCCCAACCATGACCATCGCTGTCATGTGTTGTTTGCCTAACTAACGCCGTCCTCAGCCTTGGGAGGCGTTAACAGATCAAATCGACCCGAATCCTCGGGAGAGACTAAAATGGCCCCTCAGGCCATCTATACCCCGAATCGGCACGGTCGCGCTGTTTCGTTGGTCAAGCTTCCAAGGGCCAAATCATGGCCTGTCTGCCGGCGTCAGAACGATGCTCCAGCTAACGTCCATGCTTCTCTGAGTTTGTCCTAGTGAAAGAAAAGAAGCAGAGCAAAAACAGTGGCCTCGGGGCTTTGTCCACAAAGCATAAATATGCTTGTAGGTGCCGCAGACGCAATGACCCCCGCCCATCAGGGAGAAAGTATTTTATCTTATTTTTATTTTTTTATTTTTTATAAAAATTTACAAGGCAGCGGTGGTTATCTAAGCGAAGTGCAATCCAAAGACGCCATGTACAACCGCATTTGGAGAGGGGGGGCAACATATCAAACAGGCCTTCTCCGACTGCTTGCAGATTCTCGTCAATGCTACTCTGTGCACTGTGTCCAACCGCGTGTTAGCTCGGACTTGGCAGCTCTTCAATTCACCGACTCAGTTGCCGAGGTGAACCTGGAGACGCAGCTCTGTGGTCGACTCTGGGCTCACCGCAATATCAATTGTTGTCGTTGGCTTCTCGAACTGCGACGTTCCCCCTCCCTTTCGAGGCAGCTCTTGTCGCACACGGCTGAACTGAAGCCCCTCTTGAGGGTCCACGTGTGATGGCTGAGCTTTGTGTTCCCCTCGAACCTACAATGCGACAAGGGCGTAGCCTCACGTGGTAGATCCACTGATTGGCAGGGTATGTCGATGATAATGAATGTCTGATTCAGTGCTGTACGACGCTCTCTGGCCTTGGAGACGTGTATAGATGGTTCTGTTGCAAGCGTCACGTCACAACAGCGCCGCGCTCGTGCTCGTGCGACGTGTGCCCCGTGCCGGAGGATCGAGTCATGGTATCTGGACAGAGACATGCCACGGCATTTCAGCTCTTCAGTTACAGGTAGACTGCGATCCTTGGACGGCAAATTGCACACCTTCCGGCGCTGCTCATTTCTGACATCCTGTGTGCATGCCGACCAATCTAGAAAAGATACCTTGTCATTCAATCCCTACCGCCCTACCGCAGCCGCACAACTCCACCGCCCTTCGCCTAGCTATCAACTTTTCCGGGGGAGCCAAATTCATCATCACCTGATTGCAAGGCAAGGGAGCTGAGCGACGCCCTCTATCGTGAGCTCTCCCGATAGCCATCAGCGCATCGCAAGATGAGACGGACGGCACAGACAGACAGACGAGAAACAAGCAGGGCAAAGGAAGTGGGCAAAAGGAGAAGCAGCTGGGAAATTCTGCATGCGGCCTGCATGGTCTGACCTACCCTCTCCGCAGCAGCACGTACCCCCTTCGGCACCCTTCTGAAGCATCAATTGGTTGACCCTTTGGTTGCAGCCACTTTATTCCGTACAGCCACTTGAGAACCAATAGCCCAATCAACAGCAAGAGGCGAGAATGATGGCAACCGAGCCACACAATGCTTTTTCTCCCAGACTCCCTTCCACTGACCTACGAGGAAAAAGAAAGTGATACTGTACACAGCCGGAAATCCGTCCTCTTTGCTGAGTTGGCATCGACATCAAGCAAGGTTAGCGTCGATCCAGCCAAGGTGGCGCTCCAACAAGATCTCAATGAGTACGGAACGAAGTTGTTTGGATCCCAGCGACTGTGATACCACCGCCCAATTGACCCAGGCGTTACATACCAGGCCAGGCCAACCGGCAGTCTGGAGAAGATGTGCCGAGTGCGTGGCAGATTTTTGCCACTTGACATGGTGACTGCAGTTTTATCACATCTCTTCGAATATTGGAGAGATATGTCCCAAGCCAGATATCGGCTGGTATCTATCTTGGCATTCCTGTCCACGCCTTTGCAAAATGACGTGCAGAAACAAGTACCCGAGGCGTTGATAATTTCAAATCCAGCTCCTCGCTTATACTGTGTCTGGACTGCAGATGTGATGAATTCATATTACTGTATCGTCATGGTTCATGGTCCACGGCAGCAACATTGCCAAGGGGTCTATCCCCATGGTCTTTGCTGGGGGGATGTAACTCAAGCGAGGATGGCCAAAGGAAGCTCCAACGTTGAATCTCGGGCTCAGCAACACTAGCTGGCTATACTAACACAGTCTCTCGGCCGGGAACAATGTCAAGCTTGTGTCTAGCTTCGTCTCACTTGCACGAGTTCCATCCATACTAAAGAGATTTTCAAACGAATGGTTACCAAAACCAGGGCAAGAGACGTGACCTGAATGAAGGCTCACGAGTGATACACCCAGCAAAGACACGTATCCATGAGAAGTGCTCACTCAAAATGGCATCTGGCTGCTTCTCAATATCTCTCACGAATCGTGCATCAAATTGGTCTTGGGACTCGTTTGGACGGCAAGGCAGCTTCCAACGAGGTGCTACTACTGACCGCTAGACTATCACGGGAAGGACTAGCATTGAGTGCTAGCAGCTAGACAAGGACATGGGCCGCTCGACCTCCCCCAAAGCCAGAAGGGTCTAAAATATCAAACCCCCTTACGAATGAAACCTGGCTAACATGGTAGCATCTCGTCGCTCTGCTGGTTAGTGTTGGCTACAGACCAAGTCAGCCGCATTTGCTCGCACGTCCCCCATTCGCGCAGGGGCTTTGACTGGGGAAAAACAAAAACGGCCATTCTAATTTCGCTGCCGCGCTCCGTCAGCCTTCCTTGGTCTGGCCGCGGTGCCAGTCCCAGCGCTCGTAAGCTCACTTTGTGATGCTATTGCTAGAACGGCCGTTATCAGGACCTGGACCCAAAATCGACACAAAAGGTCACCCGCTCTGGCTCCCTCCCTTTCTTTCCAATCAACCCGCTTCGCTCCTACGTGACTGCCGGGACAGCGATGCTCACGAGAAGGAACGTGTCGTATTTTTATCCAATCAAGCCAAGGTGCCTAAAATTGACAAATTACGATAAAACGATTCATCGCATAGGCGCTATGGTTCCGGTGGGGCATCTGAGACAGCCGCAAATGGACGTTTACCGCGGTTTTCTCCCCTCCCTCGTTCAGCTTCCTGCATGGCGTAGCCAATGCGGTAATCCGATACACTTAGTCTGGCACACCAAGCTCACTGTGGCTGACAATGCTAGTGAGGATGGCCCTTTACTCTCAAGCCACCGTCATTTTCTTAATCATGATGGAGGCCCTTTAATATCCCCCCGTAACGAGACGGCGAAGCAGTGAGATGAGGATGGATGAGCAGAGAGGGTCAGACCACGGCATCCAGCCAAGGGGGGCGTGGCAGCTGAGCTGTGAGGCAGAGAGAGGGGGGTTTTCAGTTAATCGACGGACCTCGATGTGCTAATACTGCATGTTTCTCTTGATTTGGGATGATCAAGACACATTCTTGCTCTCTGGGACAAAAGGGGGTCAGATGAGGCCGTACGAGTACCCATATCCGGATTCTTGGAAAATGGCTCTTCGGGAAAAGCAGCTCCCCCCACTTGACGAGGGCTCTGAGATCTCTACGGAGCAGAACGGAGAGCGATTACTTCATGCTAATCCGATCTGCGAAAACGGCCCTCGACCGGCGCTGGGCTAGCTAGCGTCAGCTGTCAGGAGGAGTATGGGCAAGAACCAGTAACGGGGTTTCGTCCTTGGCAGGCGACTTTGCTGTGGCTTTCGCTATTTCGTCTTATCCCGAGCTCACCCTGTACGCGGCGAAGGGATTCAGATGGTCCTTGCCATGCTTGTTGGATATATCCTAGAAAGCTGTTCAGCTCAGGAGAGAGCCGACTTGGACGCTTTGATAAGCTATCCACATTGAAAGGGTACTATTTCCAGGACCTCGAAGGAGACAGGCATCAGTTGATGAGCGTGTTCTTCTTCCTGACATGAGTGTAGGGTAAGACGTTGCTCCTAGCGGAAAATAGGGACATATTTCGTATCTACTCGCGATATACAATACAGGGCAAGGCGATTGCTGCAGCCTCGTCATTCGTCCGTATACGCTCCGATAACCGAGATGCGACATCCGCAGGATTATTCTATCTACTCACGCACCAAGGCAGCACTATCCCATTAGCAGGACGAGATCAACTGGACTGGCGACGAGGCCGTTGAGGCGGTTCTGCTACAAGTGTCCGCCTAATTTTAAAACCCGAATCGATGGAGCAGACTAAACAAGGGGAGATTTGGGCTCCCCTAGGGCGCATTTTGATATCTAGGCTTGTTGGACAAGCCTAAATTCTGCAAAAAGCTGGGACCTGCATGGTGTGCTGGGGNGGGGGGGGGGGGGGGGGGGGGGGGAAAGGAGATGTGATGAATAAGTTAAGGACGAGAGCCGGAGCAGGCTGACAAGGACCCCCGGATGGGCGATGGTCGCCTACGGCAAGAGGAAATCAATCTCATTTCTCCTTGGATACGAAGGGCTTTTCGGAATCATCCATGGCAGCGCAAATCGCCCAGACTTGCTCCGAAGCTGGCAGATGCTTGCTCTCTGTCTTTACGCACTCCATACTGGATAGGGCATAGCGGGGGGGAGTGTCGTTGATTCTCAGTACGAGCACAATACAGCCCGTCCTCGCCGCCGTGCCTATTGATGAGATCAATGATTGACGGCAGGGCATGTGATGGTGTCGCTCTAGACCGTGTGTGCTGTGCTTGATACGCACATGTCGCATCAATGCGCTGCAACTGCAACACTCCTATTCTGTTGATGCCTGCTGCTACTGCTACCATGCAATAGGCACCAATGTCAATCAAAGCACGGAGTACGGTACAGGTGCAGGTACTATAATTGATACCAGACGTGTCGTATGCAGACGAGACGGCGACTGGGCATCAACGGGCGTGAGGATCTATCGTGAAGTACATTATCTTGCTGACTGATTGATGATACGATGCATTGTCCACCGCTGACAGGAATAGCAATAGCCTTGCCGCGACCCAACGTGTATCGTAGCGCAGGTACAGGACTAAAGCAATACGGAGGGGTTGCTAGCCGCGAGGTACCTGGAGCCTGCTAGCACTGGGCTGGGCTGGGCTGGCATCTCAGATCTCAGTTCCATTGAATGCTTACCAGGAACCCAGTGGCCGGTAAGTGCTAGTGAAAGAGGCTCCGTGGAGTCCCAAGGCTAGGTAGAGCTAGCCCAGGGACTTTTTGGTCTGGTCCCAGGGATCAGTCTGAGCGCATGGCGATCTGGGGAGGTTGATGCTAGCAGCGTTGAGCGCTGAGGGGAGGCCCAGGCAGGCCCTAGCGCCGCAAGTTTACTGGAGTGGGCGCGCTATTACGGAGCAGCTTTAGGGCCCATGAGTTGAACGTGCTGCTTGGGTGTTGGGCTAGTCTAGCACCGCATCCCATCCCATCCTCTACAGTAGACCTCCATGCACATGCACCCGCACCTGGCCAAGTGCGCAGCTCACCTCGAGCATTTGATCGTGATTGCGTCTATACGAACCAGTACTGTACAGGTACTTGCGACCACCCCCGTCGGGCGGCTGTTGTGCAACACACCAACGGCGGGTTTTTGGCCCAGCGACAGGCTAGCGGGCGCCATCGCTGGTACCAGGAATACGGGAGCGCGAGTCGCACAGAATGGCACACTTGTTAGGTAGGGAGAGCGCGAAGGGCTCAAGGGAGACAAGAACGTCCACCTGGGCCTCGGGCCTAGCGGATGACATGCTTGGGCGGCTCGTCACGTTATAAGGTAACCGGTACACTGGCTGGATCCATAGCAGCCCACTGGGGTACCGGTGCGGGACTGCGAACAGACGCACCGGAGAAAGTACCGAGGGGCTCGCCAGGACGATGGCGCGAGGTACTGCGTACTTGCACGTTGGACAGACTTGTACGAGTACCTTGGCCCTCTGTGAGCGAAGCGCGAGTACCGGTACGTGGGCGACAGTTGACAGCCGACCGCTGACAGCTTGTCGCCTCCAAGCCAATTCTCACGTCGCCATCTCGCCTCGTTATCCACTTGGGCCAGCTGGGCAGAGCGAAGACGGAGATGCAGCACGCAACACGCAACACGCAACACCCGTTCCGCTGGCGATTTCTTTTTTTTTTTTTTTTCCCTTTTTCATTTGCCCGTCATGCTGGGTGTCTGTCTGTTATCCGCACGGCCTCACGGGCAAATCAAATCAAAGCAAATCAGCTCAGCAGGGCGCGCGCACATCGAGGCAATGCCTGCTTCTGGTCGCTGTGCAATAATCGGCCACCCTTGCCCTCCACTTTTTCGACCCTCCCACCGCCGTCGCATCGCAGCTCGTCCGAGAGCAGTAAATGCATATCCGTAACCCTATGGATGTACGGCGTGCAGTGCAGTACCGGTACTGACTGTACTCGTGCAGGATTGAAGGGAGAGGGAGGGGTCGGACCAGGACCAGAACCAGAGAGGCACATGCTCGAGACTCGACCCGAGCTGGAGACACACACGGACTGACACGACGAAAAGAGAGATCCGAATAAAGGAACAACAAGAAAAAAAAAGCCTCGGTCCTTGGACATTTGATGCTGTTTCAGCCACCTCGACGGGGTCGCATTCAGAATATTGGCTGGTGCTTTTTACGAAGTGCGATGACGTCTGCCGGTGGACACGCTGAGCTCTCGAGCTGCCAACCTCACGATTCTGCATCTGGCTCATCCCTGCCGTGCGGCTGTTGTCATGGATTCTTTGACGTTTCAAGGTTCATTTTGCCGAAGCAGGCCTCGCGCGCTTTCTCTCTCTTCTCTCGCTCCCTCTCCCATGACTAAGAAGACCCAACGACCAGGGGGCCAGCAGAAGAGACCCATGGCTCGCCTCCACGATTGCTTCTCTCTGCAGACGCCCCCCTTTGCGCGCACTCATCTGATGCCTTTCTATTTGCCCATGCCGGCATCCATCCACCGCCCCGCCGCCAATGGGAGAATTTGCCTTGGCTTCACATTCTGTTCGTTGCTGCGTTCATCGGCCCCGTCTTGTCTACTGTACAAGACTGTACGAGTTATATCTGACCCCCCCAGACGAGGGTTCCATCCACAGGATAACTGTGACATGCCAATATCCCCCCTCCTCCCTCCATCCCTCTACAGCTGCAGCTGCAGCATTACGGAGAAGGAATATGTTTCCTGACGTCCTTATCCGATCTTTTTTTTCTTCTCGTCGTCTGAAATAGAGTGGGGAATCTGCGTACTGTACTGGTACTTGCAAGCATGTCGTCGGCGAACATCTGCTAAACCCCATTCTTGTTGAGTCATCTCGGCTCCCCCGAATTCTGGGCCCCCCTTGGCTGGGACTCGCCCTGGCCCTGATTGGCTTCTCGCATGCCTTTTTCCCTTTTTTTTCTTTCTCAGTTCCGCCCAGTGTTCGCGCCTTTTTTTTTTTTTTTTGTGGTTACCCTCTTATTCTCTGCTTTTTTTTTTGTGGGCTAGTCGTTCAGCCCATGAGCCTAGAGGCGGGAAGCGAAAAGACGGTCAAGTTGTCTAATGCTACGATGCACATGGTTCGCCGTGTACTCGATACGGTCCTGGTACAGCTGGGGGATGCGACTGTGCTGGAGCAAGGCATCTGATCCTGCCTACATGGACAGCTTGCTCTCAAACCTCAAATCAAATCACCGTCTTTTCTTCTTGCTGCGGCCGCCGAATCACGCGTGCCATTTCTTTCCCTTGCCTGCATTGAACCCCCGTCACACACCCCCCTTCGTCTATCCTGTTTATTCTCTCATAGAGCGGTCTCGCTCGTTCGTTCGAGTGGCATGAGGAGGAGGGGGAAGACTGGATGGCCTCGCTTGAGACAGTTTGGCAATTGGATATAAGGTTGATGAGAGGCATCTGACCCATGGCTATCACGATGCTTGGTCCAGGTCACTACAGCCCCCTGTCTGAACCTGGCAACTGTCTTCCGTGTCTTGGCTTTTTGCTAGCCTGACCGTCCCCCTGGTTCGAGTGAGAGGTGCGCTTTTCGAAAACGCGTCTCGTCTCAGCATGAAGATCACGCTTCCCACGGCTCAAGTCCTGCTGCCTCTTTCAAACTTTCATTTCTTTAACAGTACCCAACGCCGAAACAAGAGCACGGCAGTACTGTTTACGAGATACTGTATTGAGTAACTGGCCGTACTCTGTACCTCTCGCTTCCCCCCCTCTTCTCACAACTCTCACCAACTTGTTTTCCTTCCTGTAGAGTAGCATAACGCCACCTTCACCCACGTGCTTACTACGCCTATCCTGGCATGGTTGATTCACGCAGGCGGAGATGGACTCAAAGAGGAGGCAGTGAACCATTGCGAGCGGAGAGACTTTGCTGGGTCTCTTGGGTCTCGTCCCTGTGACCCCTGGTCGATTTTTTCTTTTCTTTGCATTCAGCTTTGTCAGTTCGGCGACCAGGCAAGGTTTCTCTTTCCCATTTCCCCTCGTTCTCAGCCTCAGGAGTTGACTGATCGCTTTTTCGACTGGGATGTCAATGATGAATGCACTGTGGGCAAGGTTGCAAAAATGTGGCTCCCCCATTTTTTCTCTCTCTTCTCTCTGGTTCCCTTTCAGAGGAGGGGGGCAAAGACGTGCATGACAATGGGGCCTGAATATTTTTTTCTTCTTTCTATCCAACACCTCTTTTTCCTATTCGGTGTGAAGGTATGCTATTCGTTGATACATACACGGGCACTTCCTGAAAGGTTCACGCCGGCGAGGAGATCTTTTCTGGCCTCTCGTGTGTCGTTTTGTTGACCCCGACTCATTTTCAGCCACGCCCGCTGTGCCTGCTTTTTTGCAGGCGTTTTGTTATCGGTCAGGTCAGGATTCCCGTACAGTATGGAATGGGGGAGCGAAGACGTCCAACCAGGTCCCCAGTCCGAAGGAATGGATTCTGGTTGGATCTCAGCAGATGTCCTCTGCCGCCCCTCCTCGTCACTTTCTCGTGCCTTCGCCTTTTTCTTTTCTTTTTTTGTTCAACAGAGAGTGTGTGTATTGGATCTTTTACACCCCCCTCCCGTTTCTCCGAGAAAGGTCACCTCTGCGTCATCTACCTTTTGCTGAGAGGGTTTTTGAGCAAAGGCGGTCTCGGCTATGATGTGATTGATGACCCGTAGGCCACGACGAGATGATGCTGCTGCGACTTGTCATGGCCGTCGTCGGCTGTTGTAGGGACTTGTGGGCTAAACTCCCCGGTTTTTACTGTCGTCTACCATTTTCTTATCTTGGTGGTAGTAGGAGTTTAGTAGCAGTTGCGACGACTGTGTACTCCGTAAAACGTTGCTGATCCCAGAATCTTGGGAACTAGAATCAGATGGCTTGAAGCGATGCGCCTCTGGGTGCAACAGATGCCTTGCCTAAAGAAGCAAAAGATGTTGGGGCTAGCTTCAGCTCGCGACTTTGTGCCCATCTCGCGGAGTTGCTAAGCAATTTAGCTACTAATCACTCACTCCGGAGATGCAGCCTTCTTTTTTGGCAATGTAGCCTATGTACTCTCTTTACTGTTCCGCGAGTCATTTGATTTTGATATTTGGTTGATTGAGATAATGAGCTGAGATGGAAACGAAGATGGCTTTTACTATTGATTATTCTTCTCGCCTCCAAGGAAGACAATCAGCTCACGCCGTGAATTCCGAAAGATTATAGTAAATCTCCTGTTTCTTCGCCGTTTTCAGCTTGTCTTTACGGAGTACTCGTAATTGGAATGTAGAGTACACTCTGTTTAGGGTAATTTATCATCCTTTGGGTTTGTTGTTGGTGGACTGTTTTTCCTGTCAGCTCCGACATTCTTTTGCTGGGGGGTGCGTAACTAGCCCAACCAAAGTTGCTTGCTTGTTTCGTCGTCGGTATTGTGTGACACATTGAGGCCTTGCTTGTTGTCTCTTGTGAATCAGTTCGCCGATGTCTTGGATTTGGGAGTGCTCTTTCGGTGTCATTGAAGAGCCGCGGGGGGTGGGCATGGGGCGGGTTGAGCGGGCGTTTTTTTTTGGGTGCCTGCAGCTGGCACTGACACCTTTTATCTTTGCTTGTTTTTGGGGTTTGCTTGTTGCCGATTTTGTCTGGCTGGTTGGATGGCTGGCTTGGTAATGTAGAGCCTGTATAGAATAGACGATATCTTGCTTTTCACCCTGTCTCTCTGTGTCTTTTTTTTTTTTCTCATGCGTGATGGGAGTGTGAATGTGTGTGGGTGTATATGTGTGTGTTTCTATTCTTGGATGCTTTTATTAATTAATTAATTAATTTTGCTTGCTATTGTGAGGATAAGTTGTAATATAGCATATCATATTTCTGAAGCCCGGAATCAAGTTTCAGACATGGCTTGTCGTCTGACCAACAACTCACTTTTCCGCGGGAGGGCGTGTCTTCTTGCTTCCATTTTGTACCTTTCCTTTTTTACTTCACTTTTTTTTTACGTCTTTATTTTTCATGGTTTTGTTTGTTTGTAAGTACTGGGTAGCTTTACGAGGGAAATAGTAGTTTGGTAAATATAGTATAGGTGTCTATTGTCTGTCGTCTTTGTGTGAACGGATGGATTGATGGATTGATCGCTGTGTTTAGGCAGCCTTTTTAACGGATGTGATTTTTTACGTGGTATAGGTTCGGGGTTCGCGTTTATAGAAAATATACGTATACGTGTACGTCTTGGTTGGTTGCTTTTATCCTTTGGTCTGTGTTGCCCTTGTAAAAAGACCAGACGGGTTCGGATTCAGGTCGGCGAATGTAGTTATTTCTTGTGTGTGAGGGGGGTTTGCATGAATGGGATGGATTTTTATCATTTATGATCAAATCTTGTGTGCTGATGGGTGTCTTTTTTACTTTTTGAAACGGCGAGGCGTTTTTTTTTTTTAATCTTATTTTTATTCGAAGTGGTCCTTTTAATGAATAATATGTTGATTTTCGTAAGGATGAGGAGAGAAGAGAAGGACGAGATGACGAAATGAAAGGGGAAGGTTTATAGAGAGCTTGGACTTTTTGGTGTTCAGCTCAGCTCAGCCAAGTTCAGCCCTGCTTTGCAGAGAGAATCTCCTTGTCCCATGAAGCGAAGTTACAGAAACAAGAAAAGAATAGGTAAAGGTAAGGCGGAAATGTATATGCAAAAGGCAGAAGTATGAAGGAGAGCAAAAACATACACGCAAAGACGATAGGTAGGGATCAAAGAAAGGAAGGGAGAATGATACTCGTAGATGCAAGATAAGTAATAGTATATGCATCCAGCGATCCTCGCAAAAGCAAAGAAAAAAGAGAGATGATCTCGATCCTGATGTATAATGAAGTATGATGAGCACCCCTTGCTTGGAGTTATTTGTTCTTGCATTCTAAGTGATGCGCTTTTGTGGACTTTGTTACCGTCCCTTGCATTACTGAGAAGTAGTAAAAATGATATCGTACAGACTTCAATGTAAAACGAAAAGAACTACAGTAAAGTATATTATCCAATAGTTCTAGATAGTAAAAGAAAAAGAAACAGATTAGGAAAAAGAAACGCAGCATAGAAAACCACACTCCGAAAGCATTGTTTTTCGCGTCACCGCGTTTCCACACAGACGCGTCCCTCCATCTCCTCATCCCCCAGTAAACTCCAATACCTCTCTCCCTCATATATTAACATTCAAAAACAATTAAAAGTAAAAGATGAGGGTGACAGGCCATAGGACCGCAGGATTCGTCACCAAGACGGGGGCAATCAGATCAGCCGACGTGTCGTCACCGCGGAACGTGATTTGCTGTCTTTTCGTAGAATTTTTGATAGCATGTGATGTGACTTTTTTCCGTAGGATTCTCTCGATACAACTACCTGAAGAGGTTATTAACATTCGGTCGACTTGAGCCTAAAAGCCTGTTTTATTACAGCTTTCAATTGTACTGGCTGAAATGGAAACATCCAATCATATCTACAATGCTTAGGATTCACCAACTTGGGATTCATCAAACAAGGTACTTTTATGTCTACGTCCTACGGTATAAATCACCACTCATAAATGTTCTTCTCAAATAACGACACATCAGACGATATTCTTTCACCCTACAGCTTCATTCATTGTCACAAGAGTCATGCCAAATGTGTGATATTCCAGGCCTCGTTATTTTTTTCTCTATCAACGTACATGTTAACCCTCGAGGCAGAGCAGCCTGTGCCAGTGTCGATGGATGCATCGTCATGGTGGCCTAGTAAGTGACTGATAACAATGGATCACCTTCTCCCGTGTCCTTATGTGATATACGTTCAAACCATTAGAAAAGAAAAATAGAAAAGAGGCAAAAGCAAAACGACAAAATATCCGTCAACAGCAAAAAACCAAATAACCGATGACTTCGCAGGGATGCGAGTCAATGTCTAGTTGAAACCAATCCTGTCCTCTATCAAACGCCGTTTGAGTGCATAGGGCCTTTCACGTCTGTCATGCGTTCCGGGTATGGCCAGTCATCATTGACTTGAGCCTTATCCGGGTCACAGTGATGCAAGTAACACATGACGAATCTCTTCCTTCTTACCATCGTCGGTTGCCGAGCGGAAGGTTGTTGGAGTTGGCTGATAGACCGTGGTCAGCTCCCGACCCTGCCCTTGTTGCTCTACCATCGACGATACCCACCTCTGCCGCCGCCACGGCCACGGTAACCACCGTAGCCGCGACCACCGCCGCCGCCACCGTAGCGAACCATCTCAGCAAGGCGAGGGTCGATCTGCTGCTTGGCCTCCTGGAGGACATTGACAAGATCACGGGCCTGCTTCTGGTCTGTTTTTGCAATGATTAGCGCTTGTTCGAGACACGGGATTGACGAGGATTCAACTTACTGTCAGTGGTGAAGAGCGTAATGGCAGTTCCGTGCTGGCCAGCACGACCGGTACGACCAATACGGTGGATGTAGTCCTCCGAGTTGTTAGGGTAATCGTAGTTCAACACATGGGTGATGTTGCGAACATCTTTGGATTACAGAAAAAGAAAGGGTTAGCAAACGAAATACGGGTATGTATAGCAACCTCCAGCGCGGAACGTGAAGAGACGGCGATAATGATATATCGTCCATCTGTACTTCACTCCTTGGTAAACCAGGGCCAATCCAAGTGCGTTTTTTCAAAATGCCAATCCATCCTCTTTGCAGGGGGACATATTATGTGATCACGGGGGTCTTCAGGGGAGACTAAGAGCCTTGGGGAGACAGCTTGATCGGGGTCAAGAGATGCCAACCTCCACCTTTGTACCACGGGAATGAGCAAGGTACAAGAATGGAAATACGAGTATAGCAGATGGGAACGCTACACAACGGATCAAGACTCCACCACATAATGAGAACCATAACCGACACGGTTTGGTCAGGCAGTTGCGCACAGAAAAGATAGCCCCTAAACGCGAGAGTAAAGTATGCAGCAAGTGCTTTTGCTGGAAGTTGCTAGAGAAGGGGGACAAAGAGGGCTGATACTTACCGATACCACGAGACGCCACGTCGGTAGCAACCATGATAGGGCTCTTTCCGGTCTTGAACTGGTCGAGGACCCAGTCTCGCTCGTTTTGCTGCTTGTCTCCGTGGATTGCTAAGAGGAGTGTTAGTTTTGACTTCAAAATACTTCTGAGAGAGGGCTTTCTTACAGAGAGCAGGCCAGCCGTCCTGGCGGAGGAATCGAGTAATGTCGTCGGCGATACGCTTGGTGCCAACAAAGATGAGAATCTTGTTCTCCTTGTTCTCCATGACCTTCTCGAGGTGCTTGATCATGCGATCACGCTTCTCCATTTCGGTGACAACCTCCACAATCTGGGTAATTCTGTGGTTGGCAGCCAGCTCCATGGAACCAATATTGACCTGGATAAAGTCTTGCAAAAAGTCGGAAGCAAGGGCACGGACTTCCTTGGGCCAGGTGGCGGACCACATGAGAGTCTGTCGGTCAGGTCGAATCTGCTCGATAATCTTGCGAATCTGGGGCTCGAAACCCATGTCCAGCATGCGATCAGCCTCGTCGAGGACCAAGTAAGTCACACGGCGCAGGTTGGTCTTGCCGGCCTCGAGCATGTCGATGAGACGACCGGGGGTGGCAATGCAGACCTCGACACCTCGGGAGAGGTCACGGATCTGAGGGCCCTTGGGGACACCACCGTAGACACAGGTGTTGCGGATGCGCGATGAGCGGCCAAACTTTGAGATTTCCTGCTGGATCTGGACGGCAAGCTCACGAGTGGGGGCAAGGATCAGGACGATGGGGCCGTCGCCAGGGGCGAGCAGGGGCTGTGCGTTGATGTGAACGATGGCGGGAAGACAGTAGGTAAGAGTCTTTCCGGAACCCGTCTCGGCAATACCGACGACGTCACGTCCAGAGAGAGCCATGGGCCATCCTTGGGACTGGATGGCGGTAGGGGCAGGGAAGCCCTGGGCCTTGACTTCGTCCATGACGTAGCGAGGGAAACCGGCCTCGTCGAATGTCTCGACGGGCTTGGGGACCTCACGACCAGCAATGGTCATCTGATGTTTGCGACGGAACTCGTCGACTTCGGCAGGGGAGCGGGAGCTGACATCGGGATCCTCCTTGTAAAAGTCCTTTTCGAACTTGGGAAGGGTGGAGAGATCTGCATTGTCCAGAGTTAGTAAAAAATGAAGAAAGAGAAAAAGAAGGAACGGATCCAAAGTACGGTGAAAACACCGAGGAAAGACATACCCCAATCTTGCTTCTGCAGGCCAGCGCCGAGGTGGCCCATTCGGTCACCGCCGCCGCCTCCATAACCACCACCACCGCCGTAGCTACCGCCGTGGCCGTTACCAAATCCGCCACGACTAGAAAGAAATTTTCGTTAGCCAAAGGTTCGCTGCAAGTGCGAAATGAATGTGCAAATCCATCGATCAAGCCGTAGAAATGATTGTTTCCAGCTGGCACGCAGGTATCGCCAAGGGATGAGAATCTCAACTCTTAGGCCTGCGCAGATCAAGGAGAAGGAGAGGCTGAAACAACTTACCCTCCGCCGTAGCCACCGCCTCCGAAGCCGTTGCGGTCGCCGCCACGATCACCACCGCGATCACCACGATCACGACCGTAACCACCACCGCCGCCTCCGTAGCCGCCGCCGTTGGATCGACCGCCGCCGTAGCCAGACATTCTGCCGAGTTTTGAGTTGATTCGCAAAGGGTTTCTGTGAAGTTGGATGGAAACGCGGTTGTCAGGTCAACTCGAGGTTCAAGTGACTAGAATCTGGCACAAGGGGGAAAAGAAAGAACGCGTCAGAAAGACCGAGAACCAGCGGTTCTGATGGTTTGCCTCTGCTGTGCGATGAGGGGAGATTGAATGAAAGAGAGAGAAAGAAGCCAGAGGTTGGCGTCTGAAGAATGTTTGTTGGAAGAGAAGGAATTCGGAAAGCAGGGGGGATTCGGTCTGCGCCTAAGTTTTTTTTCTTGCCTGCAGTTTTTTTTTTTAGCGCTAAGAAAATCTCGATGGCGCCTGCCGGTACGTACCTAGGGTGGCAACTTGCTGATGTAATCACGCGTCATGGGTTACCCTGGAGCGAATCGAAATCTTTTGGGACGAAGAAATTGGCCAATTTGAGTTGTGATGTGGCTTTTCCAGTGCAAATGTGGGATATGAGGGTAGATGAGTTGAAATGAATGCCTGATTAATAAGATTGAGGACGTTGTGTTGGGTGAGAGGGATCTTGGCCTGAGATGGGAACTTGGATGGTGTATTTCGTGCTGCGAAAAATTCACCAAAACGTTCTCCATCTCCTTTAATATGTAACGTATGAATTCACTTCAACTAAAGAACCCTTCATGGAATCGTTCAGGTCCCAGGACAATAAACAGCATGTTTATATAGACACTATTTAGAAGATAGACACAGCAATCCGACTAAAGGACAAAATCTTCATATAATCACCCTTTGCAATTCTCACAACAACCTACTTCGTAGTCTCCCCCAACCCCCGTGATATGTATGAAAACAAGAATACAGGTAATAGTTACAAAACAAAGGAGGTATCCTAACCTCGCACCCAATCCGGCTTTTTATTAGTCTCCAGCCCAGGCGGTTAAAGACGCCTTCTCTATGTCATAAAAAAAGAAACGATAAAACAAGTCTCCGCTCAACACACAGAACAGACGCCCGCGAGCAATCATGCATATGCGAGATTCATGTGCCCCATGATAGAATAGGTAGTGGTTGCTTCAAAAGCTGCGGTCAACCAGCCGCTCTTCCTGCGCCAATTTTGGTTCTCCCTTCTCTCTATGCTCCCTTCTCTTTCTTTTCTTCGTCTAAAGAGTCTACTCTCGGGAGACGTCACGGCCGAAAGCCTTGGACTTGAGCCAGTCCACGATAACCAGAACACGGTTGCGTGCTGTAAATGCCGTTAGCTAAATGTATCAAAAGGGGGGAAATTTGTATAAAAGAGGACTTACTGCTGAAGCACATGGAGAGATAGGCACTTCTCCAGAAGAGATAGGTCAGGCTACCGCCGGTGGCCAGGTTGCCGTTCCACCAGCTGACGTCGGCAACGGCCTTCTCGCTGCCAATGTAGGCCAAGCTTCCCTGGTGGCTGTACTTGAAGGGCTTGACATCGCGAATCTTCTTGAGCTGTCTCTCCAGAAGCTCAATCTCCTGAGCAGCCTCGGCAGAGTTGCCGCTCTCAATGTTCAGCTTGCTGCTCAGCTCCTGGATACGGGCCTCGTGGTTCTCAGTCTTGGCCATGTTGTTGAACAGCTTTCCAAGGAAGGTGCCCTCCTGCGAGGCGACCTGGGCAGTAGGGGCGTAGCCAGCAACGGCACAGTCACCAACGGCCCAGATGTCGCGGGTTCCCTGGACAACGAGGTACTCGTTCACGGCAAGACCACGGCGGGAGTCCTTCTGCGCAGCAATCTTGGTGGTAAGGTCCTTGATGATGGGGCGGACGGCGTTTCCGGTGGCCCAGACGAGCAGGCCGTAGGGGATCTCGACACGCTCCTTGGTACCGTCAGGGCGGGACACCTCGGCCTCGACAGCCTTGTCGGTAACTCTCTTGACCATGGTCTTGGTCTTGATGTCAATCTTCTCCTCACGGAGGGTGTTTTCGGTGTAGTCGATGAGAGTCTTGGAGAACATGGGGAGAACGTTGGGCAGGGCCTCAATCAGGGTAACCTTGAAGCGAGGGCTGATGTCGGGGACCAGCTTCTTGATGTCCTCCTCGAAAAAGTCCTGGAGCTCGCCAGCGAACTCAACGCCAGTGGGGCCACCACCAACGACGACCATGTGCATGAGACGGTCAATCTCCTCGGGAGTCTGGCCCTTGAAGGCGGCAGTCTCAACGCAGTCCATGATCTTCTTGCGGATCTGCTGGGCATCACCAATCTCCTTGAGGAAGCAGCTGTGCTCCCTGACGCCGGGGATGCCAAAGGTTGCGTTCTCGGCGCCGACGCCAACGACGAGCATGTCGTAGGGGATCTCCGTCTCGGAGGTGGCGCCCTTGATCTCAGAGTTATCGGCAATGCGCACAACCTTGCGATCAGGGTCAATGGAGGTGGCCTCGGCTTCGTAGAACTTGGCGGCGGCCTTCTTGCCACGGAGAATGGCGCGGACAGGCTCCATGATGGAGCGGTGCTCGATGGTGCCGGTGGTACATGAGGGCAGTAGGGGGGTGAAGAGGAAGTAGTTGCGGGGAGAGACAACGACGACGTTGTAGTTTTCGGTGTCGAGCTTCTTGAGGAGAGCAACAGATCCCCAGCCAGTGCCTGGTTTCGGATTCTCCGGTCAGCTTGACATATTCTCACATATGAGCGCATCGTAGAGGCATTGACTCACCCAGAATGACCAGCGTCTTCTTGTTGGGATCAGGCTCGTACTGCTCGTCGGGGTGGCGATCGTCGTAGATGTTGTAGGCAGTGAATCCAACGAGGCCAATGGCAGAGAGATAGGTCAGTCTCCAGGCCCATCTGAATGTCTTACGCAGCTTGCCCGGCTTGGGCTTGGGGGCTTCATCGGCGTAGGCTCTGCGGAAGGCGATGCGACCCGAGTTGGCCAGCTTCATGGCGACAGAGGGCCGGGCGGCAGATCGCATCATCATGGCCTTGGTAGCCGTGGAAAAGGCTCGTGATGCGACGCCATTGGGGCCGATTGGGCCAGCCCTGGCGAGGGCTCTCATTGACTGTTGTGAAGCCATCTGCTTCGGGCTCCGGAACCGGGATCAACACCACCACAGGGGGAACAGGGAACAATAACAATGACAATAGCAGGGAAAATAAGGACGACAAAAGGATATTGTCAAGACGATATTTCAAGTCGATTGTAGGAAAAGCAGGCAAAGCGTGCGCTAGGGGATGGAGCTCGAGCTGTCCAGTGACTCGACCAGGGCAGAAGGCCTAAAAAAAAAGTTGATGACGCCCGAAAGCTTTAGCGGATCGTTGAATTTTTTTTCTCTATTTTTTTCTCTCTAATCCATCCGCCTTCCCGCTGGAGAATTAATAACGCAGAAAATGATTGGGTCTGGCACCCACTTCAACGGTGTTGCCCCTAGCACGGAGGGAAAGGCGATAAGGCATGCCAGAACGATAGAGAGATTGGAGTCAACCAATTGATCACGACTATTATACTAGTTATACTTCCCGGACCGGGACTCGCTGCAGACATGTGCCAGCGCAAGCCTCCGTCCACTGCCGGTCCTTAGTACGAACTACGAACGCAACATGTAATCTCTTTCCGGAAAGCCGAGCCCTGTGAAGGACGTACGGACTTTTGTGCTCCGGTATACTGGAAGCTGGCTAGGGCAGACGGCGTTCTCTAGCCGGTGACACCAGCAGCATCTTCGTTTCCTTTGGTCTTCTCAGGTCTTCTCCCTGTAACTTCCCCTCAACCTCTTCCATATCTTTGAATAATTCGTCTTCTAGAGTCTCTCATCCATCGTCCCCCCGGTTTGATCCGTGCGTTGTCGCAATGACGGACAGCCCCATCGAAGGCCCCGGATCCCGAAGCTGCTCCGGCCAGCGGCGCAGACGGACGGAGAGTTCGAGGCTCATCTCGGGATCTTTCGGAGGGTCCATGGCAGGGAAAAGGAGGAGAGCAGAGCAACCTTGGAGAGCTAAGCGCACGCTATTATGTACGAGGGGCGTCTTGCCGCGATGGGTAAATTGAACGCGGCTGGATGATTTACCACGACTTCAGCACGCCACTGGTCCGGTATCGCTGGATAACATTGCAAGTTGAACTATCCGCGGTGCGGTTGCTCTATAATCAGAAGCAGGTGAGCTTGATGTATCTCGATGCTGAATCATTTACCGCGAACCATCCGGAGATGTACCACAGGATAGAGTCATAAGACTCATAAGACTCATAACCGGCGGAACTTCCCATCCTCAGTTTGCATGGAAGTTTCCAAGTGCATTCTCACGTGTGTTAGAAGCCGGCCGTTGAGACGCGCCCAATCACATGCACTGACGCTGGAGATTCAACGACGTGCATGCGTCACTGAAGGATCTCTCGGAACTGAGTTGAGGGTGTGCTGCTCTCATAAACCGAGGCAATTCAGAATTTCAAATCATTCATGTTAAGCAGCTGAATTGATCGAGCACCGCACAGTCGTTGTCCTGTTGTTTCAACCTTCTCACTCTTGTCTGATCTTTGCTCCCTGCATGTGTCCATCAGCTCAATGGTTGCGCCACCACCGCCCCGCCTCATTTCAGCCCGGGCCGGCTGTCACTAGCCACACCGCCGGAACTCGCATCTACAGTAGATCGTGTCATCCCAACTTTTAACATATGCCAGCAATCTGGAAGCTCGTGACAAATTCAATGCGTACCAATACGCATCTATGTATTTGTTTTACCGCAGTTGGCCCTGATAGATGAAGGGGGTTCAACAGTATCGCTCCCCCGTTCTGTCTATGGCAGCTCGACGAGTCAAGACTTGTTCAGTTTCATATCCTAGCGCTCCCTTACACCTGAAACGCTCGACGACACACTTGGTGCTCCCATCATAGCAGCAATTGCCTGTGCGCGTTGCATTTTGAGGCCTCCTTTTCGCAAGCATTCCCTTTTTGAACTTCCTATCCTTTGGCTTCCCTTATTTCCCTGGACTCCGTATTTCCCTGATGTTTCCATTGCTCGGAGCTGCCGCCTGTCATGTAGAGAGACCCAAAATGGAAATCGTCAAGATAGGCCACTGTGGCGTCGTATCCTGGCTATATCAGGCTCTTGAGACGGAAAATCGCATATCAGTATGAATGAAGTGCGGCGCTTGGACTCTGTTCTGAGGCAATCATGGGCAATATTGCCTTGCAAGATTGTATGAGGGAGTGTGTCAAGCTCGGCTCTCCTTGTACGCGTACCTAGTGCCGGCCAGATTTGAACGTCCGTGTCCTTCCCCCTTGTCTCCAGTTGAGATTCAGATTGGGTGGATAATCCCACTAACAAACCCGTCTCTTTCCTGCTACTGACGGGTTCCCGCAATTTGGCTGGATTCGACACCGGCTCTTTATGCTTCTTTGGCGAGGGCTAGCATTGCACTTCTTTCCCCAGAACGTGCCCGAGGAGGAGGCGCAAGATGGATCGACGACCTGTAACAGATTCGAGGTGAAAGCTCATTGGCTTCAAGTTTCTTTTCTCTATGCGGTGTTTCCTGACGGTTGCTCCGTCCCGAGTGTTTCCCCATTTTATTCTTTGAAGATCCGGGAGGCCAAGCGATATCTTATTAGCTCATCCCCACGTTTTTTTTTCCTTTTCTCTTTCATGCTTCCTCTTTGAGAGAGGTTTTTTCTTCTTTCGGCGTTTCTTTGTCTTTCTTTTAGTTTTTGTTATGGGGATGATTTCTTTCTGTTGATCTATTTTTGGTAAAAAGTGCAGAACTGGATTCTTGCACGGGTTGGTGAATGGTTTGGGTTGTATATTTTCGTCTCTCACTCACTCTCTTTTCCTTTTCCGCAACCGAATATTCTGCATACCGTCATGAACCTTGGCACGTTGATTGAAGCTGGTCTATAACAACGCTGCGCAAAGACAGAGGATAGAAGGGGAACAGTTTTGGGCAGTGAATCATGGCGCCGACCTCAAGGACGGACAGGAGACGATGGAATCCAAAGGGCGACATTAAAGACCAGTTCGACGACAACACCGCAAACGCCAAGGAATTAGTAGGCGATATCAACTTGGAGGGAAAATTATGTAGAAGGGCGCTTTTGCAACTATTGGGTCGGGATGGAGACAAAGATGAGGACGAGAGTGAAGACGAAAGCGAGGACGAGCATGAGCATGGGGATGACCGCTCTAATGTTGGACTTCCTATCACCAACCCCATTCTTCATCCTTCTCTTCCTTCTTTTCCTCCTCCTCCTCCTCTACCACCACTACCATCAAATCCCCTCTCTGGTCTTTTCCCTCCGCCCAAGTCAAGTCCTCCACCCAATTCAAATCCTCCAGCCGCAGCTCCGCCTCCCCAGCAGCCTCCCCCGCCCTCATCCTCTACCCCCCCTCAAGTATCTCCCACAGGAGTCACTGGAAATTTTGGATCCGCTTCACCCTCCGGCAACCCTCGCAGAACAACCCTCAGTGCAGCTCTGCCAAAAAGTACGTCTGGTGGTGATGATAGTGACGATGACGACGACGACGACGATGACGGAAGGACTACCAGTGGCGCTCCATCGCCCACGCGATCTACTTTTTCTAAATCGACTCGATCTGTCCTCTCTCTTACAGCCGCCATCTCGCCTTATGAGACATACACAACTGAAGATGGGCAAAAATCCAGCATAAGCAGCACCGAGAGCAAAACCCGCTCCCCGACCACATCCACCACTGCGCCAGCACAGACTCCAGAAACAGCAACGAGAGTAGAGACGGCAATGACGGGTATTCCAAGTCCAAATGGAACGGCAGCTATAGGCCAGGGACAAGAGGCCGCACACACTTCCAGGCTAAGCCCGGGCGCTGAAAAAGCGGTCATTGCGTCTGTAACCATTGGTGCGTATAAATTTTTGAGGCAGATTCATTTCATGGATAACGCATAAAACTTACTGTTCCCAATGTAGGTGGATTCTTTCTTCTTCTGGTCCTGGCTTTCTTCTTCTGGCGCCGAGCATCTAAGCGTAAATCTGCTGGACGAAAGAGTACCTGGCCGACCAATTCCCCCTCTCGCGAGATCTTCGCCGGCCCTCGGCGCGTTTCCACCAAGCTGGGCGAGAAGTTTACGTCTATGAAGGCCCATGAGATCTTTGAAGGTCCTCGTCGCGTCTCCAGCAAAGTGGGTGAAAATTTCACGACTATGAAGGCTCATATCCGGTCGGGCTCCTTCGGATGGTGTAGCATCAACGATGACGACGACGACACTCCCACGAATGAGAAATCTGCGGCTCCGGTGGCGACGAATGCTGGTGGACTGCTCGAAAGGAGATTGGGAGCTATGACGCCGCCCCAGCGTGTTACGGTGAATTCATATGGGATGATATTCCGCAAACCGAAGCGCGACTCAAGATTGTCGGACATTTTTCAGCCTAGGGGGCAGCAGAGGACGTGGCCCCCTTCTATACCTCCTTCTCCAGAGGTGCCACCTTCTCCGGAGGGGATCAGGATACCCATTGTGCGGCCTAATACGCAGATGGCGGCGGCGGCACATTTGGAGAATGCGAGGAAGAGTGTCAACGCGGGTGTACGAAACATGCCGCGGACACCAAGGACGCCTTTGCGCCAGAATATGCGCATGAGCGATGTATCCTCCTTGTCGTCAGGGTTTGGCGACGGGGACATTGTAATTATCCAGCCTCCCAACGCTGCCGCTGCTGCCAAGACAGCCTACACTGACTCACATGTTAACGTCATTGCCGTCAGAAGTAGTCCTGAGAGGAAACACTTTAGCAGCCGATTCAGCAACCGACTCTCCCGCGGAGACACCGTCGGGACAAACTCGTCGTCTGAAGACGGGCGGCCTCGCTTCCGGTCCATTTCGTCGTGGGTCGGTCAGCAGTCGCGCCGGGTGAGGCGAGCCGCGGCGAGTAGGAATGAGGATGGGGTTCCTGATGTGCCGGATGTACCGCCGGAGCAGGGGTTTGATATGATGATGCCTGATGGGCAGGAGCCGAGGAGAGTTGAGTCTTCGATGTGGAAGAAGACGCAGGGCGGCGCTGTGTAGATTAGGAGGATGGAGGTGTGAGCGGACAATAGAAAGGGGAGAAAATATAAACCTTTTCAACATAATCATATATAGTATATTCCGTCTCTAAGGATGTATCTCTTCATTGTCGCCTCTATGTTTTCATAACGTCACACTAATAGTCCTGAGCGTACTTTATCCGTCTATTTGTATGGAAACATTTCCCAAAAGCCAATCTCCATCTGCCGTATTCATTAGTAAAGCAACTTAAAGGTTAATGACTGCTCAGAAGCTTACCTTTGTCGCATGCACGAAGATTTTAACAAGTTCCTCTATCCGACTCGGCGATTGTAACCGGATATTCTTCTCGATGAGTTCTACCACCACCATTAGAATTAGCCTCACATCGAGGTTGAAACGAATCAAGGGGCAACACGTACCGCTCCCTAGTCTCACAGCTTCGACGTAATCATCAGCATTGTAATTTTCGATCCAATCCCAGTAAGTGTTTCCTTCGCGAACAGTCTCTGCGTGTGCGTGCAGCATCTTTGCTACGGCGCCGTAGCCGAGGAGGCAAGGCGCGAGGGCCATTTGGAGGGCGAGCCAGTCTTCGCTTTGGCCGACGTCGAGAACGTAGCGGGTGTATGCGGTGGAAGCTTAACGACGATGACATGTTAGGAAGTGTAACTTTTTTCTGGAGGGAGGGTTTGGGAGGCTTTGCCTTGGAGTTCTTCGGTGGCTTGGATTTCGGGCTCGGAGATGCCGAAAGAGTTGCAGTAGTTGATGTGGAGTTTCATTTCGTGGAGGATGTGGGTGACGATTTCGTTGGACTGTGATGATTGTTAGGATTTGGGGGGTTTTGGGGGTTGCGTAGTGGACGGACCCGAGAGATGTCGCCGATGCTTTTTGCTTTGTATGCTGCTAGGGCGTTTGCTCGAGAAAAGTGAACCTGTGTATGAATGTTAATTGTAGTTCTGGATGAGCCTCCTTGGATATAGGTTCAGAGGAGAGTGCTTACGAGATAGAGGTAATCTTGGATGATGTAGCCTTTGAACGACTCAAGCGGTAGTGTGCCGTTGCCAAGGGCCATGACAAAGGGATGATAGACAAAATCCTTCCAGACGTCGCGAACAGCCGGGTGCTCCAGCAGATAGTCTACAAAGTATCCCCTGTTTCAGCATACGTGTTAGCCGATGCGAGCTCATTATCTCATAACGAGTCAGCTGGTGGCAAATACTAACGGAGAGAAAGGAAGCGTGTATGTGGAATGGAAGTGGTCAAGCGGTCCGTTTCCGCCTCCAATCTGGGGTGCCGTCTTGATGCCTGCTTCGATGTAGCGACACGCGCCGCGGACAGCCGTGGGGACGTCGGCGCCTTGAGCAATACGGGCAGAAATAGCAGCTATTTAACAGTCAGTATCATCTCTAGATGCTAACAGTAATTGCCGAGATGTACTCACAAGCTAGCGAGCAGCCTGTTCCATGAGTGCTTGTGCTCTCTTGGTACGGGCTCTCCACGCGGAATACACTGCCTCCTGGCCCAATCAAAACGTCGACAATGATTTCTCGCTCTTCTTTAGTCTTTGCTACTGAAAAGTCTCGTCGAAATGGCATATGGCCACCTTTGACCAGGACCCATTTCGGCCCTAACTCTTGGATCTTGCGTCCCATGGCTTCGACGTCGGCGACGGACTGTATTTCGCCGACTTCATGGCCGTTCTGCGTCAAGAGGAGGGTTGCTTCTGGAATGTTGGGAGTGAGGAGGGTGGTGTGAGGGAGAAGATGCTGGGATAGCTGGGCGATGGCTTCATGAGGGAGGAGTTGGGCTCCTGATGTTGAGACCATGACCTATGGGTGAATAGTTGGCTTTGTCAGCTTTGCTTTGGACAAAGGATGCCTTGAAAGTCATACCGGGTCCACAACTAGAGCTGGGATTTTGTACTTGGTGACTAGTTTGGTAATGACTTCGATTGTTTCCGCAGATGCTAGCATTCCTGTTTGACCTTGTCAGTATGTTGCTTGACAAGTCTCAGCTTCATGCTAGATATGAGATGGAAACTCACCCGTCTTGATGACATCGGCACCTACATCTTCGAGACAGGCTTCGATCTGCTTTCCAACAAAGTCCGATGGAATGACGTGGACTCCTGTTACGCCTTTTGTGTTTTGGATGGTTAGCGCGGTGGTCGATGCCATTGCGTAGCAACCATGCGCGGCAAGGACTTTTTGGTCTGCCTCCAAGCCACTGTAGAGAGAAACGTAGTATTAGCAAAACTCATTGATTTACTCTTTTGAGCTAGATGTATTATATTTTCTCTATGAGGGTATAGCTTTGGAGCTTAGAGAGGAGCTGTTATTGCATGACTATTGCAGCTCCAACCAACTGGGGAAGTGGCATGTGCAGATGAAGTGAGTTGGAAAAGTACTTACGCTCCCCCGGAAGGGTCTGACCCGGCAATAATCAGGACCTTGCCGTTAATCATCTTTTTACGATGAATGAAACGAACGAATCTTGTGACTGATTTCGAAAAGAGCTCAAAAGTTGATCACTTCGAAAGGGCGCGGAATAAACTGCAGCTTTGTTTGAAGGTGGGGCAGAAAATATACGGCTATCAGATTTCAGGTGGTGGGGCTGAGCTGATTTGAAGCCAAGATGACCAGTTGACAGGTATTTTATTGTAGGGGCTTACATGTAGCTGTAAAAATTGGCTGTATGGCCTTACGAGGGGATAGTACGGATACTCTATGTTATTGAGAAGCTGGATATGGCGTTTTCGTATATTGAATCAGCGTCAATAAGCCCCTCAGAAGTGAAGCTGTGGTGGGTAGCAAAGGAGCAAGAGATCCGTGGTTTGCTGCATGCCAAGATTCTTTAAAGACAATTGTGAATATACCTGTGCAAAGCGTACAATGACAAGAGAAGAAGGATTCAACTGGATGAACAATACAGCACTCTAGCTGCTGGTTCAAGCATCTCTGCAGCGAGAATCAAGGCGAAGGCCGGTGATGGCAACCTCACATGCTGTTTCTTGTCGCATTTGTCGTATGGATCAGATATATACCAGACGATTGATTCTATTGAAACCTCAAGATCAAATTCGTTTTAAGGCACTACTCCTAGGTAGATAGTTGACGATAGAGTTGTTACTCCGCTGTATCTATTCGAGTTGTATCATGGTGATGCGCACTTACACGATTGCATTGTTTAAGCGCGCTGCATCTAATCGTCTCACCTGCACATGTAAGGTATCACTTTGATCATATGCAGGTGTATTTTCTATTCCCCTTCCATGCGGCTATCTACTTCTTTCTCTGGCATTGGTTCACACAGCTGCTATCTTGCCGTGTCCCCACTGTTCACTTTGAGGGTGATATCGGAGGCAATTTTTTTTGCCACTTTGCCGAACAGGCCGACTTTGCGCATCTTCTCCGCCCTCGAATTCTTGGTAATGGGCTACAGCGGCAAGAATAGCGTCAGAAAGCACTAGAAAAGCCATGGTAGGGGACTAGATAAATTAAATTCCCATCAATTCATTCCGCTCTTTGACAAATCTCACAAATGCACGGGCCAAACTCTCACTAAGTTTTTGGTGGGATATTTTCAAAGTGAACCCCACGTTGCCTTGCAGGCCGTGATGGACTAGTCTGCCAGATCCTGCGGGGTTTAAAAAAAAAAAAAACTTTGGGAAGCTTCCGAAATCGCGAATTTCGTCTCCTGCGCCAAAACTTGTCCCAAATCGAGACGTTTTTGCGCCGAAACTTCGTCACGACCGGCTTCCATTGCTCTTCTGTAGCGCATCGTTGCGTTGCAGTTGTTTCTTCTGATTTGGTCTTTTTCGATTGTATTTGTCCCCTGAACCCGCCGTCATCTCCGTCAAGATGTGTGGCGTCACTGGTTTGATGGTTCGTTCTATGATGGAATCTCGCTGCAACGCTGCATGGGTCTTTGCTAACGGCAACTCCTGAATCCAGCTCGGAGACCCGGAGGCCACTACGGCTGCCATCGAACTCCACGAGAGTCTCTTTTATCTCCAACACGCAAGTTGAATCTTGGCTTTGGAAACGCTCGTTGCTCGGACTAATAGGAAAAATAGCGAGGTCAGGATGCTGCCGGCATCTCGGTTTGCAACGGGGGTCGAGTCTACCAGAGAAAGGGCCTCGGAATGGCGCAAAAGGTCTTTTCTGAATTCGACGGACTTGCTCTCCTGGAGCAGCTGCCTGGTGCTTTCGGCATTGCCCACGTCCGATATCCCACCGCCGGCACTTCGTCTGCGTATGTGCTGTTCCAACGACTCGATATTTCGAGTGTATGCTAACGCGATGGAATCGTAGATCTGAGGCACAGCCCCTCTACGTAAACTCTCCGTTTGGTCTCTCCATCAGCGTCAACGGAAACCTCATCAACCCCGACTACCTTCGCGAGTTCTTGGATGTCGAAGCTCGTCGACACGTCAACTCGGATTCGGACTCTGAGCTATTGTGCGTATCTACGTCCTCGTGATATCAAATGGCTATGGGATATTATATGAAGCCGTTTGCTGACTCTTTAAATCACAGACTCAATGTTTTCGCTCACGCGCTTAATGAGCTTGGCAAGGCTCGAGTAAACGTCGACGACATCTTCACCTCTCTACGTGAAGTCTATGCCAAGTGCACCGGAGCTTATGCTTGCACTGCTATGGTTACTGGCTTTGGTATCCTGGGTTTCAGGTAGGCTGATTGAACTTTCTTGATGCCCATGTTGGCAGTTTGACCAACGTCCATTATAGAGACGCAAACGGCATTCGCCCTCTTTGCTTTGGCTCTCGACCTTCTCAAACCCTGCCGGGAGCCAAGGATTACTTCCTTGCATCGGAATCTGTTGCTCTCCGACAGCTTGGATTTACCGACATCGTCGACATTAAGCCTGGCCAGGCAGTCTTTTGCCAGAAGAACGGCACTGTTCACTTCCGCCAAATCGTAGAGCCAAGATCGTACACCCCCGACGTATTCGAGTACGTCTACTTGGCTCGACCTGACAGCTGCATCGACGGTATTTCTGTTCACCGCAGCCGGCAAAACATGGGTGTTAAGTTGGCCAAGAAGATGAGGGAGGTCTTGACCGCAAAGGAGATTGAGGAGATTGATGTTGGTATGTAGCCAGCTCCTTTGGGAAGTTGTAAGAACCATGCTAATCAGACTTTTCTTTAGTTATCCCGGTTCCAGAGGTAAAGCCTACAAACTCAAGCTACACTCGGAATCATCTGCTTACCAAGTACCCAGACTAGTAACACTGCCGCGGCTACTCTTGCAAGCTGCCTAGACCGACCCTACTCAAACGCCTTCGTAAAGAATCGTTATGGTCAGTCGCCTGAACGTCGGTAATACGAACATTTTGAACTGACTTCCATCTAGTCTTCCGCACATTCATCCTGCCTGGCCAAGAGGCGAGAAA
Source organism: Trichoderma harzianum CBS 226.95 (assembly GCF_003025095.1). Taxonomy (NCBI): domain Eukaryota; kingdom Fungi; phylum Ascomycota; class Sordariomycetes; order Hypocreales; family Hypocreaceae; genus Trichoderma; species Trichoderma harzianum. The sequence continues at coordinate 387,813 of NW_020209268.1, forward strand.
GAAGGGCATCCGTCGAAAGCTCTCCCCCATCGAATCCGAGTTCAACGGAAAGGCCATTTGCATCGTTGACGACTCAATTGTCCGAGGAAACACGTCGCGAGAGATTGTATGTGGACAGTTCATTACTGTTTTATCCTGTGACTAATTTTGGCTTTAGGTTCAAATGGCTAGAGAAGCTGGAGCAACCCGTGTTTATGTCGTCTCGTGCTCTCCCGAGATTATGAACCAGCACATCGTAGGTTGAAGTCTACACTCTGCCCGGAATCATGCTAATCTTGAATGGTATTTTAGTACGGCATTGACCTTGCCGACCCTGATGAACTGGTGGCATACAACAGAACCACTGAAGAGGTGGCCGAGAACATCCAAGCCGACAAGGTCATCTTCCAGAGCCTGCAGGATCTCAAGGACGCCTGTACCGAAGCAGCTGATGACACAAACGACGTCAAGGAGTTTGAGGTGGGAGTCTTCTCTGGAAAGTACATCACTGAGGTGCCTGATGGCTACTTCGAGCACATCAGCCAACTCCGCGGCAAGAACAAGAAGAGAAAAACCCCTAACTGCTCGGAAGCGATGATCATTGCGAATGGCGGCGTTGTCAATGTGGCACCAGGCCAACAGGCTGCGGGTGATGCCAGAAATGGCGTCAAGAGCCCGTCATACCGGGAGGACATCAAGTGAGTAGAGGCCTGATGACTTCCAAGCTGAACTGTTTATTGACAATCCCACAGCATCTACAACATTGCCAGCTAATCGACGACTCACGGATCGGTATTGGCATATAGTCTATCTGGACTTGGCCTCATTCATCGGTTGCGCCATCTTTTTGTGAGAACAATGCGTGGAAAACAAGACGAAAAAGAATAAGAGGCATCTTGGGGCTTGGATTTGGTCCACCAAAAAAAGAAAGCAGAGTCTACGCCAGGGATCGAGGAAGCTGTCGGCCCTGCTGCCAGAGATACAATTTATCGGCGGCATTGGCGAGACTACTGCGACGTAAAACCCGTGGTTTGGAAAGCGCCGTGGAATATGCGAGAATTTGTCAGAGCGTAATCTGCCCCTGGAAAACAAAAAAAGAAGTTACGGACAGTTCAGATGCTTTCTGGGGTGATCAGTTGGGCTGGTGGGCTGAGAGATACACAAAAACATTAATGCAGGGCTAAACATATAGACGACAATCACTAAACAGCTCGGGCGAGGCCTCTGTCGCCAGCTTAGTATATCGGTTTGGTACCATTAGATAGGGGGCGGCGCAATGCTTATTTGATAGACGATTTCATGTTCTGAATTCGAGTGATGAAGGATGATTGATACCTAGCAGAAAGAGAGAATGTGACATGTACTTAGCAGTCCCCGTACCTGACAGCTCCCATGTCAGCTTCGCGCCGCCAAGATCCAACCGAACAACTACAATAGCATACTCAATATACCAAGAAAGGAAAGAAAAAAACCCCCTCATTCATTACAATCTTCTTCAATTGTGTCCAACTCCATCGGGATCCTACCCTCGTCTTCCTGGTCCTCCTGGTCTTCCCGGTATTGTATCGTTCCTTTGAAACACCAATATGAGCTCTTCGGTCGTTCTTCTTCCAATCGTTTAATCAAGAAAGCTTCGACGTCCTCGGCATTCGCTCGAGCACTTCGATCGGGATTAAGCATCGAGGTTCGGATGAAGTCCACGAACTCTGGGAAGAAGGAGTCTGCCGTTTTCGGATATAAATCCTTAATAAGTGCTGTGAAAAACTTCGAGTAACTGTTAGCTGTTGCTTTATTCATCTCTGTTCAAAGAATATTCCAGCTTTATTTCGCATAACTGTGACCTGATGGTTTAACATACCTCATCGACTGAATTCTTGCGTTTTGTCGTGCTCAGGGGATCTGTAAGTCTGATAGGTGCGATTAATGAACTGGGGCTGCTGTCACGTTGAAGAGACGAGTTTATGAGACTTTTGAAGATCCTGGTCTAAGACTTTGAGCGATCCCAATGACGCACTACCTCCGTTTAAAGTGTAAAATGTTGTCTGACTTAATTCCGATATGGATCCTGTAGACATTTTGGGCGTTATTTGCTGGAGGTATATTGTATTGTTCTTAAATGGCCTGGAGATCTTGACACTGATACCATGACATTGAGTGCAAATCCACCGGCTGAACTTATACCATTTTGATCTCGTAGATGTGATGATATCACGTCGGTGTTTGTCCCATAAATCATTAAGGGTATCCTCTCTAGCCTGAGGAAAAGGAGCACTGCGCATTTTCCCCTTCTTCAAATCTGGTGGCAAGACAAGCCATTGCTTGTCAATAAAATTGTTGATAAGTTCATATTGATTGAATCCGTCAGGTAGATGCACCTCGTTCCCAGGCCCCTCCATATCTATTATTAAAAATGAAACCTAGTATGTACCGAACATCCACTAGTGGCTGTAGGCAGGCCCATTGTCAATTTTATTTTCGCTACCGAGATACAATTTACTTACTTTAATAAACAGGGTATCATGTTATCCAAAAATTGAAAACGTCCTCATTCATTACCAGGTGCCAGTTCCCGTTGTGCTCCTACTATAACTTTTCGGGTATTCTATCGTGCCGTTAAAACGCCAATATCGACTGTCCGGTGGCTTTTCTTCCAAAAGTCTTCCTAAGAAAGACTCGACTTGCTTGGAATCCGCTCGATGTTTCCGATCGGGGTCAAGCATCGCAGATTGGATGAAGCGAAGAAACTGCGGGAAGAAGGTGTTTGCCATATCAGGCCCCAACTCTTTAATAAGGTCAGAGAACCACTTTAAGACGTCATTTGCTGTTAGTTATTTTCATTTTTTCCTCTTTAAGAGAGCATTCAAGTGTCGCCCAACCTACCTCATCGACTGTACCCTTGCGTTTTGGCGCCTTAGCTTGTGTCAAACGGCTCGTTTTCATGATGAAGAAGTTATCCTCCGACCACTCGCCCTTATTTTCATCGGGAAATTGCTTGTCCTCGTTCATCCGCGCCGTTTTGAACAAATCAATTGCGTTCTCGCCGCCTATCGCCCACGTCACGAATTCGGCAAATAAACAGCCAAAAGCCCAGATATCAATCTTCCTGGACCTCACTTTACCCATGTCATGCTCTGGTGCTCTATAAGTTTGATATGCGTTACCCATGGACTTGGACTGTACAGTCCGAGAGACAAGCCTGTGAAACTTCATGAGGCCTAAATCAGAGACTTTGAGCAATCCTAATGGCGGGCCGTCTTTTTCAGTGAAGTGCAATATGTTATCTGGCTTGATATCGCTGTGGATTCCATAGAGATCCTCGGCGCTGGTTCCTGCGGGCACATGTATGCCGAATGGTTCGTGGATGGCCCAGAGATCTCGAATAATACCATGACATTGCATGCATATCCATCGGCTAAATTCAGACCATGGTACTCTTGCGTCCGCAACGATATTGTGTGGATCTTTAGCCCATAAATGGTTAAGGGTGCCTCCATCTGCCCAAGGGAAAAGGAAACCCCGGCTTTCTCCCCTCATGAAGGCGGCGCGTATTTCAACGATATGGCCACCAGGTGTTGCCTTGTGGAAGGCGTCTAGCTCCTGTTGGAAGAACCTATCTCTTTCGTCGGGTATCATCGGATGCATAGTCTTAAGAGCAAAGTATTCGTGATTCTGAGGCTGTTTAGCAAGGCTGGAGCTGGGGTATACTCGCGCCAGTAACAGTGAACTTACAAAGCCGTTATGCTCCCTATGTATCTTGACTTTTTCAACCAGTCCAAATCCGCCCGGGTACTTCTTTTTAGAAACCTCTTGGATTGGTAATATCGTCTTATCATGAAGCTTATATACGTTGCAGCGCATATTCCCAGCTTCAGGAGCCTCGAAAGACGGTATCAGCACTGACCATTGTTTCTCAAGGAAGGCATCTATAATTTCATATTGATCGTCCTCATCGGGGAAGGTCAGACTGGATTCTGGCTTATGTCGATGCGAATACAGTCCTGTGAGACCTGGAGTACTGAAAAACGGAAGGTCTCTGTCGCACAGCCGATGTTGTACGAATGATTCTATTAGGCCAACATTGCCTAGGAGAACAAGAATGACGAATATTTTGAGACATGGCTGCGAGGTGATCGATAAGTCCCGAGTTTGTCCGTGGCATATCAATGACGCGCGACTTTGGTGAAAGCTGTCGTCTGATTTTGGAAACGCTTTGGACAATTCCTGTGCTACTGTTTTCTCATGACATATACTTTCCAGCAGCCGACATGGTATGAAGCGCCTGTTGTCGCATGGGTTGGTCACAAAGGCCTGTCTAAGGCGGACTTTTAAACTTTTGTGCGCCTTTCCGTTGGCTTGAGGGTCCCCAGGGGAAGACATAATATATGTGTATAAATATATAAATATGGAAGACAAATAGGGAGTGTTGAGTGAGATACAAAATTTGGTTTGTATGCTTTGTCGTGGCTGAAAGTGATTGCTCGTGGGGATTCTGGCTCAACTACCAATGTCGGGTTTAAATACCTCGATCATTGATGATTTGGGTACCAGTTCCTTGATTTATCCAGAGAACAAAGGTGGCGCTTTTCTCATATGGGTTGGGAGGATTTGGATGCCTTTTTTTTTGGGTTGCTGTGAGAAGCGCGGCACGCTCTACACACACAGGCATGGTGGGAGATATTATCCCACCTCTAGATGTGATAGCTTCCTGCAGCCTCGTTATTTTATCACACGTTAGTTTAAGGCAACTTCCCTCCCTCAATGCCTTGGATTGTTCGGACTCAATGTTGACATTTGTTCTCCTACTAACTTGGAAAATTTTGAGGCTCAATCAACATACCTACCACTCTGTCTTATAATCGAAACGACCGCGAGGCTTTTCAAAAAATGTTCAAGAAAAGTAGCCTTGAGGCCCTTGTGTAGTTTCTTTTGACGAAAAAGGCGCCTCGTGCGTGCCATGTGCCTACGATCGTTCCTGAGAGCCTGCCAGGGCATAATCCGTACCTCATGTGAAACACCACTTTCTCCAATGAATAGCCTTTAAAATCCGTATTCTGCGACATACATGATGAACATCAAGAAATAGGCCTCAAGATTGGCTGCTGTCTAGCCAACCCAGAGTTCGTTCGGTAGGGAATGGCTGAGGGTGCGAGCCTCGTCGGTGTTAATTTTAAGGCGGTAGATTGACCATTAGGCATCCAACACATGCACCAGTGGTAACCGGGCCCTTTTTGAGATAATGGATGGCACTCATGCGGCCTGACTGGCCAGTGCGCGCAATGATTTCATGCCATGTGTCGTGTTTTGTAGAGGCAAATACTGCCTCGCCACGACTTCGCCTCTACATATAAGTCCACATATTCTGCCCAAGGGGGTGTCTCCCGGCAACCATTAGGCGACTTAGGCAGCCGCTCAGCTCCCAATGTTTACGAATGTGCCCCTCAAGGTAATATCGGCTCCCAATACGAATGCGAATTCCGAAGGCGCACTTGTAGGTCTGACTCTTCCTTACCGTTGGCTCTGACATCGGTGTGTGCTGTCGTCTGCGTAACGTCTAAGGTGAGGAGATATGAGACAGATCAAATGACAAACACATCCATACATCGGTATATAAACCCCATCACTTCTTTAACATCACCACATGCCTCTCTCAATCGCTCAATATTCGTTTACAAATACTCCAACACCATGGAATCCAGAACATCTTCAGGAATGACCAAATTCGTGACCGCTCTTCGAAGGCCGCTTCAAAACGATCGACACAACATTAAATCCACACAAGAATGGAGAAATAATGAACCACAACGCATACCTGGAGATTATCTTGTTCCAGAAAGACTAGAAGCTGCCCTCAAGAAAAATTGGCAAAATCAGTATGCCGTTGAAGTATGTTATGTGAATAGATTACAGATTTGGACTTATATGAGTGATCAATAAGCATTACTAACTGCGTAAAGATGCGATCGAATGAGTATCGTATCCGCGCACCGGGTAAGCTCAGTGACAACGAAATTCGGACATGTTACTCCCCGGGGTATTAGATTGGTGCCGCATGACGATCTGCTATTTATGTTCTTTCAATCTCGGGTTCCCATTGGTATTGCAAGCGGTTTTGGTAGCAAATTTGCCGTTATTTTGGGTTCTTTGATGTATACCTATACCTGCACAAGCTGGCCTTCGTCTCAGCACCTTTACTCCCATCACAATGAACTCAATTCATATTGTTCTTTGGCAAATTCTTGCAAAATCAGATTATTTGAGTTTGTGGAAATGAAGAATAAAATTGACCAATATATTTACTTCGATGTCATATGGATGCAGAAAACCAATCCAATTTCTTCGTAGTGTAGGTAGCCATTGGAGGTGGATACACCGCGCAGGCCATTGGTGAGTCGATCGGTTATCCCAAAGGATGCCACACTGAGCGAATTGATTCGTAACTTTGGCCGCTGTAGTCATGAGGTCGGAAGGTAGTGAATTCTCATATGTATCCGAATCTCGTCAATCTCCTCCTTTTTTATTATATGATAGTCAGAATGACGATATATTTTCTCAGACGAAGAATCTCAATAGTGGTATCATACGATCGTTAATCGCCTTACTAGTTTGATTTGCCATTGATTCGAGATGCGCTACTCATGAGGTAAGTACTCTGTTTTTATTAGGGGACAAACAAAACAGAAGAAGAGCCAAAAGGGACAGCGAATAGCTACCTGAACCAGCTTGAAGTTTTCTTCGCCAAGCATACCATCAAGGATTTCTTGCAGCCTCTCCCTTGAGCCATAATCGATAGCGATAACCTGTGTTAACATGTTTCCTAAGTAGTAGGCGGCGAGGCAACAAGGCAAAAGTCGAAGTGTGTCGAGAAGGCTGGCTGATTCCTCCAAGCGTGCCTTTAATGCTAATCCTTTGGGCAGAGGGAAATCAGGCTCCGGCTCACACGTGTGTCATTCTAATACGGGCTTTTTGCCGGTGATTACGGAAAGCCGTGGCAATGGATACCACCAAGGGCTATACATAATAGACCGCCTCCTCCTGCATACCGCATCGAAAAATATTTGGTCTGCTGCCAAGTTCGCCATCAAGGCCCACCGCCTCACCTGCCTCTCCCAACTTACTCAAGCAATGCACGATATGTTGGCGCCCCCGGTTTGGTCGGAAGTATACATGGCTAAGGGTAAATACATGAGACATGCACAATAGTCATGCAATAGGAATTCAGATAGCGTTGGGCAGACTCGCAGGCTTTCTGCACCTCTAATTTGCCGCGAGGCTCATCGCTTGGGGGACCCCCATATCTAATTGGCTGGTTTACACCGGTCCTCAGCCATACGGAGGCTAATGCATGGTGCCGGATTCTGTCCAACTCCCGGTCAAAAACTCCCTCAGGCAAACATGAATATGCTCAGCCACGTTCGGCGCATCTCATATAAGGAGATTACCATAGTGTGACCAGCTCCTGCATCATACGTGTGTTCACATTCTCATGGCTCTTTCAGCTTCCCATTTTTCACATTCCGCCAGACATACAGACAAATCTCAAACGATCAGCACCAAACACTAAGATGTCTTGGATCAGCCAGAAGTCTGAGCTTGACAAACATGATAGAGAATTACTGAGGTTCTCCGAAGCTAAAAATGAAGTATTCAGAATTCGAAAGCATGAGGAGGACAGAGAGGGCTGTCTTCATGCTGGTGAAGAACATTGCATCGAGGAATTGCACCTGAGATATGAGGATGAATGGGGACTATGGATCCATAGGTTTGAAGGTCCATCAGTTACACACTCATATCCAGCAGCTGAAGATGATGGCCCAGCAGAACAAAGGGCAGAGGTATCTAGTGGTATAAATTTGATAATGGGTGGAAAGACATCATCTCTGTCCAGAATGCCCTTTTCGGAAAATACCTTCTCAGAACTGATGAGAAAATTGAAGATACACAGGTCGATTGTACGTGCAATCAATAGAAACACGAGCTGCACATTTTCAAGAATTATACTACCCTTGGATGATAAAATATCGTGCCCCAGATCAATAGGTACGCTCCATTTATCACCAGAACATGCGTATTCGCTCACATAATAGTAGTCTATACTTGTAGAACCGCGGAAAGCTGGGAAGATGACATGGCTTTGTCTGTGACATTCTTTCCAGATACGTTGACTACGAACGCTATCTGGTTCGGTTGCAATTTTGAAGAACGATCTATTAATGGCTATAATCTGACAGATTCTGTGATCATTACGAGCAGACTGCGCGAATTCGATGGGGAGGTGTTTCATCCTATGATGCTGCCTACCATATTTGCGGAATTTGAGAGGGACAGGCATATTAACCTCGTCCGCAAGAGCAATACTCAGTTTGTACAAAAAATGATCGATATTGAATCGCGAAATGATACATACTATGGAATACAACAGATCCAAAGAGAAATCCGGCGGTCAATGGAGAAGCAGTCTCCACCACCGTCAAGAACTAGCTCGTTCTTTAATGGCATGAAAGGCAGAGTTGGAAGTTTTCTTTCCGGAAAAACCATTTCCACATCATGTAAGTGAAAATAGACCATAATATTGAAATGCTTCTCTAAACATTTCCTGACGTTATCAGCGACATTCAATAGCTCAGTGGGAACGGAAACATTGCGACCTGAGAGCAATGAAGAGGATGAAGAGGATGATGAAACTTGTGCAATGCTCTGGATCAAGATTAGCCATCTGAAAAATGGTCTGGAAAACTGGAAAACACAGCTACGCAAGATGTTTGATCACACACAAGAGCTTGAGGATATAGACTTTGGTATGAGTCGTAATACTCCAACCGAAGTCTGGACTAGTAGAAGAGACGGATTGAAAGAGTGTGGTGGCCGAATCAGAGAAAGACTCCGTGATTTGATTGATGAATACGACGATTTTATAAGAGAATGCGATCACATTATGGAAGGAATGTCGCTTGCAACGCAACTGGTTAATATTTCCTCATCTTACTACTATGACGAAGCTTACCTACAATAGGATCTCAATCATATCGGTCGGAAAGACGCAAGGCTCAATGAAAATATATCTAGGAGCAGTCTGGCAGTGGCGGAAACTGCTCAGCGAGACGGAAGTTTGATGAAATCCATTGCCATTCTCGGAATGATTTATCTGCCAGCAACATTTGTTTGTGTACGTCATTCAAAAGACAGTTAAGACTTTGATTTACTGACAATGAACATGTAGACATTCTTCTCTATGGGATTCTTCCAATGGAGAGGACAGGGTGACGGTACAACGACGGTGTCGCCGGATCTCTGGGTCTTTGGGCTTTCCGCAGCTGCTTTTACACTGCTGACGGTAGGCGTATTTCTAGCTTGCACGATGAGGGGGAATAGGATGCGGGCTAAATTGCATATTGTTTGACAACGTGGAGAAAGGGTCAGCTATCGGAAAGAACAACTACGACTTTTTAAAACCGAGGCATGTTGTTATACTACCAGAAAACTAGTTTCTATCTTATGTAATCTATTACCGCTTTTATATACATCAGCTTGCAACTTATTTATAAAGTACTTACCCCAAGCTTATAATCCTTTAAGCTGCTTAGCTAGAGCTTAGTGTAACAAGCTGAGCTCCTATAGGGTTAGTATAAAAGGGATTCCCAAGGGATAAACCTTATACTAGGTTTATATTAGCGAATAAGCCAGGCTGGACTAATAGGTAATTAACAAAAATAAAAAGGTTTATTTATATAATTAGTAAATAATACTATATAAGTATAATTAGGCATTATTCTATATTTATAACTAGCTATTTAAACTATTTTAATAAATAATATAAAGTAAACTTATATATTTAGTTATATTTTTAAAGTAATTATAAGTAATAATTATTATTTATTACTTTTATATAAAAGTAATCTTTTATATATATTACTCTTATATTAAATAATCGTTAATTAGTTCTTAGTTTATTAATTATTCCAAAGGTATATACTTATTATATTAATATAAAATATTAGCTTATAATATAATATCCCCCTTCCGTTAATTTTATTCTTAAAACTAGTTATAAAACCCTAGTATCCCTTATATTAGTATATTATTATATTTTTTAATATATAATTTCTTTTATATTACTTATTAATTTATTTTAAAACCTTACTTTATAATCTTTTTATATATATATACTAATATTATACTAGTTAAGTATTATATAAAACCTTAAGTTTATTTTAAGCTTTACTTTATTAAAGTAAAGCGTAATTAAGTAAATAAAAATTACAGAAGCTTAATTAATTAAACTTTTTTAATTAGTTTTATAAAAATACCTTACTTATAATATATTACTTTAAAAAAAGTAAATAAATATAAGTTTAGTAATTATTTTATTTAATATTAATAATATATTATTAATAAAAAAAGTTATAATAAAGGTATTATTATATTTTTTTATAAATATTTTATTTTCTTTAATTTATAATTTATTATTAATTATTTTATAATTACTTATTTTTAAAAAAATTATAAAAAATATTCTATATAAAAGTAAAAAACAAAGGTAGCTTTTACTAAAGTACTTACTTATCTTTAATAAATTTATTACTTAAAGTAAAAAATAAAAAAAAAAGGTAATAAAGTTTTTAATTATAGTATAAAGTTATTAAATATATAAAATAGTATTATATAATAAAAGTCTAATATTACCTTAAATACTTAATTTATTAATATAATTAATATCCTTAACCTAAGTTTCTTAAATAATTTTCTATAGCCTAGGATTATATTTATAGTTTTTAATAAACTTTTTTCTAAAACTTACTTAAGGCTATTTAAAAGTTTATAAAACTTTTAATAAGTTTTTAATTATTTATATTTTTATTATATCTTTTTTATTTTACTAAATATTAAAGTTTATTAGTTTTAGGATTTATTTTTAATAATATTATTTTATTAATTTTATATTTAAGTTCTTTACCTTTAATAATAATTTTATTTATAATAAATTCTTTAGTATTTTTATTTATTAATACTTTCTTTAGTAATAATATATAAAAGATTAAGTATATTAGTTTTTTTTATTTATTTAGTTACTTTAGGAGGTTTAATTTATAATTAATTTTACTAATTTTTTTTAAAATTTTATAAAGCCTAACTTTTTTATAATTTAGCTTATTACTTAGCTTATTTATTTTAATATTAACTTATTTTTCTCCTTAAGTATATTAAAGTAAGTAAACTATATTTCCTTTTTAAAAGGTTAATTCTTTAAGCCTTTTTTATTTATATACTTTTTTATATATTCTTATATAAGTTTAAGTTATATATATAATTTTTAGTATAGTTTTTTAAGCTTATTTATTTTAAATATAGCTTTTTATATATCTTCTTCTTTTTATAATATTTAATATACTTATAGGTAATACCTTTTATTAATATAAAATAGTAAAAGTTTTATTAATTTTAAAATTAAATTATTATAAAAGAATTTTATATTAGGTAAGTACTTAACTTAGTTATTTTAATTAAAGTTAATATAACTTTATAAATATATTTTAATAATTTAATTAATGTATTTTATTTATTTATTTATTTAAGGGTAGTAAGTAGTATTAACTTTATAGTTTATATTTATTTTTATTATAGTACTTTACTAATATTTAAATATAAATATTAATCTTTTATTAAAGATAATCTTTATAGGTAATTTATATTTTAAGGCTATATATTTTTATATTATATAATCTAATTTTTTTACTATACTTCCTTTTTTATATAAAATAAAAATACTTTATTTTATTAATTTATTAATAATAATAAAAATACTATTATATATTATATTTATTATTAGCTTTTTTAATAATAGTAGTTTAATAATATAATTAAATAAAATAAAGTTTTAAAAGTACTTTAGTATTAGTAATAATTATAGTTTATTATAAGGTTTTTATTAATTAGTTTTTATTTTTATATATAAGATATATAATTAAATAATTCCTTTAATAACTTTCTTTATACTTATAAAAGTATAATATTATTATATTTATTATAGTATTTTAGTAACTCCCTTATATTTATATAGTAAATATTTATAAATTATTTTTATTACTTTTTTCTATAATAATTCTAATACTTAGATTTTCTTATTTTAATATAAAACTCCTTTTATAAAGGTTATATCTTTAAAAAATTAGTTTAATATTTAATTATTAATTTTAATTTTAATTTTATTAAGGATAAGGTTTCCGTTTTTAATTATAAAAAGGGTATTAATAATTATTAATTTATAATACCCTTCTGCTATTTTTTAAAATATTAGTAAGGTAAGTTTTAGTATTAGTTTAAAGTAGTCTTTTCTATAGTTAAAAGCGTTTACTTAATTATTTTTTAATTTTTTATAAAGTATAATTTTAAAGTTATATTTAGCTATAAGCTTAAGATACTTTTTTTACTATATAAAAATCTTTATTTCTTTTATAACTAAGCTTATAAAATTCTTATAATTAAAATATATAGTAATTTTATATTTATTACTTAATAAATATAATTTTTATTTTTTAAATACTTTAAAAATAATTATAAATTCTTAATTATATATAGAATATTATAATTTAAGGCTATAGAGTTTCTTAAAGAAAAAGGCTACTAAATATAATATTCCTTTATTATTTTATTAACTAAAAACTCCTTTAATTATATAGTTTAAGGTATTTATTTTAATAATAATAGGCCTCTTAGGGTTATATATTTATAGTATTAGTATACTAGTAATAGCTTTTTAAAGTACTTTAAAGGCTTCTAGGGCCTTCCTTATATATTTAATAAGTTAATATTTCTTAACTTTATTATTAAAATCTTTTTTAGTAAAATCTATAAATAGTACTATAATTTTACTATAGTTCTTAATAAACCTTTAGTAGTAGTTTACTAAACTAAGGAAGTTTTATACTTCCTTTACTATTTTAAAAACTTTTTATTCTTTAATAACTATTATTTTAGTAAAGTTTATTTTAATTTATTTTAGTAAAATAATATATTCTAGGAAGTTAACTTCTTATATATAAAATTAATACTTTTTTAATTCTACTAGTAAGTTTACTACTTATAAGGTTTTTAAAACTTAATATATATATTATTTATACTCTTTTAAAGTATTAAAGTAAATTAATATATTATTTAAGTATATAATAATAAACTTATTAATATATTCCTTAAGGACTTTATTAATTATTCTTTAAAATATAACTAGTATATTAGTAAGTTTAAAGGGTATAATTAAATATTTAAATAATTTATAATATATTTTAAATACTATTTTTTATTTATTTCCTTTTTTAATTTAAATAAGGTTATAAACTCTTTTTAAGTTAAAAATTATAAATTATTTTATAATTACTAACTTATTTTTAATTTTAAAGATTAATAATAGTAGTATTTAATTTTTAATAATAATTTTATTAAATTATTAATAATTAATAATTAATTATAACTTTCTATTTTTCTTTAGTATAAATATTATAAAGTATTTTACTAATAAATTAAAGATTTAAATATATTCTTTTTTTAATTATTTATTTAACTATTCCCTTAAGGTTTTAAGTTTTTTTTTATTAAAGTTATAAATTTTATAAATCTTAGGTTATTTTTTATTTATTAACTTAATAAAGTAATCCTATTATAAGTATAATAGTAACCTAGTATTTAATATTACTTTATATAGTTTTTTATACTTTTTATATTAGTAAAATATTTTAGTAAAGGTATTTTTAAGTTTTCTAAATTCCTCTTTTTCTTATACTTTACTTAATACTTTATTAAGTACTACTAGCTTATCTTTAAATTATATTATAATTCTATTAATATAAATATATTCTATTTTTTTATATTATTTATTATATTATAATAATATTAGTAATTTATTTTTTTTAAATTTAGTTATTTTTATTTTTTTTATAATTAGCGTAAAAGATTTTAGTTTTTTTAATAGTATAGCTTTACCTTTTTATTTTCTTTAATATAGTTAATATTTAGGTATATCCTTAATATCTTAATAAACCTTCTTAATCTTTTATTAAATAATAAAATTATTATTAAATAACTAAGGATAGCCTAAAAAGATATTATCCTTTAGTATATTTAAAATACTAAATTAAATATTATAGGTATTTTTATTAATAATTAATAAAAAATAATTAATTTTATATTTAATAAGTCCTTCTTTTACTTTTACTTCTGTAATACTTATAACCTATAGTACTTATTCTTTCCTTTAGATAAAGATTTATAATTCCTTAATTAGTTAAAGTAAAATTAAATTATAATTTAATTTACTATTAATATAAATAGTAATAGTATATTTTCTAAGTTATATATTTATTCTAAGTTTCTTTATTTTAATTATTTTAATTATATTAACTTATACTTTTTCTAAAATATAATCTTCCTTTATAATATTATATATAAGTATATTAGCGTAAATAATATTAAGGTTATTATTTTTTTATTATTATACTTACTATTATTAAATTTTTTAATATTATTAATATTTATTAATATTAATTTTATTAATATAATATTTATAAAAGTATATAATATCCTTTTAATAAGTATAGTCCTTAGCGTAGGTTTTAAAGTTATATTTATTATAGTATAATTATTATTAAAGTTATTAATAGTTTTCTTTTACTTATTTATATTTTTTATAATCTTTATTATAGTATTATAAAAAGTTAAGCTTAAGATATTTCTTTTTTTAATTATACTATTCCTTAATTTTATAATTAAAGTAGTCTTTATATTATTAATTAGTATAATTTTTTAAATTAAATTTAGTATAATCTTTATTATATATATTATTTAATTAAATCTAATAGTATTAGTTATATAGCTTATTTTCCTAGTATATAATATATTATAATTTATAGTACTACTTTATATTTAATTATTTATAGTTTTTTATAAATATATTATATATAAGCTATATTTTTTTTTATTTAAAAAACTAATTTTTAATTATAATAAAATAGTAAAGGTTTATATTAGTATATTTTACTAACTTATTATTACTTAACGCTTATTACTAAGTAATTTTATACTATTTAAGTATTTATTAAAATTTACTTAGGTTATATATCTCTGTCTTTTTTAATCTATAGTTAAAGAGTTTTTATCTACAAAGGTAATTAAGTCCCTAGGGTTCTTAAGATTTATAATTTTTACATAGTTTTATAATATTAAGGTTAGTATAATCTATTTCCTATCTAGGTTTTTTCCTTTATTTATAAATAAAAGCATTTACTTATTCCCTTTTTTTTTCTATAGGTAAAATATTAAAGGTTTTATTTTATACTTCCTTATATTTATCCTAAGTTATATTAACATTTCCTAAGGTAATAATAGCTATAAGTATATTATTAATAGCCTAATTAATTATTTATTAATTAACTTTTTTAAAAATTATAATATTAACTATAATATATTTTAGCTATATTTTTTTAAGTACTTTAGGATATTAGTTTAATATTTCCTTTTCTTTTTTATATATAAGGTATTATTTATTATAATACCTAGTTTAACTAAGTAGGTTATAAGGTACTGTTTTAATAATATTAACTTAGACTTTATTAACCTTTTTATTATTATTAAATTTCTTAGAATTATTAAGTTTTTTATACTTTTTTTAGTAGTTTTTTTTTATAGTTTATTTTACTATAGTAATTATATTTATTTATAAACTTATAGATATTAATAATATTTAAATTTATAAATCCTGGTTTTTTATTATTATATAAAGTTATATTACACTTTCTTCCTTAATTAATATATTATTAAAAGTTTTATTTAAGTTATTAAAAATTCTTATATTTTTCCTTTTTTTTTTATTCCTTTTTCTAAAGGTAATTATTAATATTAATTATTATTTAAGTATAATTAATAAAGCTAACTGTTTTTTTATTAACTTTATATAACTTATCCTTAACTAAAGGTTTAAGGCTTATATAATATACTTCCTTTTTATTATTCTTAGTTTAATTAACTTTAGTAAGGAGTTATATAAATATAGTTATATACTTAAAGTATTATCCTTTTTATTTAATAAATTAAAGTTCTTATTTTATTTTCTATTCTTTATTTAAGGTTTTAAATAATTTCTTAAGTTAATTACAGAAGTTTTAGTAAAATTTAAAGACTTCTTAAGTTTAAATCTTTTATTTACTTAAAGCGTTTTTCTTAAAGTCTTATATAATAAATTATAATTATTTTTTAGCTACTTTAGTAAAGTAGGTAATTATAAAAATTATTTTATTTTTATTATACTTTAAAGTATTTAAAAAATATTTAAAATAAATATTAAACTTAGTAAAATATTTTTTTATATTTTTAGGTTTTTTATTATATAAGTTAAGACGCTTAAGTTAAAGGATTTTACTTTTTTCTTTTTTTTTAGCCTTAAATATAATAATTTTTTTTTAAAAGCTAGGATTTTAACTTACTATTACTCCTAAGTAAATTATAATTAAAGCTAAAGGTCTTTACTAATTATTTTAACTTTAAGTACTTCTTTAAGTTTTATATTACTATTTTTATAACTTAGTATAATACTTTTTTAATTTATTTTAATATTTAAGACTTAGAATTTAACTATTTAATATTTTTATAATAAATATTACCTATAGTCTAAGGTAATCTTTAAATAAAAATTATAAATATATAATAAACTAAGCTTTTATAAGATTAATATAAAAGGGATTCTTAAAGAATAAACCTTATACTAAGTTTATATTAGTAAATAAGCTAGGCTAAATTAATACGTAATTAATAAAAATAAAAAAGTTTATTTATATAATTAGTAAATAATACTATATAAATATAATTAAGTATTATTTTATATTTATAATTAGCTATTTAAACTATTTTAATAAATAATATAAAGTAAACTTATATATTTAATTATATTTTTAAAGTAATTATAAGTAATAATTGCTGTTTATTACTTTTATATAAAAGTAATCCTTTATATACGTTACTTTTATATTAAATAATCGTTAATTAGTTCTCGGTTTATTAGTTATTCTAGAGGTATATACTTATTACGTTAGTATAAGATATTAGCTTGTAATACTTAGCCTAAGCTTTAGTTTCCTAAGTTTTACTTAGTCTTACTATTCTTTAAAAAGGGGTATAAATATTAAAAAGTATAGATTTATAAGTAATCTTTTTTAAAGTAGCATTAATAAATATTTAAATAACTAGCTATCCTTTCTCCTCCTAAAATACTATATAAATATAATTTAAATTTTATTTTTACTATTTTCTTATAAGTTTATTACTATATTATTTATAAATATAAAAATAGCTTAAATATTATAATACTTTAACTTAGTAATAGATTATAAACTACTATTAAATATTTTAGATATTAATCCTTATATTATAAAATAACTTTTAAGGGCTTTAAATTAGGAATAGTATAGTATATAATTAAATATTTAACATAGGTTTATTACTTTTTTTATTCTTTTTTTTTATTTTTATTATATTTCCCCTATATAAATATATTAATAATACTACTTAAATATAAAATAAAATATCCTAATATAATATTAATAAACCTTTAATAATTAAAATATTATATAGAATTCCTAGATTTATTTATACTTAAAAAATGTAAAAATAATTATGTAAAAACTTTAATAATAAGGAATATAATACATAAGTTTTATAATATATAATATATTACGACCCAGCTCTTATAGTCGCAACAATAGGCCTACAGGGTAGTCGATTTTAAATAAATAATAGACCGACTAACTAATTAGGAATAGATTATTAGATTATTATAATAATCTAACGATCTATAAATAAATTATTAAAACTATAAAATAATCTATAATAGGATTATTAACTTTTACTAATAATTTAGCCTAGTTAACTAAGTATATAAGTTTACTTTATATTACTTATTAGAATACTTAGATAATTAGTTATTATTAATATATAGCTATAGTATTTATAATATAATTAAATTAAAACTTAGATATTTACTTTTATTATATTATTAGCTAGTAATAAAATTACTTATTTACTAACTTAATTACTTCGCTAATATAAATTATAAAATTACTTTAAGGTTTATCTTTTAAAAATAACTAACCTATAGTACTTATAGGACTTAGTTTATTATATAATAATAATTTTTATTTAAATAATTACTTTAAACCTATAAGTAATAAAAAACTTTAGTAAATATAAATACTAATATTTAATATATTTAAAAATAATACTAATTATAAAAGCTAAGCTTTAAGTAATTATTTAAATAGTAATATTAAGCTTAAAAATATACTAGCTAAAAATATAGTTAATTAAGCTAATTATAATAAATTAAAGATTAAATTTAAAGCTTTTAAAATATAGCTTTAGGATTTTCTTTTAAAAAAAAAAAAAGGTAAAGTTCTTAAATTAATAAAGCTTAAACCCTTTAATAAAAATTTACGTAAAATAAATAAATTCTTTTTAAAATTTATAACCTATTTTAAATACTTCCCTTATATTTTAAAAAATAATAAAAATAAAGTTATTTTTATAAGTAGCTATTTTATAAAAAATACTAAAATATAGTTTTAATTTATTATATAAAATTATAAAAAAAGAAAAATTAACTTAAAAAAACTTAAAATATAAACTAAAGAAATTTATATTAAATATATAAAATTTTAAAAATAACTTAAAAAATCCTTTAGTATTATAAATAAATAATAAAAAGCTAAGTAAAAACTTTATTTTATTACTTAAAAGGGATTACTAAGTAAGTATACTTTAACTTTTTTATATTTATTAACTAAAGTTAATTAAACTAAGAAAATTAAAAAAGAAGTTTATTATAATAATATAAAACCTAAAGTTAAAAATAAACTTTTTAAAATTAATTATAAAAAAATAACCTTTATTAATTATATTTAAAAAGTTATTAAAATTAATAATTATAATTAAAAATAATAAAAAATAAAAAAATAAAAAAAAAATAAAAACTTTTATAATATTTAACTAAAGTAAACCTAAGAATACTAAGTTAACTAAAGAAAAAAATAAAATAATTATATTACTTTTTTTAATAATAAATAACTAAGGTTAATAAACCTTAGTATTATTAAAGTATAATAAAAAAATATTAAATATTATTATAAAAAAAAATATATAAAGAAATATTACTAAGTTTTTAAAAAAAATAATAATAAGAAATTTATATTTATTTTAAAGCTTAAGGAGAACTAAATTATTAATATTATAAAACTTTTAGTAAACTATAATATATTATATTTTTTAGTATATTATAATAATAACTACTAGACTTATTATAGTAATAAATAAGGATTAAAATAGTACCCTAAGGGGTATATATAAACTTTAAATATATTTAAAAAAATTACTTAAATATATTTAAAAAAAAATAAAATAGTAAAATAAAATATAATATCTTTAATATAATATAACCTTTATAAAGGGATAACTTAGGAAGAAATTAATAACCTTAAGAAATATATATATAATTAATATAAGTTAATAAAACCTAAAAGTATTTACTACTTTTATAAAATAATTATAATAGATTAAAAATAATATAAAAATTAATATAAAATTTAAGGTATTATTAAAGAAAATAAATATTATAATAAAATTATATAATAAAAGGAACTTAAAGACTATTAAAAACTCCTTAAATAATAAAAATAAATTAAATAAATTAATTTAAGTACTACTTATAATTAAATTTAATACTTAGAAATTAGTTTTAATAATATATTAAGACTAATATAAATAAATACTTAATAGCTAAAATATTAAAATTAATTTTATACTATATTAATAATATTTTATTTACTAATTAATATAATTAAGTTAATATTATTAACTATAAATTATTATTATATAAATAATATATTATAATTAAACTTTAGGAATAATAAAAAGATTATAAAGTTATAAAATATAAATAAAAAAAATTTATACTTTATAATAAAGATTATTATAAAAAATATTAATATTAATACTAAGCCCTTATATATATTACTTATATTTTAAAATAATAAAGATTTAATTTTATAAAGTATAATAATAATAATAAATTATAAGAAATTAATTAAAATAACCTTTAGAAATACTATAAGTTTACTATTAAATATATACTTAAGCTTAAATATACTTAGTATAAATACTATAATATTTAAAATAAAAAACTAAGATAAATTACCTTAGACCTAAATAATATTAATATTAACTATTATAATAATAATTATTATAATAGCGTTAATAATATAATCTACTATAACTTAAATACTTTTATAAAAGGAAAAAGACTATAAAAACTTTAAATATTAAGTATTTTAAAAAAATATTTAATTATAATTTATATAGATTTTAAAGCTATAATAAGCTATATTATACCTTAGCTAGTTAACTACTTAAAGCTACTTAATTATAAAAAAGGAAAATTATATACTTTTAGAAATATTAAAAAATAATAATTTACTTATAATAATAAAATTATTAATTATAAAATTAATTACCTTAAAATTTAATTTAGTAAAATTAAAGATGTATTTAAATTTAATATTATAAATATTATAAAATATAATATACTTTTAAAATATAATTAACTTAAGTTATGTAATTTTAATATTAATTAAATTAAAGCCTAGGTAAAATAGTAAATTTACCTTAAATTAGTTAATTTTAAAAATATACTATAACTAAATTAAGAAAATTAATAAAATATTATAATATTTTTAATAATAAAATTAATAATTTTTATATTATATAAAGAAATATAAAAATATATAAAAAAAAAAAAGTTATAAAAAGAATATAATTTAAGGAGTTAGTAAAACTTTTAAAAATAATTAAATATATTAAAAAACTAAAAAAAAATAACTTAAATTTCTTAACTTAATTATATAAAAGGTTAAGGAATTATATTACTAAGATTAATAAATATTAAAATATTTAAAAAATATATTAATAAACCTTTAATATATATTAGTTTTTAATAAAAAACTAAATATTAAATTACTAAAATATAGCTAATAAGATTATAAAATTAAATTTATAAATAATAAAGTCTTAATATTTAATAAAATCTATAACTTAAGTATTACTAAGCTTAAAATACTTAATAAATAAATTAAGGATTAACTAAAAAAAGGCTATATTAAACTTTTTAAATCTTTAGTAAAATATTTAATTATATTTATATTTAAAAAAAATAATAAACTTTAATTTATTATAAACTACTCATAATTAAATATAATAATTAAGAAAAATATTATATTATTATTATTAATTTTAAAAATTAAAAATTAGTTTATAAAAGTTAAAATTTTTACTTTATTAAACCTTAAAAAAGTATATAACCTTATTTAAATTAAAAAAAATAATAAATAAAAAACTATTTTTTATATAAAATATAAACTTTATAAATATTAAGTAATACTTTTTAAATTTATAAATACCTTAGTATTTTTTTAAAAATAATTAATTATATATTATAAGACTATATAAATTATTTTATTATTATATATTTTAATAATATTTTTATTTACTTTAAGAACTTAAAAAAATATAAAAAATATATTAAAAAAGTATTATAAATACTTTAAAATAATAAACTTTTAGTAAAACTTAAAAAATATAACTTTTATATATAAAAAATTATATTCTTAAAATATATTATTACCTTAAGTAAAGTTTAAATAAACCTTAAGAAACTTAAAGTAATTAATAATTAAAAACTATTATAAAATATTAAATAAGTATAAAGCTTTTTAAAATTTATTAATTATTATTAATATTTTATTAAAAACTTTTTAAAAATTATTATATTATTTATAAACTTAATAAAAAAAAATATTAAATTTAAATTAATATAAAATACTTTAATAGTTTTTAAATACCTTAAATAAGCTTTTATAAATATATTAGTATTTATAATATTTAACTTAAATAAACCTATTATAATTAAAATTAATACCTTAGACTATATAATTAAAAAAGTATTTAACTAATTAAATAAAAAAAAGAAACTTAAACCTATTACTTACTTTTTTAAAAAACTATATAAACTAAAACTTAAATATTTTATTTATAATAAAAAGTTTATAGCTATATATTAAATACTTAATAAGTAATATTAAAAATATTATTATAAAAAAAACTAATTTTTAATAATAATATTTATAAATTACTAAAATATTACTTACTTTATAATAATATAAAAATTATTTTATAAATAAATTAAGTATTATAAGTAATTTTCTAAGTTTAAGCTTATTATTAAATATTATAATAAATTAAATAATAAATATATTAATATATTTAATAAATACTTAAACTATTTTTAAAAAATCTTAGAAGTTAAGGTATAAATATTAAAAAAAAACTAATATAAAGACTTAGTTATTTAATTAATTAATACCTTATACTAAATTAAAATAAATAACCTAATTATTAATAAAATAAAAGAATATATTAAAAATTAGGAAAATAAATAATATTTAAAAAGTATTTTTATAAATACTAAATACTTAATATTAAATAAATTTATTTAAGTATTAAAAGACTTACGAAGTAAAGTAGTAAAATTAATTTATATATATAAGCTTAATAAATATTATAAAATTAAAAAAACTATATAGTAAATTATATAATATTTTAAATTTAAA